>NC_134397.1:132994916-133330848 GCF_050003625.1 Haematobia irritans
GTTAGTTCATTCTTCCTATAAAACAGTTTATTTTTTTTAGTGTGCAAACCACTATTATTTACTGCAATACGAAAAATTTATTCCCAATTTAATGATAATATCTTCCTTCCTTCGTTCGGAAGTAAGCATATTCATGGACTTGGGAAGATCGACTGAGGCATTACACAGTGAGAGATTCGATGCATACTTCCATTACTTAACCGAATCCAGTGTTAGACTTGAGCATGTTAAAGATTCAACTTTCTCTAAAGACATTGAAAGACAACAAAACCATAGAAGTAGTTCAATAACCCAATACGATTTCAATGCTAAAGAAATGAATTTTGAACAATTGAAATTGTTTGAAAGTGTGAAGCAATAAAGACAAGAACTAGTTTAGCTTATATATTATATTCTTTAAAAAATACGTACTATTAAAACAAAGCATATAATTAAACTATAAGCAAACCATAAATAATAGAGAAAATCATACACTTTAAATCTAAAATGGATTTTTAATTGTATTATTTTTTATGAGACACAAATCTATCCTAATTGTATAATATTAGAACAAGTTCTTTCAATTTTTATATGATTGAAGATGCATTTGCAGTTCTACTATAAAACACCTTGGTATCATCAACATAGGCATTCATAAAGTTGACAACTTTCTTTGGAACCAGAACAACCAACTATCGAAAATGAAATTTTTCATTATCTTTGCTGCTCTCTGCGCCATAGCCTTGGCTGCCCCGGCCCATGATGATCATGTTGAAATTTTGAAACAAGACTCCAAAGTTGATCATGATGGTTACAAATTTGAGTAAGTTATTAATTGTTTTTCTTGTGCTAGTTCTCATTTCTACACATTTCTATTTCCTTCCAGATGGGAGACCAGTGATCACACCAAACACCGTGAGGAAGGTAAAGTAGTAGGTGACGGTGAGCATGGTCATATTGTTGTTCATGGTGAATTCACCTGGAAGGACCATCATGATGGCAAGGAATACACTGTTAAATATGTTGCCGATGAACATGGTTTCCAACCCTCTGGTGATCATCTCCCACAATTGCCTCATAACGAACATTAACGATAATGTTAATGAATAATTGAAAATTGTAGACAATTTAAATGATAATAGAAAAAAAATCGAAATAAATCATCTGACGATAAGTTTGAATACTTTGTTTTGTAGAAATGGTGTTTGGAAGAGTGAAAAGGAGTGGGAGAATTTAAACTTGTATACCCGCAATGTGATGGATTGCAAACGTCGAAAATTATAATTCGTCTTGTGGTAGTCTAAAAATTCGACTTATCAATTTTTCATATTTTTAGAAAGCGATTTTTGATGGTAGCCAAAATTGATTAATCGAATTTTTATGCACCCTTAAAAAAGTCGCCTCTGTAACATATACTCCCAAACATATTCTGCTTCAAGCGTTTACTCAGCACTACACTTTTATTAGTTGTAATTAAATTTTTTTTTACATATCTTTAAAAATCATTCGTTATCTATCTTTGTCGGCATCATCTGTTATACTACTTTATGAGTTCCAAACATATAATTTTTACACCGAAACATATAAAAACAAGTAAGGAAAGTCTAAAGTCGGGCGGGCCGACTATATTATACCCTGCACCACTTTGTAGATCTAAATTTTCGATACCATATCACATCCGTCAAATGTGTTGGGTGCTATATATAAAGGTTTGTCCCAAATACATACATTTAAATACCACTCGATTTGGACAGAATTTGATAGACTTTTACAAAATCTATAGACTCGAAATTTAAGTTGGTTAATGCACTAGGGTGGAACACAATTTTAGTAAAAAATATGGGAAACATTTAAATCTGAAGCAATTTTAAGGAAACTTCGCAAAAGTTTATTTATGATTTATCGCTCGATATATATGTATTAAAAGCTTAGGAAAATTAGAGTCATTTTTACAACTTTTCGACCAAGCAGTGGCGATTTAACAAGGAAAATGTTGGTATTTTGACCATTTTTGTCGAAATCAGAAATACATATATATGGGAGCTATATCTAAACCTGAACCGATTTCAACCAAATTTGGCGCGCATAGTTACAATGCTAATTCTACTCCCTGTGCAAAATTTCAACTAAATCGGAGTTAAAAATTGGCCTCTGTGGTCATATGAGTGTAAATCGGGCGAAAGCTATATATGGGAGATATATCCAAATCTGAACCGATTTCAACCAAATTTGGCGCGCATAGTTACAATGCTAATTATACTCCCTATTCAAAATGTCAACTAAATCGGAGCAAAAAATTGGCCTCTGTGGGCAGAGTGTAAATCGGGCTAAAGCAATATATGGGAGCTATATCTAAATCTGATCCGATTTGGCTGATATTTTGCAAGTTTTTCGAAACTCATAAAATATTCTGATGTACGGAATTTGAGGAAGATGGGTTGATATACACACCAATTATGACCAGATCGGTGAAAAATATATATGGCAGCTATATCTAAATCTGAACCGATTTTTTCCAAAATCAATAGGGATCGTCTTTGAGCCGCGACAGGACCCTATACCAAATTTTAGGACAATCGGACTAAAACTGCGAGCTGTACTTTGCACACAAAAATACATCAACAGACATACAGACGGACAGACATACAGACGGACATCGCTAAATTGACTCAGAATTTAATTCTAAACCGATCCGTATACTAAAAAGTTGGTCTATGATTACCTCTTCTTGGCGTTACATACAAATGCACAAACTTATTATACCCTGTACCACAGTAGTGGTGAAGGGTATAAACAGTGTTTTTCGTCCACGCGGTTGCTAGAAAAGAAGTTTTAACTTCTCGCGGGAATCGTTACACCGACAAAAAGTATTGTCGTGAGGCCAAAGATTTCATGACCATAAAATACGAATGCGAATGAAATTTGTTCCTCCATGAGACTCCAGAACTTATGAAATTATGGACCGATATGGACCCATTTTGTTATGGATCAACCGAATCGGATGAAATTTGCTCCTCAAGAGGCTCCGCAAATATATAAATCGATTTATATGGAATCCATTTGCGATCGTATCGCCTTTCGTCACCTCATTTAACCATTAGATGATAACTGAGGTGAGGATACGTCTATATGCATTTGGATTTGTATAACTTACATTCACAGATTTGGGTATGAAGACTACCCTTGCCTCCTGCCAGGATTTTGGAGTTTATGCAAATTTAATGCATACCGCAAGCGATTTAAATGGTAGAAACTTTTTATAGCCTCTTTGACCATTTCATTAATTATGATAATATACTGGCTTCCCCTCCTTCCATTTGTAACAGTGTTTCCTCACGGACTGATACAAATTCGATAAAATTAGTGTCCATCAAGAGTATTTTCCTATCCTCTATTGATTTCAATATATTCCCTATTTCGTCTACCACTGTTTTGTTTTGGGTATGGGTATGGGTCTTAGAGAGGATTTTTTTCAGTCTCGGTAATGCTATATTCCCAACAACGGAATAACTTCCAGGAATTGCGTTTCGCTGTCCTTGCACTTTTATTGTATTCTCTGAGCCTGCTGTGATAAGCACCCCAATATTCCTTGTACTGTTAACTACATGCCCTATTGTAAAGGCTTCGGGCCTCTTTCCAAAAGTTTCCAATCCCCCTATAATCCAGGGTTTTTCTTGGGCAGATTTCCTTTTGCGGATTAGACGACTCTCCTCGAAGTCCCTTACCAGTATCGCCGTTATTGTCTCAGCATATTTATCAATTTCCTCTACTCCTGAGCATAAATCGCTCAAGGTGTAGTCTTTTTTTTTTTGTTCCGGCCCGAAAAAAGACTTCTCTAGTCACAAAGAACACCCAGGTCCAACGAAAGAAGGATCCAAACTCTATATTTCTTTCTGAGAACGACTGCCCATTTCTTCGAATCTAATCCCTCATCCTGTCGAGCCGCTACTTCGAAAATTCTTGCCGTCGTGAAATTGCTGACTCATCCTCTTACGTAGACCGGAGGCTCCGACAGTTGTGGCTTATTGAAGGACCGCCCATTTCTTCGAGTCAACCCCTCGTCCTGTCGAGCCACTACCTGGAGAATTAGTTCTGTCGTCAAAGTGCCGCCCCCATCCTCTAACGGAGACCGGACACTCCTAGAGTTGTGGGTTATCGCCTTTCCTCACCAGTTTCAGTGGATGAGATGAGATTTTATCCACTATTTGCCTCACGGTCTGGGCACAAGCCTCAACGTGAGGAAGTCCCCAATGAAGACACAGCTTATTATCTGGACTGTTGCCCCTTTTCATAAGCCACTACATAATCTAGGATTCTGTTGGTGACCAGATCTTCGCTGTACGCTTGTTAATCTTTCGATATTTTGCCAGATACGCTATTTTGATTGATACTGTGCAACACAGTTCCTCTCGGTAACGCCTCTTAGCTATATTGACGTAGGACGGTCTTGGCACAAGCCTCAACGTGAGGAAGTCCCCAATGAAGACACAGCTTATTATCTGGACTGTTGCCCCTCTTCATAAGCCACTACATAATCTAGGATTCTGTTGGTGACCAGATCTTCGCTGTACGCTTGCTAATCTTTCGATATTTTGCCAGATACGCTATTTTGATTGATAACTGTGCAACACAGTTCCTCTCGGTAACGCCTCTTAGCTATTTTGGCGGAGGAAGGTGCTGCCGTACATTTTTTAACAACCTTCTTTACTCTTCTGCAAATATGATTTGGTAAAAATTGGCTTTCCTTTCTTCGCGGTTGACTAGTTGGATGCGCTAGTTCTCATTGTATTCGTGGTTAACTTTTCCGCCCTCCATTAGGTTCTGATTGCTTGAGATTCTCTCTGTCTCTCTTTAGTCTTTCCAATATATGGTACTTGAGAGAGGGTTGTTTTCTTCTTCTTCCTCTACCTTTCAATGTCCTACTCCTCCGGAGATCTTATGCTCTATTTCCATATGACTGGGAGGAGTTTATAGTTTCTCCTTCGAAATATCTTGCGCCGTCGACCTTTCATTCATCATCTGCTTCATAATTTTCCACTTTCGTCGCTGTGCTTCAGATAATCTCTTCCTTCTAGTGGCCAGTCTTGGGACATCTTCGCTGATCCCATCGACCTTCTTATTATCATAAGTTCGTTTCTCCAAGTGATATTGACGCCTTCCTTTATATTCTTTACTCTTCTGCAAAGATGGTTTGGTAAAAATTGGATTTCCTTTCTTCACGGTTGACTAGGTGGATGCGTTAGTTTGACTAGGTGGATGCGCTAGCTTGTATTCGTGGTTAACTTTTCCGCCCTCCATTAGGTTCTTATTGCTTGAGTTTCTCTCTGTCTCCCTTTAGTCTTTTCAATACATGGTACTTGAGAGAGGGTTGTTTTCTTCTTCTTCCTCTACGTTTCAATGTTCTACTCCTCCGGAGATCTTATACTCTCTTCCCATATGACTGGGAGGAGTTTATAGTTTCTCCTTCGAAACATCTTGCGTCGTCGCCCATTCGTTCATCATCTGCTTCATACTTTCCCACTTTCGTCGCTGTGCCTCAGATACTCTCTTCCTTCTTGTGGCCAGTCTTGGGACATCTTCGCTGATCCCATCGACCTTCTTATTATCATAAGTTGGGTTCTCCAAGTGATATTGACGCCTTCATTTATATCCGAGTCGGAATCACATTCTCTACCTCCTTTCGGAAGGCGGAAAGGACCTAACCTCCCTGACCCTCTTTATATTTCCCATACCTCTAGCCAATGACTACATAGTTAGTCTTTCTTGTAGCATTATCTTCAACTACAGATGCCATGTTGCCCCCACCTATCTACGCTGTACTTGTAACTCTATCCTGAAGTACAAGTGCTACTGACCGCCGGAAGTGGGGTACATGGACCAAGTCGATAACCGGAATCAAATATTAATCCCCGTATAATTCAATGGAATGGATTTTCTTTCTTCTGGGGTTACCTTTTTATGATACAGTGAAACCTCTTAGAAGGGGACATTGACGGTCGCCTAAATTTCGGCCACATTTTGGAGGTGTCCACTTTTTAGAGGTCTCCGGTTTTCAGAGTGTCCACTTTTTAGAGGTTTCACTGCATATGAAGAATTAATACACGAATTCGCTGCTTTTTGAAGTGATTTTGCACTTTATTCAAATTTGCTGTAATTCTTTCAATAGGTATATCAAAGACGGTTTAATGGCCATGATGAGGGATATGATCTCCAGTAGGTTGGAAACCATGATCATCAGCAACATAGTTAACGGTATAGACCTTGCCATCATGATGATCCTTCCAGGTGAAGCTTCCATGAACAACAATGTGACCGTGTTCACCTTCGCCTACTACTTTACCTTCTTCATGGTGTTCAGTACCATCACTGGTTTCCAAACTGAAATCAGGATAAAGGAGAAATTGAAAAGTGTCAGGCAAAAGATCCTGATATTAACTTACGCAAATGAGTAACCATCATGATCAACCTTAGAATCTTGTTTCAAAATTTCAACATGATCATCATGGGCAGGAGCAGCCAAGGCAACAGCACAGAGGGCAACAAAAACAATGAGGAATTTCATTTTTTACTTTTGGTCTCGGGAGTGTTGTTCACAGGAAAGTTTCAAACTTTTTGGATAACAATGAAGATGAATTCAAGTGATTTTATAGGCAATAGGTGGATAAATGCTTATTGGACAATTTGCCTAAGAACTTGTTCCATTCTAATTATTATGCAAAAATCTAATCTATTATCTTGGTCTTGTACATTTAGTGCACAATTGAATCCAAAAACAAGATTTAATTAATCCATACAAAATAAAACCCTAAAAATCCTAATTAGTCTTTACAGATATACATATTTGAAATAAAATCTACACACAAAGCAAAAACACTTTCCTCCGCAACGAAATTTGTGACAGATGAAATTCCCCTTTGTCATAAGGTATTTTTGTTAAAAGCAAATAAACCCTTATTTTTAAACCTCCACCCTGTGTAACACATCGAAATGTTGGTCTCAGACCCCACAAAGTATACATACTCCGGGTAGTGGTAAAATTCTGAGTCGATTCAGCGATGTCCGCTCGTCTGTCGAAATCACGCACACATTCGAACGAAACATGGAGTTATTATTACGGTGTTGACAGACGGTATTACAAATGGGCCGAAATTTCATCCGATCCGATTGAACCATATCGGTTCATAATTGTGTATAGCCCCCATAGAAGCCGATCCCTATATTTGACTTGCAGAGTCTCTTGGAGGAGCAAATTTCATCCCATCCGCTTGACATTTGGTACTTAGTGTTAGTATACGTCCTCTAACAACCAATGAAAGAATTTTTCCATATCGGTGAATAATTATATATAGCTCCCATATAAACCCATCCCCAGATTTGCCTTATGGATCCTCTTGGAAAAGCAAATGCATCGGATCCGGTTGAATGTTGGTACGTGATATTTGTATATGCCCTCTAACAACCATACAATAATTGGTTGAAATTTGATCCTATAATTACTATGCGAAAATTGGTTCATATCGGTTCATAATTATATACAGTGTCACACATAAATATTGGCACAGTACCCCAAAAGCACATAGTAGTCGGAGTACCTGAAAAAAATATGTGCCTACCAGAAATATTGATTTTCAGCTCCATTAAATATATACCGATTGACTCAGAATCACCTCCTGAATCGGTTTAGCCTTTGGCGTCCGTCCGTCTGTCCATGTATTTATTGTTCGCAGTATTCCGGTCCGGTATTATTAAAAGATTTTGATTAAGTTTGGTACAGTGTTGATGGAAGAATGGGGGAATATAGGTACAGATACAACAAAATATTAGTCCATTTAACGTCTAGATGGTTTGATGCGGTTATCAAGCAAGAAGGAATCCCCAACAAGTACTAAATGTACTAAAAAACTAATTTAGAACTACCTGCGTCAATAATTTTGTTCCTCAAAAATGTGCCTTTTGTAATTTGTATAATTTAAATATTAAAAACAAATTTCTAAAACAAGTAAGTAAAGTCTAAAGTCGGGCGGGGCCGACTATATTATACCCTTCACCATTATGTAGACCAAAATTTGTGTTACCATATCAACTCCTTCAAATTTGTTGGGAATTATTATCAAAATTTTTATTCCTATATACAAATATTTATATCTGAAATGATTTGGAGACAATTTGTTGTACTTCTACAAAATCGCTAGAATTAAAAATTAAACATATGAAACATACATATGTATATATGTATTCGAGATATAGGACAATTTGAGTAATATTTAAAATTTTTGCTACTCAACGTGGCGATTTTACAAGGATATTGGTCAAATCTCGCCAAAATATGTGGTCAATTGTGGGTTGTGATATATTATTTGGCCAATTCGGGTGATATTTCAGCAAGTCGGAGCTTTATTTAAAATTCGACCATTCTGTGAAAAGTTTGACATTACAGTGCGTAGAACATGTCTACGATATGGGGAAATCATCACAGAATTTTGTGTAAAATGTGGGTATTGTGGCCTATATGAGATTAAGATGACACACTTAAATAGCATATTAAATGCATTCTCTGTGGAAACTATCGAGTCAATTGGAGGAAACTCCCATTGAAAATGGGTCTAAAATATGAAACATTCTACCATATTTCCCCTACTCTGGCGTACATATATATGGGAGCTATATCTAAATATGAACCGATTTTGACCAAATTTGACATGCATAGTTAGAATAATAATCCTGCTATCTCTACAAAAAACGTAAATGGGAGAATAATTTTGGCCTCCGTGGTCATATGGGTGTAAATCGGGCGAAAGATATATATGGGAATTATATCTAAATCTGAACCGATTTTAACCAAATTTAGCACAATTAACAATACTATTAAACGTGCTCCTTGTCCAAAATTTGAAGCAAATCAGGACAAAATTCTGGCTTGTTTTGGCCATATAAGTTCAATTCGGACGAAAGATATATATGGGAGCTATATCTAAATCTGAACCGATTTGGCTGATATTTTGCATATCTTACGAAAGCCCCAAAATATTTGGCTGCCCGAAATTTTGAGAAAATACGTTGATAAATACGACAATTATGACCAGATCGGTGATAAATATATATGGCAGCCCAATCGCAAATCAATAGCGATTGTCTTTTAGCCAATGTAAAACTCTGTGCCAAATTTGAGGACGATCGGACTTAAACTGCGAGTTGTACTTTGCACACAAAATTACATATACAGACAGACAGACGGACATCGCTAAATCGACTCAGAATTTAATTCTAAGACGGTCGTTATACTAAATGTTGGGTCTCAGACTTTTCCTTCTTGGCGTTACATACAAATGCACAAACTTATTATACCCTGTACCACAGTAGTGGTGAAGGGTATAAAAAGCAAATACCCTGAGAAAATTTAGTAATAAAGTTTGGAAATATTTAAATCTAAAGCATTGTTATTTAAATCTAAAGCATTGTTATGGAAAGATACATACGAATTAGAGGTATAGGTAAATTTGAGACATTTTTTCTCAATTTTCCGACTTATGGTCAGTACTGTCTTCGTACTTCGTTGAAATTTTCGCGGTTTTTTTATTAAAACAGTTTAATATAAAGCAGAAAAATTAACTCAGTTGATGCGCAGTTTCTTATTCCTCTAGATTTCTGCAAGATTTTACAGGAATATGTTTGTTTTCATTTGTAACTTTGATTATTGAAGGAAAAGTAATCCCGAAAATAAAGTAGTTTTCAACTCGAAAACCGAACTACCCATCTTTACAAGTGGCGATTTTACAAGGGAATGAACTAGATCTCCCCAAGATAGGTGGTGAATTATTGGGTTTTGGACAATATTTGGCCAAGCAGGGCAATATTTTTGGAAGTCAGAGGCTTAACTGAGTCTTAATCGATTCAAGTCAATTAGATTAAAACATCGTTGAATCTCGGAGACATTCGCCATCATAACAGCCTTCTCAAGCAGTATGAGTTTGCAGGTAGCCAGAGGCATACCAACAGATTCTACACCGAAAAAAGTAAACTGTTTTATAGCAAGAATGAACTACGTCGTGCGAAAATTGAACTAAATTGTACTAAGCATTTTGAGATTTCCACAAAGCGTTTTTAAAACCAGAAAATGTTAAATGCAGTTCGTTAAACTACATCCTGTCATTGAAGAAAATATTAACTAAATGTAAAGAAGAAAATCATTGTCGCCAAATCAAGGCCATTTTAACCGTAGGAAAATTTTCTTCTCCCTTAGTTTATATTGAACTTATGTTTATGGCTATTGAACTTATACCCACGTTTAGCTCATAAAATGTTTGAGACATACTTAAAAAAAGAAAGATTTCATAAAGCTATGGGAAATTTCGAAATAAAATAATAAAATTTCACTACTAGCAAATATTTTTTATACCCTTCACCACTACTGTGGTACAGGGTATAATAAGTTTGTGCATTTGTATGTAACGCCAAGAAGGAAAAGTCTGAGACCCATCGTTTAGTATACCGATCGTCTTAGAATTAAATTCTGAGTCGATTTAACGATGTCCGTCTGTCTGTCTGTTGGTGTATTTTTGTGTGCAAAGTACAGCTCGCAGTTTTAGTCCGATTGTCCTAAAATTTGGTATAGGGTCCTGTTTCGGCTCAAATACGATCCCTATTGATTTTGGTTCAGATTTAGATATAGCTGCCATATATATTTTTCACCGATCTGGTCATAATTGGCGTGTATATCAACCGATCTTCCTCAAACTCCGTACATCCGAATATTTTATGAGTCTCGAAAAACTTGCAAAATATCATCCAAATCGGTTCAGATTTAGATATAGCTCCCATATATAGCTTTCGCCCGATTTACACTCCTTTGTCCACTGAGGCAAATTTTTTGATCCGATTTAGTTGACATTTTGCACAGGGAGTAGAATTAGCATTATAGCTATGCGTGTCAAATTTGGTGGAAATCGGTTCAGATTTGGATATATCTCCCATATATAGCTTTCGCCCGATTTACACTCATATGACCACAGAGGCCAATTTTTAACTCCGATTTAGTTGAAATTTTGCACAGGGAGTAGAATTAGCATTGTAACTATGCGTGCCAAATTTGGTTGAAATCGGTTTAGATTTGGATATATCTCCCATATATAGCTTTCGCCCGATTTACACTCATATGACCACAGAGGCCAATTTTTTGCTCCGATTTAGTTGAAATTTTGCATAGGGAGTAGAATTAGCATTGTAGCTATGCGTGCCAAATTTGGTTGAAATCGGTTCAGATTTAGATATAGCTCCCATATATATGTTTTTCTGATTTCGACAAAAATGGTCAAAATACCAACATTTTCCTTGTAAAATCGCCACTGCTTAGTCGAAAAGTTGTAAAAATTACTCTAATTTTCCTAAACTTCTAATACATATATATCGAGCGATAAATCAGACTCTCACTGATCTACGGGAGTGCAGCTTAAGGAACATACTTGCCTTCATCAGGGCCTCTGGTTGGTTATTCTGAGATTTCTTTCAAAGAGAACGAGCAGAGGGAAGTTTCTGGGACGAGGCCGCATCGGAAGAAGATAGATTGAAAAATCACATCGAGGGATCACAATGGACCTATACTGGTCTAAGTGGGCATCAATATAAAACATTGATGTCACCCTCTACATCCTAACCTAACCTAACCTAGTCGAAGAGTTGTAAAAATGACTCTAATTTTCCTAAACTTCTAATACATATATATCGAGCGATAAATCGTAAATAAACTTTTGCGAAGTTTCCTTAAAATTGCTTCAGATTTAAATGTTTCCCATATTTTTTTACTAAAATTGTGTTCCACCCTAGTGCATTAGCCAACTTAAATTTTGAGTCTATAGATTTTGTAAAAGTCTATCAAATTCTGTCCAAATCGAGTGATATTTAAATGTATGTATTTGGGACAAACCTTTATATATAGCACCCAACACATTTGACGGATATGATATGGTATCGAAAATTTAGATCTACAAAGTGGTGCAGGGTATAATATAGTCGGCCCCGCCCGGCTTTAGACTTTCCTTACTTGTTTTTTCAATAAAAATAAGTTAAATTTAGCGTTAATTTAACTACATATTTTTTTTTCTGTGTAGTTCCCCTGGAATATGTTGATAGCTGCCGCAAATCTATGACCATTTTGGAGTTAAGGAAGGATTTTATTACAGGTTGACTGTCTGAGTACATATAAATCAAAACATTTATTGGAACATTATATGTCCGCCAATTTGCAACCTCTGTTTTTGCTAATATTTCAGCCTGAAAAACACTACAGTGATTAGGTAATATTTTCGCTATTCGAAGTTCCAGTTCTGTATAATATACTCCGAAACCACCTTGTCCATCAAATTTGGAGTCATCGGTGTAGAAATCTAACGGGGTTTGCGTGCACCAAGCCTCACTGTTAAGAAGTAGAGTTTCAAACTTTTTTGTCGAAAAGCGGTTGACATTATTTTGATAACTAAGCCCAAATAATAACTACCCAGCAAAAACTCTCATTACCCGGTAATCTTGTATGTAAGCCTATTTAAAAATTAATAACCACTTATTAATTGGCATCGCTCCGGATTACATTTACATACGCATGTCCTAGGAGGAAAGTACTTCTCCCCAGGCATACTTTCGGCCATGAAATAAGTAGTGCTTTTAGAGCATATAATCACCTAATATGTAATCACTTATTCGTAGATACACCAAAATTTGCAAAATAGCCACTTATTGTCTCAGACAACCAAATCTCGAAAATATTGGTTTCTATCGCCGATTACAATGGATCAATATATGGCGAGTAATACTGTAATAGGAGCACTACTTGAATAGAAACGAATATTGTATAAATAAACAAAAAATCTAATAAATCATCTAAATAAGATTACACGCAAATTAATTTCACACTTAAAATAGAAATAAATGTAGGTTGTTTGAGGGAGTTGGATTCGTGAATTACATTATAATGTATCCAATAGTCAACTCACATTAGGTTCGAAATCTACTAAAAGTGAATTTAAGTCCCTTTTTTATAAGGCAAATGGCATTTGAAATCTAGTTTAAGTGCATTTTGGAAATGTAATGTGAATGAGGTATAAGAAAACAATTATTTAAAACATAATATGTTAATGGCATTAATTTAAAGCACAATTATTGTGAAATATTTGTGATAAAAATTTCTTAACGGAAAAATGTTCAGAATTACCGTTACATTACATATTCCTTTTGATTTTTTAAGTAAAAACTCAAATATGTGAATAATTATACCTAATGGTACCAACATTTATTCTATTTAATTATGTCATTAACAGCCAACTGCATAAAAATTTGAGAATAACAATTCGAAAATTACCGAGAAGTATTTATTTTTGTCATTACAAGTTAGTCATTATAACTCACCGCAAAGTAATGCCGTGTAATGACAGCTGTGCTCCTGGTAATGCCAATTGTAATGAGTTGTGGTTATCTAGTTTTTGCTGGGTAAGTACTGATCTTTTTTCGGGAGTTTAACAACTATATTCCCTGAGGGACATGCATATATTCATCTTGCTAAACGAATATAATCTATCCTTTTCTAGAGCGATATACGATTGGCGTTTTGAAATAAGACTAATTGAAATATGTTCGTCATTAGAAATTTATTTACGTTTCAAGAATTTCATTTCACATTTAAGCATTTAAACATGAACATTATGAGGCAAAGGTGGGAGATGGTCACCAGATGGTTGGAAACCATGGTCATCGGCAACATATTTAACAGTGTACTCCTTGCCATCATGATGATCCTTCCAAGTATATTCTCCATGTACAACAATGTGGCCATGTTCACCGTCACCATGGACTTTACCTTCTTCATGGTGTTTGGTGTGGTCGCTGGTTTCCCAACTGAAATATAATTATAATTAAAGAAGAAATTTGTAGAATAACTTTTGAGTAGACTTACTCGAATGAATAGCCATCATGTTCAACTTTGGAATCTTGTCTTACAATTTCAGCATGACCATCAGGAGCAGCCAAGGCAACGGCACAGATAGCGACAAAGACAATTAGGAATTTCATTTTTTTTACAAATTTTTTGATTGTTGTTCCAGAGAAGTTCTCAACTTTATGGATATCAATGATGCCCACATCGATCTATTTTATAGTCAAGATTCATGCATATCAAATGTGATCATCTGTGCAAGAACTTGTTCTTAATTTAATTGACTTCAATTTGCAAATAATGGCAATATAATCACAATTACACAAATGGTTCAGTTAATGTATATATCGAGGTGATTTAATTGCCAAATTCTCGATATTCAACATGAATTAAGCATAAAATACCCTAATAAATCTAATTATATGTTTATCTCAAGTGTTTGTATATTTGTGTTACGTTAATCGTTTGATTTTAAAATTAAGTTTCAGTTACCATCCATATGCAAAAATATAATCAAATAGATAACGTTTTATTTTCTGAGTAGTTACCACAACAAAAAAAACATTTATAATTTTTCCAACAATATTAATAGGCTTGTTTTCTTTTAATACTGGATAACAAATCCATTTAGGACTAAAAGAAAAGAGTTGAATATACAATACTGACACTAGGTGGACTTTACAGACTAACAATAATAACCCAGCAAAAAAAAATGAAGTTTTTCCACAAACATTTCTTTTTAAAAGCATCTCAAGGTCTCCCATCAATTGTTTCCACTTCCGATGGAGGCTTAAAGTCAAATTTGGAGGTTTAAATTAAAATTTTGAACAATTAAATATCGCAAAAATGAATAGAAAATCAACAAAAAAGTGAAAAAACAAAACAAACAAGTATATAAGGCCGTAAGTTCGGCCAGGCCGAAGCTTATGTACCATCCACCAAGGATTGCGTAGAAACTTCTACTGAAGACTGCCATCCACAATCGAATTACCTGCAAGGTATCTTAAAACTTCCTAACACCGTAATATATACCACATAGTCCATACGGTTTTTTCTATAGAAATAAAATTTTGACAAAATTTTCTATGAAGATTGACGATGTCAAATCGAAATATTGGCTTCAATAAAGTAAAACTCAAATAAAAACTTCTGGAGTTTTTTCATTAATGACCTTGAGCTGGACTAAAACCAAAAATATAGAAACAAAATTTTGACAAAATTTTCTATAAAAATAAAATTTTGACAAGAGTTTCTATAGAAATAAAATTTTGACAAAATTTTCTATAGAAATAACGTTTTGACGATGTTTTCTATAAAAATAAAATTTTGGTAGATTATTTTTGGCTCGAGTGGCAACCATGGTTATGAACCGATATCATATGCTGACACCACGTACCAAATTTCAACCGGATCGGATGTAATTTGCTTCTCTTAGAGGCTCCGCAAGCCAAATCTGGGGATAGATTTATATGGGGGCTATATATAATTATGGACCGATATGGACCAATTCCTGCATGGTTGTTGGATACCATATACTAACACCACGTACAAAATTTCAACCGGATCGGATGAATTTTGCTCCTCTAAGAGGCTCCGGAGGTCAAATCTGGGGATCGGCTTATATGGGGGCTATATATAATTATGGACCGATATGGACCAATTTTGGCGTGGTAGTTGGAGACAATATACTAACACCACGTACCAAATTTCAATCGGATCGGATGACTTTTGCTCCTCTAAGAGGCTCCGGAGGTCAAATCGGTTTATATGGGGGCTATATGTAATTATGGACCGATATGGACCAATTTCTGCATGGTTGTTAGAGATCATATACTAACACCATGTACCAAATTTCAGCCGGATCGGATGCAATTTGCTTCTCTTAGAGCAATCGCAGGCCAAATTTGGGGGTCCGTTTATATGGGGGCTATACGTAAAAGTGGACCGATATGGACCAATTCTTGCATGGTTGTCAGAGACCATATACTAACACCATGTACCAAATTTCAGTCGGATATGATGAAATTTGTTTGCCTTAGAGGCTCCGCAAGCGAAATCGGGGGATCGGTTTATATGGGGGCTATATATAATTATGGACCGATGTGGACCAATTTTTGCATGTTGTTAGAGACCATATACTAACACCATGTACCAAATTTCAGCCGGATCGGATGAAATTTGCTTCTCTTAGAGCAATCGCAAGCCAAATTTGGGGGTCAGTTTATATGGGGGCTATACGTAAAAGTGGACCGATATGGCCCATTTGCAATACCATCCGACCTATATCAATAACAACTGCTTGTGCCAAGTTTCAAGTCGATAGCTTGTTTCGTTCGGAAGTTAGCGTGATTTCAACAGACGGACGGACGAACGGACATGCTCAGATCGACTCAGAATTTTACGACGACCCAGAATATATATACTTTATGGGGTCTCAGAGCAATATTTCGATGTGTTACAAACGGAATGACAAAGTTAATATACCCCCATCCCATGGTGGACAGTATAAAAATTTTCCACCCGCAGAGTTTTTAACCTATGTCTGTTGACTGTTTCAGTTCCATTTAAGTTCTTTTGAGAAGTTTTTGGAAATTACTTTCAATTTTTATTGAGTTTAAATGGGAAAACTATACAGTGCACTCGCGATAACGTGAACTAATTAAAGGAAAATTTTCTATATTCTAACAAGTATGTTTCTTTAAGTTTTGAAAGGATTGAATACTTCTTTGTACGATTGAACTAAAATATTTGTCTATGTCAATTGTTATTCGTAGGTATGAAAAGCTTTCTATAATGGAGGAAGTCAGAATTAGCATTTTATAAGAAATTTTACTAAATTTGAGAAAACTTGGTTTTAGTTCGGTTTTTGTTTATTTTTAGGAATGCTTTGTTATCAGTGAATAAAATTTTCTTGTTCAGTAGTAAATTCGTATACCCAGCGAACAAAACAGTATTAGTAAAATTACATGCCTTATTCTAGTTAATGAACTATTCCTAACTGCTTTCAGTTTAGGATTTTTTTGATGAAACAAATAAATTTTATTATTTCAAACAAAAATTTAACTTAATGGAAATAGAATGGCTAAATTAAATTGGTGAACATTTTTATACCCTCCACCATAGGATGGGCGTATATTAGCTTTGTCATTCTGTTTGCAACACATCGAAATATTGCTCTAAGACCCCATAAAGTATACATATTCTGGGTCGTGGTGAAATTCTGAGTCAATCTGAGCATGTCCGTACGTCTGTTGAAATCACGCTAACTTCCGAACGAAACAAGCTATCGACTTGAAACTTGGCACAAGTAGTTGTTATTGATGTAGGTCAGATAGTATTGCAAATGGGCCATATCGGTCCCCTTTTACGTATAGCCCCCATATAAACGGACCCTCCAAAATTGGCTTGCGATTGCTCTAAGAGAAGCAAATTTCATCCGATCCGGCTGAAATTTGGTACATGGTGTAAGTATATGGTCTCTAATAACATGCAAAAATTAGTCCACATCGGTCCATAATTATATATAGCCCCCATATAAACCGATCACCAAATTTGACCTCCGGAGCCTCTTGGAAGACCAAAATTCATCTGATTCAGTTGAAATTTGGTACGTGATGTTAGTATATGGTATCCAACAACCATGTAGGAATTGGTTCATATCAGTCCATAATAATATATAGCCCCCATATAAACCGATCCCCAGATTTGATCTCTGGTACCTTTTGGAGATGCAAAATTCATTCGATCTGGTTGAAATTTGGTACGTGTGGTAGTATATTATATATAACAACCATGCCAAAAGTGGCCCATATCAGTCCATAATCATATATAGCCACCATATTAACCGATTCCGAGATGTGGTTTTGGAGCCTCTTGGAGGAGCAAATTTCATCCGAGTCAGTTGAAGCGATATTTCATTTCATTTCGAGATATGATGATAGTAACACACGGCAGTCGAATCAAAGTTGAAGTTAGATCTCAATTTATTACATAGTATTGGTTGCAGGATACTGTCAAATTCTTTTGAATGATCAAAAAGAATGAGAAAAGTTATTTTGTTTAAGTTAGTTATAGTGGCAGCCCGATATTTCAGACTCACTTATACAATTTAATCCATTGTGATACTACAGTGGTGAGCTTCTCTCTTATCACTGAGTGCTGCCTGATTTCATGTTTAGCTGTATGACAAGGAACATCCTTTTTATAGCCGAGTCCGAATGACGTTTTACATTTCAGAGAAACTTTGAAACCTTCAGAAATGTCATCAGCATAACTCAGAGACGATAATCCACCGCTGAAAAGTTTTTGGAGCAGGGTTTGAACACACGGCCCTTTGTATGAAAAATTGGGCATGCTACAGATGGCTCCGTAACGAACCCCTTGGTAAAGCACAAACATTTAATTTTAAACAATATGGAGCCTCCGGGTCTCGAATAGATCGCTGCTGCACGCAGAGAAGGAATATGATCACCTCAAACATGTTTCAAGAGCAAAATGTCATTTTTGTATGGTGACCATGTAACATAATTGTCACTAAAATGTTATTTTCTCGCCAAATATAACCTACTTGCCGAAATCAGATACATGATTTGCGATAAAATAACAAGGTTGCGAAAACCATGTTACATGGTCACCACCCAAAAATAACATTTTGCTCTTCAAAACATGTTTGAGGTGATCATATTCCTTCTCTGGGTGTGCCATCAAACAAAAACAGGTATCGGTCATTTACCTGCCCATTTTTTTTTTTAAGATAGACTGTAAGTGTAAGCTCCTCCACATTTCAGCCACTGATTTCACACTTCAGCCCCTGTTTGAGAAAATACGAAGAAAATACCCAAACGAATGGAAAGAAGCCCTTATAAGGATTCCAAAAAAGAGGACGTCAAAATTTGTTATAACTGGGAATGAATCGTCCTCACCCCAGCAATATGTAAGGTATTCAACAGAATACTTTTTAAGGGAATCTTGCAACCTCTAGACGAACAATTTAGAAAACAGCAAGATCTCCCGAACCGCTCATTCCTCGAACAGATCAATAGCTTGCGTACCATCGTCGAATAATGTAACGAATTTAAAGTTATATCTTACATTCATCGTTTTCGAAAAGGCTTCCGACGCAATTCAGAGGAATAAAATATGGGATCAGAGAATAGGGCTGTTTTCTTTTAGCACTGGATATCCTAAGCCGTGAAGGACTAAAAGAAAACAGAGAACTCGTTTATTCAAGACATCTTTAAAAATATGCAACTCTGTCATCAGCTGTTTAAAAACAAATACAGAAAAGAAGTGAAATCTTGCATTTTAATGTATGAAATGCTCAAATAGTAGTAAATATTTACTGCTGCGATTATTTATGACACTGTACCACTTTGATTTGCATGTTTTTCGATAAATTAGTCACAATAAATTGCTACTGTGAATCGAAAAAATAAATCTGGCAACATCGGCGCGACTTGCACTGATGAGATGTTCTAGGTAGAACACCAGTGCAACGATGTTCTGGATAGCCCATACAAATGTTGCATCCAGTTCTAAAAGAAAACAGCCCTAATGAAGCCGACCCGTTTTTACCGGCGGCGGCTGACACTACAATTTTGCCTCCGGTGGCGGCGGCTTGACAGCTATGCTGATATAAATTTTTATATTCGGCGGCGGACAATTCTCCATTATAAAATTAATTTAAAGTTATCCGAATGGTAATGAGATTAGTTCCCAGCAAAAATACTTCAGCAGTAAGAGTTTAGTTGCGCTTTTTGGTATACAATAAAGTAGGCAGTGCATCCATACTGCATGAATCGGTGGCAATAACGTAAACAAGTAATTAAACTATGATCATTCGTTTACATTATTGCAACCAATTCATGCAGTTTAGATGCATGAAAGGTAGTGATGTTTTCATTCACACCAACAATGCTATAAAATAGGAAATCGATGCTATAAAATTAAATCGACTATATCGGAGCAATATTGCTATTAAAATGAGCAATTATATCAGCGCTATGTAAAAGCACAAAAATCAGCGCTGATTCGGTTGTTTTGTAAGCAGTTGGTACTGCCTCTCTCCCTTACAATCCTGCTGAAATAATGCTCCATTTTTTGCTGGGTTGTACAACAAATCTTCAAAATTTTGGCAAACATTACAACAATTATTAATAATTTTTTCTGATTTAATTCAATAGTTTTGATTAATTGGCGGCTAGATTTGAGCCGAGATGAGTCGACATATTCGGCGGCGGCTTCGACTGGCAAAAAATGTTAGGCTGCGGCTAAAATCAGTGGCTTCATTCTCTGAAGACGATTCTAACATGCGAGTCGCGCATTGTGATAAAGTAACGGGGCTTTCAACACAGCGTGTGGTGTAAAACAAGGATGTCTTTTATCTCCCATACTTCTTGTAGCTACCTTGGAATACCTTGAAATAATGACCAGCCACAACAAAGGCATATAACGGATAATTAATCAGCAACCGGACGACTTCGATTACGGAGACGACCTGCTACTTCTGGCCCCAAACTGAAAAGATAAGCAGAACAAAATGAAAGATTGAGCGGAGAAAGCGCAGGAATATGATCTAAAAACAGACGCAAGAAAAACGATATGTATGAGCATCAAATGTTATCAAACACCAAATTTCCCTCTTAATGAAGAATTAATTAGTAACGTCGATAGCATCTGCTACTTATGCAGCATAACAGCCCAATAAACACAGGATGAGCGTTTTTCAAATGCAACACCTCTTCAG
This sequence comes from Haematobia irritans, assembly GCF_050003625.1. NCBI lineage: Eukaryota > Metazoa > Arthropoda > Insecta > Diptera > Muscidae > Haematobia > Haematobia irritans. The sequence goes on from NC_134397.1 coordinate 133,015,559, forward strand.
TTTGAGGGTAAATATCATTTTCAACATAAATTCAACTTGACTTGAAAAAGCTCATCTTCAATTCATCTTCAAATTGTTTGCGAATTACAACCAATTTGGCAAAATGTTGACGAAAACTTTGAAAATGTGTTGAAGATAATTGGAGAAAACTTTGACAAAACACTACCCTGAAATGCAACGAAAAAACCACATGGTTTTCAATACTATTTTGGACAACAAAGTTCGTGGAAGAAATACAAAAATGTGGAAATTTTTTAATAATCAATTGAAATTGCTTATAATAATTGGTAAGTAAAACTAAAACACGAAATGAAAACTTGAAGGAAGTCACTAAACTCAAATCTCTTTGCAGACAACTAAAATATTTGGATGCTGATTCTTGGACACATTAAGAGGCTGGCCGATGAAAAATGGTAGTGGCTTATCGAGAAGAGAAAGTTTCCATAAATCAAAGTGCAACCAAAAAAACTTGGTATTTATGCTTTTCCATATCAACAACTACTGGATGATAATTCGCATCACATCGATAGTTTAATTTATATCGCATCATCGGTTTAATTTGTTATTTTGTGAATTGAAATTGCTGGAAATTTATTCCAATTATCTGGCCATCAAGTTCCTGAAAATTGCCAGTATTTTAATAACAACAATTTTGTAATACCAACGTTCTTGAGGAAATCACGAAGTACCTGGTCAGTTGGAAGAAATACAAATTGGTAAGTCAAAATAAAAAGTGAAATGAAAACATAATGGAAATCAAAAAACTCGATTGTTTTGCAGAAAACTAAAATCATTGAATGGTATATTCTTGGAAGATGTTGGCCGATGAAAAACCGATGAAGGAAACAACAAAGAAAAGTTTTCAGAAAACTTACAAAGTGCAACCAATTAAAACAAAGTGCAACAATTCCTATATCAAGAACTTCTGGATGAAAATGTGCATTACATCAATTTACATCCCGTCATCAGTTTGATATTTTGTGATTTCCTCTTGCTGGAATCTATTCTAACACACAAGCCAGCAAGTTCCTCGATAGTAAATATTTCAAATTGCCAGCATATTAATGACACCAACATTATGGAGGAAATGGAATTATACATGTAAAAATGTTTAAGATATTTAAAGTTGTATTCATAGTTTTATTTATTAATACGTTTAATAAGATAATTACATTTTGATTGGTATAATATTATTATTTTCATATATTATTAATGTTATTTTTAAGATTATTATATTTGTTAACGAAAAAATAATAAAATTTACAAAATCCCTAGAAATTTAGTATTGACTTTCAGTTGGAACTAGGATTGACTTTCATACAAATTGTGGTTTGAAAGTATTCGCAACAATGCTAGTTTTTTATTTTTCTCACATTGAAAACTGTTTGAGAAATTATTGAGTAGCGATGCATTTCAATTTGAGGATTACAATTGAGAAATTATAGCTATTGTGTTGAATTTTACTGTTGAGGGTAATGTCTGTTTTTTGTTGAGAACGCGATTTTCTCAACAATTTCTCAACTTGAATATTACCCTAATCCTTTGAAAAAATGTTTGAAAAATTATTGAATTTTAGTATTTTTCAAACGTTTGTGTTTATTGGGAGAAGACAACAGATCTGGTAAGAACCGCATACCACTAGCTCCGTAACATCTGGAAGTTCAATAACCTTAAACCAAAAACCAAGGTAACCATTATACCATATACGAGGGCAGTTCGTCATTGAATATTTACATAAAAAGGTGTATCGGGACAAGAAATTCAAAATGATATGGTGAATGTGTTAGGTGAAAGTGCTCCTTCACATGCAACAGTAAACAATTATATATGGCCATAAGTTCGGCCAGGCCGAATCTTATGTACCCTCCACCATGGATTGCGTAGAAACTTGTACGAAAGACTGTCATCCACAATCGAATTACTTGGGTTGTGGTATCTTAAATCGTTTTCTAAATTGTGAGTTTGTCCATACGTGGCACATATTATGGACGATATGGACGTAGGGAGCCAGAATTGAAATATGGGGGTCGCTTATGTGGGGGCTATTATACAATTATGAACTTGATACACCCAGAAAAAAGTGCCTTCGAAACTAAAGGAAAAAATTTTCATCAATATAGTTTATCCATTTTATTTCCATTAAGGTAAATTTTAAGGTAATAAAATTTACTCGTTTCAGTAAAACAATCCTAAACTGTAAGCAGTTAGGAATAGTTCATTAACTAGAATAATGCATGGAATTTTACTCATACTATTTTCTTCGCTGGGTATAAGAATTTACTACTGAAAAGAAAATTTTATTCACCGATAACAAAGCATTCGTAAAAATAAACAAAAACCGAACTAAAACCAAGTTTCCTCAAAATTAGTAAAATTTCTTATAAAATGATAATCGCGACTTCCTTTATAATAGAAAGTTTTTCATACATACGAACAACACTTGGCATAGAAAAATATTTTAGTTCATTCGTACTAAGAAGTATGCAATCCTTTCAAAACTTAAGGAAACACACTTGTTAGAATATAGGAAATTTTCCTAAATTTCTATTGTCTACCTGTAATCGATACCTGTCATCGTAATCGATGTGTTTGCGCGTGGGTGTAATCGATATATTTGCGCGTCGGTTGTTTTTTTAGTTGGAATCGCGTTGTTTTGGTATACGGAGAGATTGTTAAACAAGTATAAACGGCCGTAAGTTCGGCCAGGCCGAATCTTATGTACCCTCCACCATGGATTGCGTAGAAACTTCTACGAAAGACTCTCATCCACAATCGAATTACTTGGGTTGTGGTATCTTAAATCGTGTTCTAAATTGTGAGTTAGTCCATACGTGGAATACATTAGACAAAAAAGTATGTGTAGGTAATTCTACAAATAATTACGAATCGATATGGACTTTTGCACGGTACGTAGGGAACCGGAATTGAAATATGGGGGTCGCTTATATGGGGGCTATATACAATTATTGATATGGACAAATTTTTGTGTGATTGGGGATCGATTTATATGAGGGCTATATATAACTATAGACCGATATGGACCTAGTTTGGCATGGTTGTAACTGCCATATACTAGCACAATGTACCAAATTTCAACTGACTCGGATGAAATTTGGACTGATATGGACCACTTTTGGCATGGTTGTTAAATATCATATACTACCACCACGTACAAAATTTCAACCATATCGGATGAATTTTGCTTCTCCAAAAGGCACCGGAGGTCAAATCTGGGGATCGGTTTATATGGGTGCTATATATAATTATGGACTTATATGAACCAATTCCTGCATGTTTGTTGGATACCATATATTAACACCACGTACCAAATTTCAACTGAATCAGATGAATTTTGGTCTTCCAAGAGGCTCCGGAAGTCAAATCTGGAGATCGGTTTATATGGGGGCTATATATAATTATAGACCCATGTGGACCAATTTTTGCATGGTTGTTAGAGACCATATACTAACACCATGTACCAAATTTCAGCCGGATCGGATGAAATTTGCTTCTCTTATAGGCCTCGCGAGCCAAATCGGGGGATCGGTTTATATGGGGGCTATATATAATTATGGACCGATGTGGCCCAATTTTTGCATGGTTGTTAGAAACAATATACTTACACCATGTACCAAATTTCAGCCGGATCGGATGAAATTTGCTTCTCTTAGAGGCCTGGCAAGCCAAATCGGGGGATCGGTTTATATGGGGGCTATATATAATTATGGACCGATGTGGACCAATTTTTGCATGGTTGTTAGAGACCATATACTAACATCATGTACCAAATTTCAGCCGGATCGGATGAAATTTGCTTCTCTTATAGGCCTCGCGAGCCAAATCGGGGGATCGGTTTATATGGGGGCTATACGTAAAAGTGAACCGATATGGACCAATTTTTGCATGGTTGTTAGAGGCCATATACTAACACCATGTACCAAATTTCAGCCGGATCGGATGAAATTTGCCTCTCTTAGAGCAATCTCAAGCCAAATTTGGGGGTCCGTTTATATGGGGGCTATACGTAAAAGTGAACCGATATGGACCAATTTTTGCATGGTTGTTAGAGGCCATATACTAACACCATGTACCAAATTTCAGCCGGATCGGATGAAATTTGCCTCTCTTAGAGCAATCTCAAGCCAAATTTGGGGGTCCGTTTATATGAGAGCTATACGTAAAAGTGGACCGATATGGCCCATTTGCAATACCATCCGACCTACATCAATAACAACTACTTGTGCCAAGTTTCAAGTCGATAGCTTGTTTCGTTCGGAAGTTAGCGTGATTTCAACAGACGGACGGACGGACGGACATGCTCAGATCGACTCAGAATTTCACCACGACCCAGAATATATATACAGTCGAAGCTCGGTTTAACGAACGATATATTGTCAGGCTCTTTCGTTATTTAGAAAAATTCGTTAAATCGAACGGGAATACTAAATGTTAACTCTTATTGAAAATCGTAGTTTTTTACCAGATGAGTAAAAATTCATAATCATTTGAAAAAATTAAAGCACAGAGACACTTAAAAAATAATACTTAAAATAATCCTGATGAACTTGATATATCTAGGTTAGGTTAGATTGAAAAGAGGATCCAAGATTCGTTGTCGTATGGGGACCTATATACACCAATGTCATAATTTGTGTGCTCTTAACTTCTTCGACGAATTGCCTAATTTGTTTCCAGTCCCCGGTTTCAAGATGGGCCAGGCATAGGTAGTGTTCATAGTAACATCTTCCTAAAACGCCCTACATACACCATTACTCTGCTGCTCCTGTCGGCATAGATGTACTCTCAACGCTAGATTGCCGTTTCGACCGAGCACCAAAAAAGTTTTTCAGCGGTAGTTTATCCCTCTCACTAATGATGTTGACATACCTGTGTATTTTATAGTTTCTCTTCAGCTATAAGACGGAGGTTCCTTGTTATTGAGCTAAATATAGAATCGGGTAGCACTCATTATTAAGAGAAAAATTCACCACTTGTTCAACTGGCAATCCTACGAAATATTGCCACTAACGAACCTATCACAGGACTAGTACCAGTGCTCGAGTTTGTCGTAGTTTTTAAATTTTCATATATTTTATTGATTTCTATACTCTCTTTATTTTAAAATTTTATTTGATCTAGACATTTACCTATGGGCCAACATAGTCCAAAAGTTTTTCTTTCTGGTGCAGTTTGGATGATCAAAATAATACCGGTACCTAAGGGTTTGTCCCAGATTGGTTCATGAGGACCTGTCTAGTCCTACTAAGTTCTCCCAGGTTATGTAGTTTGGAATGAGTCCAATCCGTGGCCTGCAGTGTAAATTTATCCCCGTCAATGACAAACCCGTGTTGAAGTGACCGGTCCCTTCCATACGTTTCGGCCAGAACTGGGACTGGTCTATTCACACCAGGGAGTAGTCCTGTGGCTCTGTTGTAGATCCATTTCCCGTAGCGAAGCTGCGCCACTCTATCTAACCTAACTTTACCAGTTACCCGGCCATTGAATATGTGTTTTCAAACATTTTAATGGAATCTAAATATCTTGGGAATGCCGTACTTTGTGGACATTTCCTAAGGACTTAAGCCATTCTCACAATCGTCAAATAGTGCTGATTTTTTGTTGTTTATTTTCTTAAGATTAAAAGCCTTTTCGTTAAATCGAACGTAAATTTTGTTCAATTGTTCGTTATTTAGAATACTCAATGTTAAGAATTTTGACGTTCGTTAAATTGGATTTTCGCTAAATGGGATATTCGTTAAACAGAGCTTCGACTGTACTTTATGGGATCTTAGAGCAATATTTCGATGTGTTACAAACGGAATGACAAAGTTAATATACCCCCATCCTATGGTGGAAGAAAAACGCAAGAAAAACGATATGTATAAGCATCAAATTTTATCAAACACCAAATATTTCCCCCTTAATGAAGAATTAATTAGTAACGTCGATAGCATCTGCTACTTAGGCAGCGTAACAGAAGACAACAGATCTGGTAAGAACCGCATACCACTAGCTCCGTAACATCTGGAAGTTCAATAACCTTACACCAAAAACCAAGGTAACCATTATACCATATACGAGGGCAGTTCGGAAACTTCTTAGCCTAGCACAAAAATCGCGGTATAAACAGAAAAAAGTTAAGTGTTTTGGAAACTTCCATCTCTGTTATGAACACGTGTTACATTTTGTTTCGATCTGGCAACTCCTTCATATAGAAACAGGTGTTCAAAAAAGACGCATGCGCAATTTTTTTACAATGGAAAAATTAGAAATGCGTGCTGTCATTGAATATTTACATAAAAAAGGTTTATCGGGACAAGAAATTCATAATGATATGGTGAATGTGTTAGGTGAAAGTGCTTCTTCATATGCAACAGTAAACAAGTATATATGGCCGTAAGTTCGGCCAGGCCGAATCTTATGTACCCTCCACCATGGATTGCGTAGAAACTTCTACGAAAGACTGTCATCCACAATCGAATTACTTGGGATGTGGTATCTTAAATCGTTTTCTAAATTGTGAGTTAGTCCATACGTGGTATATATTAGACAAAAAAGGTATATGTAGGTAAGTCTACAAATAATTACGAATCGATATGAACTTTTGCACGGTACGTAGGGAGCCAGAATTGAAATATGGGGGTCGCTTATGTGGGGTTATTATACAATTATGAACTTGATATGGACCAATTTTTGTGTGATTGGGGATCGATTTATCTGAGGGCTATATATAACCATAGACCGATATGGTCTAGTTAGGCACAATGCACCAAATTTCACCTGACTCGGATGAAATTTGCTCCTCCAAGAGGCTCCAAAACCAAATTTCGGGATCGGTTTATATGGGGGCTATATATGATTATGGACTGATATGGACTACTTTTGGCATGGTTGTTAAATATCATATACTACCAACACGTACCAAATTTCAACCAGATCGGATGAATTTTGCTTCTCCAAAAGGCACCGGAGGTCAAATCTGGGGATCGGTTTATATATGGGCTATATATAATTATGGACTGATATAAACTAATTCATGCATGGTTGTTAGATACCATATACTAACATCACGTACCAAATTTCAGCCAAATCGGATGAATTTTGCTCTTCCACGGGGCTCCGGAGGTCAAATCTGGGGATCGATTTATATGGGGGCTATATATAATTATGGACCGATTTCGACCAATTTTTGCATGGGTGTTTGAGGCCATATATTAACACCACGTACCAAATATCAACTGAATCAGATGAATTTTGGTCTTTCAAGAGGCTCCGGAAGTCAAATTTGGTGATCGGTTTATATGGGGCTATATATAATTATGCACCGATTTGGACCACTTTTTGCATAGTTAATAGAGACCATATACCAACACCATGTACCAAATTTCAGCGGGATCGGATGAAATTTGCTTCTTTTAAAGGCTCGGCAAGCCAAATCCGGGGATCGGTTTATATGGGGGCTATATATAATTATGGGCCGATGTGGACCAATTTTTGCATGGTTATTAGAGACCATATACCAACACCATGTACAAAATTTCCGGATCGGATAAAATTTGCTTCTCTTAGAGGATCGGCAAGCCAAATTTGGGGGTCCGTTTATATGGGGGCTATACGTAAGAGTGGACTGATATGGCCCATTTGCAATACCATCCTACCTACATCAATAACCACTACTTGTGCCAAGTTTCAAGTCGATAGCTTGTTTCGTTCGGAAGTTAGCGTGATTCCAACAGATGGACGGACGGACATGCTCAGATCGACTCAGAATTTCACCACGAGAATATATATACTTTATGGGGTCTAAGAGCAACATTTCGATTTGTTCCAAACGGAATGACGAAGTTAATATACCCCCATCCTATGGTGGAGGGTAAAAAATTGGGTTGCTGAATTTAAACGTGGTCGTACAAGCATTGAAGATGAACCACGTAGTGGACGTCCAAAAACAGCAACAACAACAGAAATTGTAGCCAAAGTGCATAATATGGTATTAAATGATCGACGAATAAAAGTGCGTGAAATTGCTAATATCATGGGCATCTCAAATGATCGAGTCTATTTAATTTTGCATGAAGAACAACAGATGAAAAACCTTTCTGCAGGATTGGTGCCGCATTTGTTAACAGTCGATCAAAAACGCACAAGAATGAACATTTCTCAAGCTTGTTTGGATCGTTTTAAGAGAAATAAAATGGATTTGAAGCGTAGTTTCATAACTGTTGATGAGACATGGATCCACCACTACACTCCAGAGACAAAAGAACAATCCAAACAGTGGACTGAAGCTTGAGGAAGTGCCCCAAAGAAGGCAGAAACAATTCAATCGGCTGGTAAAGTTATGACAATGGTTTTTGGGACGTCGAAGGTATTTTATTGATTGACTATCTGCAAAAGGGTAAAACAATAAATTCAGAGTACTATTGTAACCTTTTGGATCAATTAAATGTACAAATTCAAAAAAAAACGTCCTGGCTTACAATACAAAACAATAATTTTTCATCAATACAATGCTTGACCACCCACCTTATTCTCCTGATTTAGCTCCCAGTGATGAAGATGCAATAACAGTTGTAAACCACTATTTTGAAGACCTTGAGGAAAACTATTGTAATCAAGGGATAGAATTGCTAGAAAATCGTTGGACTAAGTGTATTGAAGTTTCAGGAGATTATATTGAAAAATAAAAATATTTTTGAAAAACTACCTATTCTCTTTCATTGATAGGTTAAGAAGTTTCCGAACCGCTTCATATAATGCTGTCGTCAAAACCTTTCTACTCTATGGATACGAGACCTGGCTTATAAGTAACATCATCCAACAGAAACTACAGGCTTTCAGCAATATAAGTGAGAATAATGTAGGGTATAATAATATTCCATCAAGGATATCAACATTCAACCGAAATCATAGGATTTATTTAGTCAAACAAAAATCATAAAAACTCTTTGAATTCAATTAAATCGCATAGGGGTACCCATAATGGGACTCGTTTAAAGAACTTGTTCCGTTTTACTAATTCGTTTGCCAAATTGCTTGGCTTTGTTTTATTATTTCCATCGCAACCACAAAACCAGAAGGCAATAAATACTAATTAACGAATAAACTCCCAGTAGGAATTTATTAAATTATGATTTTAAAAAAATTAACGAAAATTCTTCTGAATATACAAACATTATCAATGCAGTTCGTACAATGTTATAATGTTAAAGAAGTTGAATCTCAGCTCCAGATAAAAAAAGCCTTTTAAAATAAATTCAAAACAAGTATATGCGGCCGTAAGTTCGGCCAGGCCAAATCTTATGTACCCTCCACCATGGATTGCGTAGAAACTTCTACTAAAGACGGTCATCCACAATTAAATTACTTGAGTTGCGGCCGATGGCAAGTCATCTTAAAACTTCTTAACATCATCTTCTGAATTGTAAGTTAGACTATGCGGGATATATAGTAGACAAAAGATCGATTAAATACGTAATCGACCTTTCCGTTCGTAATTATCAGTTCTTGACCTGATAATTACGAACCGATATGAACTTTTGCGCATAATTGAGATATGGGGGTCGCTTTATACAATTATGAACAGGGTTGGCCTGTCACAAACTGTGACTTTTGCGACATACGTTTGCGACGGTATAATACGTATGTCGCAAAAGTCGTAAACCTACTGTAGAAAACCAAATTTTGAATAGAAGAAATCCTGAAAATTTTTTAATTTAGTTTGACAGTATTTGCTGTGAGTTTCTGCAGAAATTTGTGAAAGTTTTCCCATGGTCAAGCCTATTTTCTTAGGTGGTATCGAAATTCCCGTTAGTGAGTGTGTAAAATACCTTGGAGTTATATTGGACAGGAGACTGAACTTAAAGCTAAGAAAGGACGAGGAAATCCACGGTTACCCTGTACTCGTGCAATAGGGAAAATGTGGGGACTAAAACCGAAAATTGTGAACATTCCTAAGAATTGAAACTTCTTCGCACCTACCATCGTCTTGGATATCATCGAATTCGCTGCCTAGCCGACGCGACTAAAGTATTTTCAGTTTGCGACTTTTGTTACTTTTTCTACATTTACGACGCGTATGTGACGTTTACGACGTTTACAACTTTGCGACAATCGCAAACCTAAAAAAGTTTGATACAGACCATCTCTGATTATGAACACGAGTCTACCAAAAATGGCAGATTTTTTACTGTTTGGTAGATTGGTAGAATTCTTGATGTTTTGGAAGTTTTTGTCAAATATTCCTCTCCAACTATGAAATGTTTCATAAATTTTCTAGAGACATAACATTTTGACAAAATTTTCTACAGAAATAAACTTCTCACCAAATTTTCTACAGAAATAAAATTCTGACAAAATTTTCTTATAGAAATAAATTTGTGACAAAATTTTGTATAGAAATTATATTTTGACAAAATTTCCTAAAGACATCAAATGTTGACAAAATTTTCTATAGGAATAAAATTATGACAAAATTTTCTATAGAAATAAAATTTTCTATAGAAATAAAAAAAATAAAAAAATTTTCTATGTCAATCGTGATTTTTCTGTGATTGGGGATCGGTCTATATGGGGGCTATATATAATATAGATCGATACGGACCAATTTTGGCATGGTTGTTAACGGCCATACACTAGCGAAATGTACCACATTTCAACCAGATCGGATGAATTTTGTTTCTTGTTCAAGAGGTTCCGGAGGTCAAATCTGGGGATCGGTTTATATGGGGGCTATATATAATTATGAACCGATATGGACCAATTTTTGCACGGTTTTTAGAGACCATGTACCAAATTTCAGCCAGATTAGATGAAATATGCTTCTCTTAGAGGCTCCGCAAGCCAAATCTGGCGGCCCGTTCATATGGGAGCTATACGTAAAAGAGAACCGATATGCCCCACTTGCAATACCATCTGACCTACATCAATAACAACTACTTGTACCAAGTTTCAAGTCGATAGCTTGTTTCGTTCGGAAGTTAGCGTGATTTCAACAGACGGACGGACATGCTTAGATCGACTCAGAATTTCACCACGACCCAGAATATATATACTTTATGGGGTCTGTGATAGAGGTGTGCACGTGAGTAATATTTTGCTCACGCACACTCACGACGGAGAAATCTTATTCACGCACACTCACGCACGATATTTTTTGGTAGGACTCACGCTCACGAAAAGAAAATTTGTACTCACGCACGAAAATCTTTTAAATGTCGTGACTCACGAAAAACCTCGTGACTCACGAATAATTTTATGAGTAATTTACCTACAGAACCTGACTGAATATGATTAAAATCGAGAGCGTTATAAAACTTAACACCTAGGATATCACAAAAATTATAAATGAATTCAACTCCTAAGCATTTTATGTTCGTAAGCGGGATTATTTTCGTGAGCGTGCTTTTCCGAAATTCGTTACTCACGCACGCTCACGAAGATATTATTTTCGTGAATCACGCTCACGCATGACATTTGGTTGGTTAATCACGCTCACGCACACTCACGCAGTTTCCCTTAGCGTGACTCACACGTGAGTCATGAAAATTTTCGTAAGTCACGACAATTTCGTGTCACGTGCACACCTCTAGTCTGAGAGCAATATTTCGATGTGTTACAAACGGAATGACAAAGTTAATATACCCCCATCCTACACTGAAAAAAATATTGTCGTGAGGTCAAAGATTTCATGTCCTTAAAATACGAATGCAAATTTTTCTTAGCATAGAAGACGCATTTCTCTAATATAACGTTTTTTCCTTGTCCAAAAGTCGATAAACTTTTTAATGAAGTCGTATTGTCCTTACGAAACATGGAAGAAAAAATGTGTGGGCTAAGGTCAACTTGACTTCCATAATTCAGAAAAATTCTTTAAATTTAATGAAATTTAAAGGACTTTGATAGCATATGAAGAAAAAAGGCTGAAAAAGTGAAGAATTTAAAACCCAAATTTAAAAGAGAATTGTGTCTTAAAAGTATCCTTACTTGTATTCTCCGCTTATTTGGCTCGGAATCAATACCAAAATTTTTAAAGTAAAGACAAAATTTTTGGAACCGGGCATGTTTTTTTTTTCAGTGTATGGTGGAGGGTATAAACAATTGTATGGGAAAAGTTTGTCTGAAAAAAAAAAAATATTTGTGTTATAGAATGGTCCTCATGGATCATCGGTACACAAATATACTGAAATACATTTACATATTATCAAAATATGACAAATATTGATTCCATAGCGTTTTAAAATTAATTGATTCGAAAAAAGTAATTTTGGTATTTTCTTTCCAACATTTCGACCGGTATCTCATGAATAAATGCTCCAATGCTGCCTACCAAGCGGGTTTGTCTGTATAGACACGAGTATTAACATAGCCTCACAAAAATAGCAAAACAATTCAAGAAAAATTATCACCTTTTCCTAAAAAATCACAATCGGCACTTGCATTTTAAAAATCGGCATTAATATTAAAAAAACACACACACACATTTTATACCCATTTGTGCATTTGTATGTAATGCAAAGAAGGACCCATCTAAGACCCATCTTTTAGTATGTCGATCGTCTTAGAATTAATTTCTGAGTCGATTGAGCGATGATTTTGAAATCGGTTCAGTTAGAAATAGCTGTCATATATATCTTACGGCCCATATGCACTTATATTGCCCCAGAAGCCAGGATTTTACTCTGATTTGCTTCAAATTTTACACAAGGCGTACATTTGAGAGTATCATTAAGAGATATTTTTTTTCAAACATTCCGATTTTTTGGGAATTAAAAATATGAATTGAAACCTTTATAACCTATGAACTAATTGTGATGTCATTAGGATTTTTGTTGATTTTTGCAGAGAAAACTGTTTTAGTAAAAATTGCTGAATAAATTATTCCCAAAATTGGTATCAAACATCCCCAAAATTCCCAAATTATTTTTTTTTTTTGTAATTTGCATATTTCTCAGCCGTTAACTGGTGGGAAGTTGAAACCCTTAACAGTTAGTTAGTGGGCATATGGGGCTTTTTGGAAAGAGTTCGGCTTAGCAATCGGTTCTTTGCCAAAAGGGAATTTTTAAAAAACAATTTTTTTTCTTTTTGAAAAGAGATCGGTTTAGCAATCGGTGCTTTGCCAAATGACAACACAAAACATTTTTTATACCCTCCACCATAGGATGAGGGTATATTAACTTTGTCATTCCTTTTGTAACACATCGAAATATTGTTCTAAAACCACATAAAGTATATATATTCTGGATCGTGGTGACATTCTGAGTCGATCTAAGCATGTCCGTCCGTCCGTACGTCTGTTGAAACCAGGCCAACTTCCGAACGAATTGAATTATTGATGTAGGTCGGATGGTATCGCAAATGGGCCATATTGGACCACTTTTACGTATAGCCCCCATATAAACGGATCCCCAGATTTGACCACCGGAGCAACTTGGAGGAGCAAAATTCATCAGATTCGTATGAAATTTGGTACATTACGCAGGTATATGGCCGCTAACAAACATGTCAAAATTGGTCCATATCGTTTATAGTTATATATAACCTATCCCCAATCACACACAAATTGGTCCATATCGCCAAAAATAATCTACCAAAATTTTATTTCTATACAAAATTTTATCACAATAAAAAATTTGGTCAAAATTTTATCACAATAAAAAATTTTGTCAAAATTTTATTTCTGTACAAAATTTTGTCAAGATTTTATTTCTATAAAAAAAATTTGTCAAAATTTTATATCTATAGAAAATTTAGTCAAAATGTTATTTCAATATAAAATTTAGTCAGAATTTTATTTCTATATAAAATATTGTCAAAATTTTATTTTTATAGAATTTTTTTTTTCCAAATTTTATTTTTCCAATTAATAAATTATTGACCTCTATAGAAAATTTTGTTAAAATTATATTTCTATAGAAAATTTTGACAAAATTTTATTTTTATAGAAAATTTTGTCAATTTTTTTTTTTATAGAAAATATTTATTCCTATAGATATATTTTTCAAAATGTTATTTCTATAGAAAATTTTGTCAAAATGTTATTTCTGTAGCAAATTTTGTCAAAATTTTATTTCTATAAAATTTTTTGTTGTTTTTTGATTTCAACTTAAAACCATGCATTGACTAAACTTGTAAGTCCAAGTAAGACTAAACTGCAACAACACGAAATTTAGTTTTAGAAAGCTAATTTGTTAGAATTCACCTAAGTGGTGAACAGTCGAACAATGCTTATTGTTTCTACAGTCAACTACAACAACATGTGACAACTTACAGAAACTGGTTTCCAGGATACAACAACAATTCTAACGCGTACATTAGTCCACTTAGGTGAATTCTAACAAATTAGCTTTCTAAAAATAAATTTCGTGTTGTTGCATTACTATGTAACAAAACGAAACAAAAATAAGATTAAGGGACTTGTAAGTTATATGAAAAGATGATGTACAGTGGGAGAAAAGATGATTCAATTTGTAAGAGGAAATTTCCCAAATGATTTCTCCATAAGGAGTTAGCTTTTAGATCATTCTAAAGCATTTGACACCGTAGACCACGATTTACTTTGTGCAAAATTACGCAATTTCTTTGGGTTTTCAAACACGTCGGCAAGATTAATTTCATCATACCTCTCGGATAGGTATCAATATGTCAGGATTGGGGACAGGCAATCACAGGTGCGGTTGGTAAACAGAGGTGTTCCGCAAGGTTCAATATTAGGACCCTTGCTCTTCTCTCTATACTCTAATGATCTACCTACGCAGGTGAGACATTGTCGGATGCGAATGTATGCTGATGATGTTCAGTTATATATAGGGTGCGAACCATCATCAATTGGTAGTTGTGAGGCTCTATTGAATGAGGATCTTGGGAGGATATCAATGTGGGCACAGGCCAATGGTCTTACTATTAACCCAATGAAATCTAAGTGTTTGGTGATTAAAGGGCGAACAGTGAGGTCTAGAGTTAATGTTGACATAAGGATAGATAATCAGACGATTGGGATAGTGGAGCGTGCCAGAAATCTTGGGGTGATGTTCAACAGCACTCTGACGTGGTCTGACCATATTACCGCTATGTGTGGCCGTGTATATTCAATACTTCGGACACTATGGCAGTCACAACGTTGTACTCCGTTAAGAATAAGGGTTATCTTAGCCAAGTCATTCTTGATGTCCATTATGCTTTACGGATGTGAACTTTTTGCTAAGTGCGATGCCCTAAGTATGCAGAGAATGAATAGGACGTTCAATAGCATTACCCGCTACGTATATGGTATACGAAGATATGACAGTGTTTCGGCTTTCTCAGTATGCTTGTATGACATGACATGTAATGTCCAACTAATTCGGTCATGTCCATCGACACACTTTTCCTTGAAGTCATACCTTCAAGCTGCCTTCAACATTGGACAAAGATTGTAAGAGAAGGTGACATGAAGAATTGCATTCTGATGACTAAACCAAAAGGGCTGGGAGCCATTGAGCACTAGCATTCAGTCGGTTTGGGGGGGTTCGGGCCCATTTGGTTTGGCACAACTTACAATCAGGGACATAAATAAAGTTTTATAGACTCCCGTTTTCATTTAAAGGATGGATGGAAATTGCAAAATTGTTCTAACATGAACCTCAGATAAAATAACCCCACAATATATTCGGTTGGAATTAAACTAAAACAACTTAATGAAAGGTGGAATGAAATATAACCGTCAATTCGATTCTTTAATTAGGGATTCCGGATGGAGTTGGAATCCTTGGCCTCAAAACCCTGACCCTTCCATGGTATTATTGGCAAATAGATTTATAATACCCCAGTAGTGAATTACACCCCCAGTTCTAACTCACCCCCTTGCAGAAAATAATAACAACTTAAGCACTCATAGTTTTCATTATATAACTATATTCAAAAAATCATAAAAATCGATATGACAAACACAGCGGCCATAATATATTACATGAGGAACTAGTTTTGTTGAAATTCAATTGTTTTCTTTATCTTACAAAATACTTATTTCCTATGCACTAAATTTTACTATTCTTCTTAAAAGTTCAAATGGAAAACAAAATACCAAAATCGATTTTATCTTCTTTAAGAAAAGTCGTATGCAAAATTTTTAATTATAATAATCTACCGAAAAAGAAAATAAATAGGTTTTAAATAACTTACTTTTGGTTTCTTTTAAGCCAGGTTAATTGGTTGGTTAGGACCATGATGCAAGTCGAAAATCCGTCGAGGCCTCGATGAATTAATTCTTTCCTGGTTGATGATGTGTTACTTAGCTAGATTTGAATTAAGATTATTTGTTAATTACTAATTTTGCATGCGCTCTGATAGGTAATTCCATTTTCCTTTTCATATTAATTCAGTTAATTAATTTTTGGATATTAATTTTTTTTTTTTTATTACGTTGACGGACTAATTTCAATGGTCTGTTCTGGGATTCGAACTAAGATCAATAAAATTTGCATAAACCATACACGAGCTGTTAACCCACTGGGCCACAGGCCATTGTTATGTTAAAGTGCCGAATTACAGACAATGAGTTGGTGGTCAAAACAGGTTGTGGTGAAATGTAGAACTGTAGCTGTTAGCGTTTAACAGAGCACCGTACCAGAGAGCGACATTACAAAAGGGGGCTCTCGTTTGCTGAATAAACTAGAGCGGCTATGTAAAACTTATAATTTTTCAAAAAATTAGGTCGGCTGGTGAATGGTTTCACAGGTGAAGTTGTTAATACATTCATAAGGGTATTCAATTAGGGGTGGAGTCATAACCGGTCTTCGGTGCTCCCCCGGAGTACATCCAAAATAAGTCTCCTCACCAGGGGACTTTGATTCCCCATAGGCGAGGAGGTTTTCAATAACACGGCCGGCTGCACTGATATAATCCTGAAATAATGATCTTCATATATTTCACGCGTGTCACATTATGGTCATCAATCACGCTTACCTCTGCATGCAAAAATGCAATAATCACTTCTTCTGGATAACCAGACACGAAAATAGGTTATATGTTCACCAATCGACCTAGGATCACAATGAATCTAAAGTTCCTCAAGTTATATACGAAGAATAATGTAACACAGGTGCTATAGGGGTATCCTAAAATAAAATTTCCATGGTCACATTTGACAAATTTGCAAATCACAGGAAATCACCTTAATAATCAACACGAATAGATTAATTGGAACAAATTCAATGATTTTCTTCTTACAAACGTTTATGATTACCACGAAATAACAAGATTTAATTCAACATTCGTACACCATTTAAATCATTTAACTTTACTTCGTGAAATTATTAAACAAAACAAGTCTTCCGGAGTTAAAGTGCTTCGCCAGCGTCAATTGACCAAAAGAAACAGAAAAATTTGGTGTGCATGCGAAGAGGTCTTACAAAAAGTCTTCGTATACCCATTATTACCGAAGAGAAAAATATTTTAGCAAGTACAAAAATAAACTGTCAAACAACTCAAATTCTGAGTGACTATTTGTTTTTTTTTTTTTCTACTCTAACGATATACCATCGGGTATTTTTTCCTTTTGCTTCCTAATCCGCATTATCCAAGTCCAATAAAGATAAAAAATAAAAATATTTCCAACCGAGCGAGAATTAGAACCTGGGCCTTCGGCGTTCTAGGCGAATGCTCTACCACTGTGCCATTGCAGGTTAGGATTTAGCGACGACTCTGTTTGGAGTATCTAACATGTAGGGATTCTGTGTCTCTCGCAGTGCAATAACATGTAACAAATGTAATGTATAACTGCCGCGTAGCAGCAATCATATATACACACAACATTGCCATAAGCAAGCAGGTCGTATTATATATGAGATGCAGATTCCTTCTGAGATAGATTTCCCTTCAAACAAATTCTGTTGCATTTACCATCATCACAAAACCGAGTAATATCGATCACTTTGATAACGATATTAATCGGAAAATTCATGGACGAATATCCTTCGCGTGGTATGTCCCTGTTGACTTACCCTCTACATCCTCGAGTACGTAATAATTTGTCCCTACTTTCGACCGAACTATCGCTTTTACAAATACGGGAGCAAGTTTCGAATTAAAACGTTTCTCGGCGTTGCTCTGCGCAAAGTTTCGCCTAAATACCTGTTGTCCAACAGTATATGAGAGAGGTCGGGCTCTAAGATTGTATTGTTCCCGGTTTCGAATATGGGCCTCAGCTATATTTCTTCGCAACTCTTTTCGTATGAGCACCAGTCGATCCTCCCTGGGTAACGGGTCTATAGTTTCGTCCAATAGGTCCAAATCCTTCAGCAGTCGGTACGAATCACCATGGGTTATCATGTTAATGCCAAAAGTGGCATAATAGGGCGAGCACTTAATCGCCTGGTGGTAGGAGTTCCTTAAAGCGCAACTTATATCGCTCAGGAGCTCGTCCCACATACGCTGGTCTTTTTTTAAAAAGGACCGGATTGCGGCTATTATGGACCTATTGACCCGTTCAGAGGCATTGGCCTGCGGCGAATATAATGCCGTATACGTGTGTCGAATACCTAAACTCGTCAGAAAAGAGTTAAAAGTATTCGCCTGAAACTGCGACCCATTGTCACTGACTATAGTTTCGGGCACACCGTATGTATGGAATATTTGGGTCAAAAGATATTCCTGAATCTTGTTGGAAGTAAACTTCTTCAGTGGGCAAAGCCAGTGGAACTTAGTCAAATGATCCAGAACTATAAATATACCAATATAGCCGTTTTTCGAACAGGGATATGGCCCCAAAATATCAATGTAAAGCCGTTGGAAGGGACGACTGGTTTCCACTGGCTTTCCCATTTGAGGTCTCAGAACAAAATTAGGGTGTTTCGTCTCCTTACACACGTCACAGTTACGAACATACTCGCGAATGTCGCTTACCATTCTCGGCCAGTAAAAGTACCGGCGAATGAGGTCCAACGTTTTGGACATTCCTCCGTGGGCAGTGATGTTAGAATCGTGAGATCCTGAGATTACAGATTGTCTCAGGCCTTCTGGAATCCAAAGTTTCCACGATTGTTCCTCCTGATCCTTATCTCCTCTGAAGAATTCAGTTCGTATGTACACGAACTTGTCCAATACCCGAATATCAGGATATTTTCCTGGATTACCTTCAACGCTTGTTCGGAGCTGTCTATAATCGTCATCGTTAAAGCAAGGGGAGTCTAAGTCGACCGCTGGATCACAAGTCTGAAGACTTGACACTTCATCGCTTGTTATCCGGGATAAAGCATCCGGTACGACATGATCCTTGCCTTTTCGATGGCTAATGGAAAACTTAAATGATTGCAGTTTTAATACCCACCGCGCTAGTCTGCCTGACAGATCGGGCTGGTTCATCAGCCACAAAAGCGAAGAATGGTCAGTGACTATCTCAAAATCTTGCATTTCGAGATAGCACCTAAATCGTTTTATTGCTTCCACTGCGGCAAGGCATTCCCTCTCCGTTACGGAATAATTGCGCTGTGCCGAGTTTAGTTTTCTTGACATAAACGCAATTGGACGTTCGTTCCCATTGTCGTCTACCTGAACTAATACAGCTCCTATTCCGTAATCAGAGGCATCGCAGTGTACGAAAAATTTGCGGCCGAAATCCGGAGTTGCCAAAACCGGTGCAGTTGTTAAGCGATGTTTCACTAGCTCGAACGCCTCATTCGCCTCCGGCGTCCACCGGAACTTTCGTTTAGACGACAATGTTTCAGTTATGGGGTACGTCAGAGAGGAGAAATTCTCCACGAAGCGTCTGTACCACCCGGCAAGTCCTAAAAAACCACGAACTTGACGCACGGTCTTTGGTACAGGCCACTTCAGTATTGCATCCACTTTCTCCGGATCGGTCGTAATACCGCCGTCACCGATTATATACCCTAGGTATTTTACGCGTGTGACACAAAAACGACTCTTCCCAATATTCAAAGTCAAATTGGCTTTTTTGAATTCCTCCGCTATGCGTACAAGAATCGACAAATGGGTCGAAAAGTTCTCAGAAACAATGATAATGTCATCAAGATAACCAAAGACGCTGTGTCTGAGATCGACTGGGATTAATTTGTCCATCAGACGGCACATTGTCTGTGGCGCGTTGCACAGGCCAAAGGGCATCATAACGAATTGGTATAAAGGACGCCCGGGTATGGTAAATGCTGTGAGTGGTCTCGACTGTTCACTAAGAGGGACTTGCCAGTATGCGTCCTTCAAATCCAATTTCGATATGATGTTGGCCTGTGGCAACCGCGAGAATATCCCCTCAATATTAGGGAGGGGATAGGCGTCCTTCTTGGTGACGTGATTCAATTTGCGGGCGTCTAAACAAAGGCGGACTTTCTGTGGTTTAACCACCAACCGAATCGGGGAACTCCATGGGGAGTTTGAGGGCTCTATAACCCCTAATGATAGCATGCGGTCGATTTCTTGAAACATAAGTTTCTCCACTGCGGGAGAAACCGGATAAAAACGCTGTTTAATCGGTTTCGCCCCACCCACATCTATCTCATGAGCTACAAGTTCTGTTCTCCCCAGGCCTTGTTTACTAAAATCGGGGAATAACGAAATAACTGCCTGTAACTGCTGTGACTGTATATCACTGAGGGGGTATTTATCCTCTAAAGTTGTTACACCAGTGTCAGATCCTAAAACGTCGGGTTCTAATACGCTATCAATTCCAAATGGTCTCACGGAATTATCTGGATTCGCAGTGTCTGAAATTATTGCCGAGTCAAATACATCCGAAGCCAAACGAAACGCATGCCAAAAATCCAATCCTAATATAACCCTTTGAGTTATCGAAGGGACTATAAGAAATTTTACAGTCCTTACCAAGTTCCGAAAAGTGACATCTACAACCAAATAACCAAGAGTTCGTTGGAATTTTCCATCGGCTGTCTGCACTGAGGTACGTAATGAAACGAATTGGTCATACTTCGAAAAATCATTCTCAGCAAGTGTAGATCCTATACATGAGATGTTAGCTCCAGTATCGAGCAACCCAAACTCAGAAAAATTCAAAAAGTCTATCCTTGCGTAATATCGGCGATCTTTATCATTGCTCACAATACTAGATATCTTATATTGTGACATTACTTTTCGGTTCCTATAATATTTCCTCAAGCGGACTGTTGATCTTTTCGGCCGTTTGGAAACCGTAGTGTCAGTAAGTGCATCGGCTGAAAATATTCTGTGGCGTGTCTCCAAATACTGAGAATATCGCTCGTGATACGGTTTAATGGGACAAAGAAGTTTACTCATATTGTTGGGTATTGAGACGTCCCGCCTCAAAAGGGTAACCTCCTTAGCAGGAAGTTGACTGGGGACGGAAATATTCGAATATTTCGATGTTAAGGGAGATTTGGTGCCGGATTTCGGCGCATTGAGTTTTTTGAGGCCGCTACTTTACGCGATGCACACTTGGTACATTGTGGCTTATAAATATTTTTTGCCCCACATCCATAGCAAAAAACTTTCCTCTCGCGTAAACAATCGTCCCACATGTGACCCACTTCATCACAGTTCCAACATTTATATGCGGCATCTGTGCTCAGAGCATCTACACTTGGTGACTCAAAAGGACTTGTCAACTCGTCTTCGTCACCTAGGACAGCCGCAATGGATCGACGAGCAGTAGGTGGTTGAGATCCATAGGTCCTATTGTTAACATTTCTACGATAGCAGTCCTCCCCTAAAAGATTCTCACGCATCTGTACTAATCGACGTAAATGTCCAATAGAGTATATGGGGACATACAATAACTCATGCCGTATGTCTGGGCGTAAGTTCCGTACTAAAATTTCGACCAATTCGGCCTCTTCAATGGGTTGTTCAAGCCTATCGACAATAGCGCAAACAGCATCATAATAGGATTCGAATGTCTCCCCGAGTCTCATTTTTCTGTTACGCACTTCCTCCTTTCTATCATACGCAGATCGCATATCTTTGTATTGTGCCTTTAACGCTGCACAAAAACTACTCCATTGAATGGCATCGACCTGTTTATGATATCGCCAGTACCAATCGTAGGCCTTATTAGTAAGAAGTACATTCAAGTTCTGGCAAATCAAGTCAAAATTTCCGTTAAGGTGTTCTTCAGTCAGTGAAGTGATGCGATACAAAAACTCTTCTACTGTCAACCCACTACTAGAGCCATCGAATCTAACATTCCAATTTTGGATAATAGATGTAACTTTCTCCGCATTTGGAAAGTGTGTGGCATTTAATTTTGGGGGACGAATCGTCTCACTCCCTCGAATATGCCCATTAGGGGAAACATTTTGAAGCAATAAAGGGGGTTGAGATGATATAGAACGACGTACTTGAGGGTCGTATGGTTGCTCATTGCCTATTGCGGTTCGTGACAAATTAATATTCTGAAGCATACTAGATAACCGATCCTCGATCATCTGACCTATTCTGTCATAATCAACTTGCATGTGATTAGTCTGCGACTTATGTGGGTTTCCTTGCTCGTCCATACCACGAAAATGTGCTCGAATATTGCCACGAGCCGATGGGCTACCATATGATGAAGAAGATGGACCATTCTCCAATCCGTCATTAACAACTCTGTCCACATCCTGTCTAAAATGGCTATTCAATTCATAATCATTCATCAAAGCCCTACTAAAACTTCTGGTGTGTGGTCGATGAGCAGCAGCTCCTCTGGGTTTTCCCCGACCATCCGTTTTATTTTTCTTGCAAACAGACCCCGTCCTACCTGGGTTATCGAGTTCCACTAGTGGCTCCAAGCTATATTTGCGAAGGTCCGAAAGTTCGCACGCCAATTTGCATTGAGGACAAATGGAGGATGTCGACAAGGACTGCTCAATGCAGGCTCGATGAAATATATGGCCACAAATGGAAATTTTGTAGCATTCCTGACGTTCGAAAAGCATAAGTTCAGTGCAAATAAAACATTGCTCCTCTTTATTGCAAGACCCCGCAGGAAGATCTTCTGAGATCTCCCCCGGAGGACTGCGTAGGGTAGTCATAGTAAATTGTCTTTTCAACCAAAACAAAAATAACAATAATAATAATAATTGAAAAATTAGTTTCCCAATCAACAACAAACATTTTCTGCAAAGGTGGGTGATCTAAAAAATAAGGGGGAATACTGAGAATTGGCGGTATAAAATATCTGGCTATGAGTGAGTCTGTTTCGTATATTTTCCCACAAACTGACAAACCAACATGCTAAACTGAATATCTGTAACTACGTCTTATGGACTTCAAAATGCTAGAAGCGAAAGTGAAGTACATCCAATAAGCCATAGGATGTTAGTACCTCAGTCTCATTTGCACAAAAATACACTCAACAAAAAAAATGTAAAAACTTGTTCTGGCTGACATCAAGTCGCAATGAAAATATTAGAGAGTAATCTATTGGTTCCGCTAACCATAATGACAGTCAACGGAAAATCCGAAAAGGCTAACTAAGTATTCATTTGCCGTAAATCATGCCCTACAAAACAAAATTTCTACTTTTCCTTTGACTTTCTGAACTATCTCGTGACTAGATCTTTCTGGAGCGATGGCAATTCCAATTCGGAATTGTAATCGGCCCCACGTTGAGCGCCATTTATTATGTAATGTCCAACTAATTCGGTCATGTCCATCGACACACTTTTCCTTGAAGTCATACCTTCAAGCTGCCTTCAACATTGGACAAAGATTGTAAGAGAAGGTGACATGAAGAATTGCATTCTGATGACTAAACCAAAAGGGCTGGGAGCCATTGAGCACTAGCATTCAGTCGGTTTGGGGGGGTTCGGGCCCATTTGGTTTGGCACAACTTACAATCAGGGACATAAATAAAGTTTTATAGACTCCCGTTTTCATTTAAAGGATGGATGGAAATTGCAAAATTGTTCTAACATGAACCTCAGATAAAATAACCCCACAATATATTCGGTTGGAATTAAACTAAAACAACTTAATGAAAGGTGGAATGAAATATAACCGTCAATTCGATTCTTTAATTAGGGATTCCGGATGGAGTTGGAATCCTTGGCCTCAAAACCCTGACCCTTCCATGGTATTATTGGCAAATAGATTTATAATACCCCAGTAGTGAATTACACCCCCAGTTCTAACTCACCCCCTTGCAGAAAATAATAACAACTTAAGCACTCATAGTTTTCATTATATAACTATATTCAAAAAATCATAAAAATCGATATGACAAACACAGCGGCCATAATATATTACATGAGGAACTAGTTTTGTTGAAATTCAATTGTTTTCTTTATCTTACAAAATACTTATTTCCTATGCACTAAATTTTACTATTCTTCTTAAAAGTTCAAATGGAAAACAAAATACCAAAATCGATTTTATCTTCTTTAAGAAAAGTCGTATGCAAAATTTTTAATTATAATAATCTACCGAAAAAGAAAATAAATAGGTTTTAAATAACTTACTTTTGGTTTCTTTTAAGCCAGGTTAATTGGTTGGTTAGGACCATGATGCAAGTCGAAAATCCGTCGAGGCCTCGATGAATTAATTCTTTCCTGGTTGATGATGTGTTACTTAGCTAGATTTGAATTAAGATTATTTGTTAATTACTAATTTTGCATGCGCTCTGATAGGTAATTCCATTTTCCTTTTCATATTAATTCAGTTAATTAATTTTTGGATATTAATTTTTTTTTTTTATTACGTTGACGGACTAATTTCAATGGTCTGTTCTGGGATTCGAACTAAGATCAATAAAATTTGCATAAACCATACACGAGCTGTTAACCCACTGGGCCACAGGCCATTGTTATGTTAAAGTGCCGAATTACAGACAATGAGTTGGTGGTCAAAACAGGTTGTGGTGAAATGTAGAACTGTAGCTGTTAGCGTTTAACAGAGCACCGTACCAGAGAGCGACATTACAAAAGGGGGCTCTCGTTTGCTGAATAAACTAGAGCGGCTATGTAAAACTTATAATTTTTCAAAAAATTAGGTCGGCTGGTGAATGGTTTCACAGGTGAAGTTGTTAATACATTCATAAGGGTATTCAATTAGGGGTGGAGTCATAACCGGTCTTCGGTGCTCCCCCGGAGTACATCCAAAATAAGTCTCCTCACCAGGGGACTTTGATTCCCCATAGGCGAGGAGGTTTTCAATAACACGGCCGGCTGCACTGATATAATCCTGAAATAATGATCTTCATATATTTCACGCGTGTCACATTATGGTCATCAATCACGCTTACCTCTGCATGCAAAAATGCAATAATCACTTCTTCTGGATAACCAGACACGAAAATAGGTTATATGTTCACCAATCGACCTAGGATCACAAGGAATCTAAAGTTCCTCAAGTTATATACGAAGAATAATGTAACACAGGTGCTATAGGGGTATCCTAAAATAAAATTTCCATGGTCACATTTGACAAATTTGCAAATCACAGGAAATCACCTTAATAATCAACACGAATAGATTAATTGGAACAAATTCAATGATTTTCTTCTTACAAACGTTTATGATTACCACGAAATAACAAGATTTAATTCAACATTCGTACACCATTTAAATCATTTAACTTTACTTCGTGAAATTATTAAACAAAACAAGTCTTCCGGAGTTAAAGTGCTTCGCCAGCGTCAATTGACCAAAAGAAACAGAAAAATTTGGTGTGCATGCGAAGAGGTCTTACAAAAAGTCTTCGTATACCCATTATTACCGAAGAGAAAAATATTTTAGCAAGTACAAAAATAAACTGTCAAACAACTCAAATTCTGAGTGACTATTTGTTTTTTTTTTTTTCTACTCTAACGATATACCATCGGGTATTTTTTCCTTTTGCTTCCTAATCCGCATTATCCAAGTCCAATAAAGATAAAAAATAAAAATATTTCCAACCGAGCGAGAATTAGAACCTGGGCCTTCGGCGTTCTAGGCGAATGCTCTACCACTGTGCCATTGCAGGTTAGGATTTAGCGACGACTCTGTTTGGAGTATCTAACATGTAGGGATTCTGTGTCTCTCGCAGTGCAATAACATGTAACAAATGTAATGTATAACTGCCGCGTAGCAGCAATCATATATACACACAACATTGCCATAAGCAAGCAGGTCGTATTATATATGTGATGCAGATTCCTTCTGAGATAGATTTCCCTTCAAACAAATTCTGTTGCATTTACCATCATCACAGACATTTCACAATCTACTTAAGTTAAGAGTCCTTATTTTCTTGCATAGGATTATTTATAGTGGTCACCCGGTGCATTTATTTCAACGCCTGCGTTTTTCAAGATTTAATAGAGGAAAAAGATTAATTTTGCTTCGTCATAGCTGTTTGGTCTCTGAGTGGCAATTTTTTATTAACTCCATCCGTCTGTGGAACTCACTTACTTATAATATCCAATGTATAAGTAATGCAGATGCCTTTAAGAAAAATGTTATCTCGTTTTTGAGTAATAATTAAACAAGATTCTTTATCATTTGTTTTATTTTACTCTAAACTGTTTGCTAGCTAGTTTTAATTCTTAAAATTTGTTTTCGTTTTCATGCAATATGTACCCTTATTTTTATGCAATATGTACTTTTATTTATAACTTTCTTTTATTTGTTATAAAATTTTCGTTCAATTTTTTGTTTTTGTTTTTCTTTTTCATATTTTCAATTTTAATATTCTTTATCCATTATCTGTAATTATAAATTTTATAAATCTTATTTTAATTGTTGTTATTTTTCTCCTCTTTTTACAATTGTCAAACTTAAATTCTAATAGTGTTTTTTTTCAGTCTGTAATCAGTTTTTCAATATAAAATATTAAGGTTATTTGCTTATAGATCTATTTTGATTAATTTTTTAAATTTAAAAAAATTTTTTTTTTCATGAAACCTAATATTGTAATTATATTATATTTATTTAATTTTACATTATGATTTTAAACTTCTCATGCTGAAATATGAGACTCAAGTGGTCTTGTGCATGGGAAAGCAAATAAAGAAAGAAAGAAAGAAAGAAAGAAAAGAAAGTATAAAGGGCCCAAAATTGAGTTATCTCTCCCAGCCAGATCTATACTAAAGACTATGGAAAGGTTCATTCGCCCGAACCGAAACATGTACAGTCCAGGCGTGTATATATTTGTATCTGGTAAGTTCGGCCAGGCCGAATCTTATGTACCCTCCACCATGGATTGCATAGAAACTTGTACTAAAGATTGTCATCCACAATCGAATTACTTGGGTTGCGGTAACACTTGCCGATGGCAAGGTATCTTAAAACTTCTTTACACCGACTTCTCAATTGTAAGTTAGTCCATACGGGGTATATATTAAACAAAAAAGGCCGATTAAATAAGTAAATAATTCAGTTTAACAAAATTTTTTATAGAAATAAAATTTTGACAAAATTTTCTATAGAAATAAAATTTGACAAAATTTTCCAAAGAAATAAAATGTTGCCAAATTTTCTATAGAAATAAAATATAACTATAGACCGATATGGACCAATTTTGGCATGGTTGTTAGCGGCTATATACAAGCGCAATGTACCAATTTTACCACGTACCAAATTTCAACCGGGTCGGATGAATTTTGCTCCTCCATAGCTCCGGAGGTCAAATCTGGGGATCGGTTTAAATAGGGGTTATATATACCAAATTTCAACTGTATCGGGTGAATTTTGTTCTTCCAAGGGGCACCGGAGGTCAAACTGGGGATCGGTTTGTATGGGGGCTACATATAATTATGGACCGATATGGACCAATTCCTTCATGGTTGTCGGAGACTATATACTAAATAACACCACGTACCAAATTTCAACCGAATCGGATGAATTTTGCTCATCCATGAGGCTTCGGAGGTCAAATCTAGGGATCGGTTTATATGAGGGCTATATATAATTATGGACCGATGTGAACCAAAGTTTGCATGGTTGTTACAGACCATATACTACCACCATGTACCAAATTTCAGCCGGATCGGATGAAATTTGCTTTTCTTAGAGGCTCCGCAAGCCAAATCTGAGCGTCGGTTTATATGGGGGCTATATATATATAAAAGTGGTCCGATATGGCCCATTTGCAATACCATCTGACCTACATCAATAACAACTACTTATGCCAAGTTTCAAGTGGATAGCTTGTTTCGTTCGGAAGTTAGCGTGATTTCAACAGACGGACGGACGGGCGGACATGTTTAGATCGACTCAGAATTTCACCACGACCCAGAATATATACAACAGGTTGGCTGATAAGTCCCCGGTCTGACACATAGATGGCGTCGCTAGTATTAAATGTATATTATTTTTATATAGTACCAACCTTCAAATGATTCGTGTCAAAATTTGACGTCTGTAAGTCAATTAGTTTGTGAGATAGAGCGTCTTTTGTGAAGCAACTTTTGTTATTGTGAAAAAAATGAAAAAAAGGAATTTCGTGTTTTGATAAAATACTGTTTTCTGAAGGGAAAAAATACGGTGGAAGCAAAAACTTGGCTTGATAATGAGTTTCTGGACTCTACCCCAGGGAAATCAACAATAATTGATTGGTATGCAAAATTCAAGCGTGGTGAAATGAGCACGGAGGACGGTGAACACAGTGGTCGCCCGAAAGAGGTGGTTACAGACGAAAACATCAAAAAAATCCACAAAATGATTTTGAATGACCGTAAAATGAAGTTGATCGAGATAGCAGAGGCCTTAAAGATATCAAAGGAACGTGTTGGTCATATCATTCATCAATATTTGGATATGCGGAAGCTCTGTGCAAAATGGGTGCCTCGCGAGCTCACATTTGACCAAAAACAACAACGTGTTGATGATTCTGAGCGGTGTTTGCAGCTGTTAACACGTAATACACCCGAGTTTTTCCGTCGATATGTCACAATGGATGAAACATGGCTCCATCACTACACTCCTGAGTCCAATCGACAGTCGGCTGAGAGGACCGTGACCGGTGAACCGTCTCCGAAGCGTGGAAAGACTCAAAAGTCCGCTGGCAAAGTAATGGCCTCTGTTTTTTGGGATGCGCATGGAATAATTTTTATCGATTATCTTGAGAAGGGAAACACCATCAAAACCATCATTATATGGCGTTATGCGCTTTACAGACTATCAGTTATTCCGGACGGCATGTCGGTGTTTGTGAAGAATCTTACAGTGTGTCGAATCGATACGACTTGTCTGCGATGACCAAATAATCGGTAAATGTGCTATCGATCCCATAAACATGCAGCAGTATCGATTATGCCTTCGGACTTAACTTATAATATGCACAATATATATGATATGTTCGACATTGTCGTCCGGAATAACTGATAATCTGCAAAGCGCATTATTGGAGCGTTTGAAGGTCGAAATCGCGGCAAAACGGCCCCATATGAAGAAGAAAAAAAAAGAAAATGTTGTTCCACCAAGACAACGCACCGTGCCACAAGTCATTGAGAACGATGGCAAAAATTCATGAATTGGTCTTCGAATTGCTTCCCCACCCACCGTATTCTCCAGATCTGGCCCCCAGCGACTTTTTCTTGTTCTCAGACCTCAAAAGGATGCTCGCAGGGAAAAAATTTGGCTGCATTGAAGAGGTGATCGCCGAAACTGAGGCCTATTTTGAGGCAAAACCGAAGGAGTACTACCAAAATGGTATCAAAACATTGGAAGGTCGTTATAATCGTTTTATCGCTCTTGAAGGGAACTATGTTGAATAATAAAAACGAATTTTGACAAACAAATGTGTTTTTCTTTGTTAGACCGGGGACTTATCAGCCAACCTGTTACTTTATGGGGTCTTAGAGCAATATTTCGATGTGTTACAAACGGAATGACAAAGTTAATATACCCCCCATCCTACACAGAAAAAAAGTGTCTCGTAAATTTAAGGAGATTTTTACATTAAATTATTACAAGAATTTTCCAGAATTTTAGTTCATTTTTCGTATCTTCAACGAAAATTAACTACTCGAAAGGAAATTTTACAAATTCTAAGTAGCAATCGTTTAGTTCATGGCCTACAAAATACGACGGAAATTTCCTTAAAAAATTTCTTAACTGGTAGTTAAAAATTCGTTTGTCATGCTATAAAACTACTTGTGAAATGTAAAGTATTTTCTAAATAATAAGTGCAATTTACTATAAGATATTTTTGTATGAGAAAATATTTTTTTACGAAAAATGAACTTGAAAGTGGATAGCAATTTCTTACTGACAATTCCTATAGTTAATAATTGTTGGTAAAAAATTACCCAATGAAATATTTTTAGTTCACATGTAATTAAAATTATAGACATTTTCGTCAAAAATGGTAGATAACATTTCATGAAAATTTTGCAATTTTTAAGTTAAACGTTTCATCGTTCATAAACTGGTGTACCTTTACGAATATTATTCTTAGAGTAAATTGTCAGCAGATGCGATGAACTAATGTATAGTACAGAGATTTTTATCGGCATAGTGGAATGTGATTAATGTAAAGATGATGTTACTTGAGTTTTGTTGTGTATACATGAGCGTGGGGTTGTTTTTATTTTTGTTCATTTAGTGGTTTGTGTGTGTTTGTTATTCGTGGATGGTTTATTTGGCTGGATGAGGTGTTGTTTTCAATAAAGGCACATGTGTTTTTGTTGTTGTAGGAATGTTTTGGCTTTGCTTGGTTTTGTTTGGCATGCTTCAGTTGTATAGTTGGCGTTGGCGTGGGCTGTTGCATCTTTTAATATGCAACAGGGGAATATAAAGGCATGGAATATTTTGGAATTTTGAGACATATATTGGTGTTTGTATATTAAACCTTTTAAATGAAAGTTATTAATATTTTATCGGTAGTTTAGAGAAAATTTATTAAGAATATGTAGGAAAATATGTTGAAATTAAAAGTGTTTTGAAATTTTTATTATTCTATGTAAAAAATTAATATTCAATTCCAGATGAATTTGGAAAATTTTTGTTATATCTCAGCGTATAGTTTATTCATAAATTGGTAAGTATTTTTTTAATATGACTTTCTTTTAAAAAGAATATTTTTTATGTATATTATTATTTGTTAATTAATTTTTTTTGGAAACCAGTTTAATGTTTTTCTTTGTTGTAAAAACAATATTTAATTTCAGAGCAACTCCAGATTGATTCGAACAAATTTAAAAAAGAGAGAATTGGTAAGTTTTCTTTTAAAAATTGGCTTTATTTCAACTAGAATATTTACGTTTTTGTGACCTTTTTATCATCAAAATTACAGGTTTTTAATACCTTATTTTAGTATTTCTTTAATCATATTTTTTGGAAACAAATGTAATACTTCTAATGTAAAAACAAATATTTAATTTCTGAATAACTCCTTAAAAATTTGGACAAATTTTTAGTACTTCTTTGCCTGTAATTTAATAGTGAATTGGTAAGGATTCTTTAACTTTCTTTTATCAAGAATATTTGGTTTTTTAGGCATATTATTATTTTTTTCATTAGATTTTTTAAAAACCTATTTAATAATTTTATTTAATGTAAAAAATAAATATTTAATTTCAGAGTAACCCAAATTAATTTGGACAACTTTTTATATTTCCCCTCAGCGTACAATTTAATAGAGAATTGGTAAGTTTTATATTACATTTTTATTGGTGAGTTTTATACTCAACTATAATATTTATTTTATTATATCTTTCACATCGATAACAACACAGTTTTATGAGTTTATTTAGAATACTTCATTATTTCTGTAATTGTTTCAGGTACAAATTTTATGAGATACGTTTTCCAAAGAAAAGTTGAATTCCTTACACCATTTGATAAAATGCCCCCAAATATGGTAAGTTACAAGTTAAATGAAGAATTAAAGACTATATTTTATTACATGGTGTTAATTTTTAAAAATTTTCATTATTGTTTCCATTTTTTCCAGCAAGATATGTGAAAAAATTACCTACGATGAATTAAAAAAGGATAAGTCAAAATGTCCAAACAGCGGGTTCAAATGAACTACTCTCTGTTCCACGTGGTCATAATTTTTATTCACAAAAAACATTGTATTAAGTACTTTCATCATAGGTTTTTATAATAAAGTACTTTTGCTTAAAGAAAGTTTAATTTTAACGTATGAAAATTTTCATAATAGCAAAACGGTTTGTTGTTCCTTTAATTATTTAATTTCTCTGTACTACGGAATGATTGATTTAAAAATAGTTTAGTCGTCGACATTTTAAAGAGACTGTTAACCAATTTTTATTATCGGGTTTCCCACAAAATAAGCAAGTAAACCAAAATAATACTGACTTTTTAACTTGGTAGGGGTATATAAATCTTATGGTGTTGTAAAAATGAACTAAAATACAATGTTGTAGATGAACTAAAATTTAAGAGAATTATAAACTAGACAAGTTGAAAAAAATCTTAAGGGCTAAATTATGGTCAATATTACTACAGTTTAGTTCATTTTGCAATGGAAAAGGGTTCACTGTTTTTTCAGTGTATGGTGGAGGGTATAAAAAGACCATTAGACACCATAGAATTGGGATTATACTAGGTTGGGTTAGGCATAGTGACAGCCCTTTATTTCAAGCTCACTTTGACTATTCAGTGGTGAACTTCAATCTTATTACTGAGTGGTGCCCGATTCCGAGTTTAGCTCAATGACTTTGTCATTCCGTTGGTAACACATCGAAATATTGGTATCAGACCCCCTAAAGTGTATACTTTCTGGGTTATTGTAAAATTCGGAGTCGATTTAACAGTGTCCGTCCAAAAACTGGTCCATAATTATATTTTTTTTTTCCGAAAATTTAAAAAAATTCTTTCATATCGTTTCCTAATTATTTTTAGACTCTTCATACCATACTCTTCACCATACACAGATCAAGAGCTAAAGTGGACTATATAAGTATATAATCTGTCTTTTTGATCTAAAATAAAAATTGTTTATCTAAAAACTTACAATATAGAAGACAATGTTAAGAGGTTCAGATTCAGCCTGGGCGAACTTGTTTTAATTTAACTTCCTACATTCACAAGACACAGAGTCAACGAATTTTGATTTCCAATTTAATCATTTGCTATTTATTTACAAGTTATATCTCAAAATGCTCTAATACTTAATAATCGTTGGGTAAATGAGGGAGATGATCACCAGAAGGTTGGAAACCATGGTCATCAGCGGTATATTTGACATGGTATTCCTTGCCATCAACATGATCAGTCCATTTGTATTCTCCATGAACCTCAATGTGTCCGTGGTCATCATGGCCATCACCGCCAACTAATTTACCTTCCTCACGGTGTTTGGTGTGATCACTGGTCTCCCATCTAAAAAGGTATAATTGTATGTTACAAAAAAATAATCCAATACGGATTCTAACTGTAAACTTACTCGAAAGAGTATCCATCATGATCAACTTTGGAGTCTTGCTTTATAATTTCAGCATGTTCTTCGTGGCCAGGAGCAGCCAAGGCAACAACACAGAGGGCAGCTAAGACAATGAGGAATTTCATATTTGCTAGTGTTTGGTTTTTGTTCCAGAGAAAGTTCACAACTTTGTGGATATCATGATGCGATAAGCTACCATTTTTATAGTCCAGAAGCTAGTGTCTCAATTTGCAAGAACTTGTTCTGGTTTAATAATCGGATTCTCATCTCATGTTTAGCTATATAATAACATAAATAATAAAGTTTAGTTAATATACCTGTTTCATATTTATTTAGCCTTTAGTTTTGATATTTATGTGCAGTTAGAAATAAATGCAATTTTTTTCTAAATATCAAAATTCTATGACCCTAAATATTGAAGACGAACGGAGGATAGTAGAGAGAAAAAGAACCAGTCAAAAGTAGTTTTTTCTATAACGGATCCTCACAATATTAATTTAGGGCAACAATGTTTGTCTTTAATCGACTTTTCTGGTATTTCAAGTTCATTTTTCTATTTCTCTATATAGTCCTTTCATTCGTGAAGTTAGTTTAAACTCTTAAAAAAAAAGTATATACGGCTGTAATTTCGACCGGGACGAATCATGGATTGCATAAAAAGTCCTACTAAAGACTGTGATCCACAATCGAATTTCGTTTACAACACATCGCAATATCAATTTCCGATTATCTGACTTTTAATATAGGATCAATAACAATAAAATTATACAGGAATATGTTGACGACCGTCAGATGCTTAGCAGTTTTCAGTATGGTTTTCGGACAGGTCTAGGTACTTCCTCATTGCTCTTGGATTTGACGGAGACGATAAGGGGGTTTGTTGATACTTGTGAGAGTGGTGTGCTTGTTGCTCTGGATTTAACCAAAGCATTTGACAGGGTAGATTACATTAAGCTGATTGGTAAATTGAGGACCAAATTTTTATTTAGTTCTGATGCCTGTAAATTGATTTTTTCGTACTTATCAGGCCGCTCCCAATTTGTCCAATTTGATGGCATTACGTCCGATACACTTTCAATTAGTAGTGGCGTTCCTCAGGGCTCGGTCCTAGGTCCATTGCTCTTTATTCTATATCTTAATGACCTTTGTAGCTGCATTCCGAAGTACTGTATTCCTTTTCTGTATGCTGATGACATCCATCTCCTTTTCCATAATAGTTGTATTTCTCAGCTTCAAACAAGTGTTGACTGTGTCTTGAATATGGTTGGTACTTGGTTGGAGTCAAATAACTTAGATGTCAATGTCTCGAAATTCAAATACTTGCTTTTTGGACCAGTACTTGAACAGCCGTGGAAAATTGATGTTACTTATAAAGGTACGCCAGTTACAGGTGTTGATGAGATGAAATGTTTGGGTGTTTTTCTAGACGAAAAACTTAATTTTGGGGCCCATATTGATTACTTGTTTTCGAAGGTATTAATTTCCCTACGTAGGCTCTACAGTACTAACATGTACTTACCCTTGTTTGTCAGGAGAAAACTTGCGATTGGTTTACTTATGTCGAATATTTGCTACTGTATTGAAGTGATTTCCGGTACGACTGGGGAGAATATGCATAGGCTGGAAAGGATATTCAATATGGTAGTACGTTTTGTGTTCAGTTTGGGTCGATTTGACCACGTTTCGGACCAAGCTATTGAATTCCTTGGGATGCCTTTTGCACTGTACGTTCAATTGCGGAACCTGATCTTCTTTTATAGGGCCATCCATTGTGGATCTAGGTTGTTTTTTCTTGATAAGGGGTTTTTCTCCAGATCGACTCGCAATCCACAGATTATGTTGCCTCGTATATCGCATTCTATATGTGAACGTTCCTTCATTGTCCGCGTTACTCGTATATGGAATAGACTACCTTTAAACCTTCGTAGTTTCAATTTTCCTATTAATACTTTTAGAGCTAGGTTTTTGGAGTTTTCTTTACCACGAATATAATCATTGTTAACGCATTATCAACGGGTGTTCCATAACTCTGAATACACATTTGCAAGTCCTTTGGCTGGGGAGCCATTTTTCAACGCTTAGTATGAGATATCTACTATATCTTAATATATATTCAACATTTAGTATTTTTACTATTTATAAATATTTTTTATTATTATTTCTATTTACTACACCATTGTCTTAAAGATTTTATCTAGTTTTTTAGTTTTTTTTTTATATATACCATTGTTGAAGTTTATATTTTATTACAATTTTGTGTGATGCAAGATTTTAGGTCTATTTATTGACTTTTGTATCACTTTGTACGATAATAAATGAAATGAAAATTAGTATACAAATCTCCTTTACCCGAATTTTCATTCTCTTTTCGGGTTATGTTTATAAATCTATTCACTTACAAACAAATGCAAGTATAAAATCCAAATTGTAACTGATAACAGGTTGGCTGATAAGTCCCCGGTCTAACAAAGAAAAACACATTTTTTTGTCTAAATTCGTTTTTATTATTCAACATAGTTCCCTTCAAGAGCGATACAACGATTATAACGACCTTCCAATTTTTTGATACCATTTTGGTAGTACTCCTTCGGTTTTGCCTCAAAATAGGCCTCAGTTTCGGCGATCACCTCTTCATTGCAGCCAAACTTTTCCCCTGCGAGCATCCTATTGAGGTCTGAGAACAAGAAAAAGTCGCTGGGGGCCAGATCTGGAGAATACGGAGGGTGGGGAAGCAATTCGAAGACCAATTCATGAATTTTTGCCATCGTTCTCAGAGGCTATTACTTTGCCAGCGGACTTTTGAGTCTTTCCACGCTTCGATTGGACTCAGGAGTGTAGTGATGGAGTCATGTTTCATCCATTGTCATATATCGACGGAAAAACTCAGGTGTATTACGAGTTAACAGCTGCAAACACCGCTCAGAATCATCAACACGTTGTTGTTTTTGGTCAAATGTGAGCTCGCGCTGCACCCATTTTGCACAGAGCTTCCGCATATCCAAATATTGATATCCAATCAATTATTGTTGATTTCCCTGGGACAGAGTCCGGAAACTCATTATCAAGCCAAGTTTTTGCTTCCACCGTAATTTTTCCCTTCAGAAAACAGTATTTATACCCTGCTCCACACTGTGGAACAGGGTATTATAAGTTAGTGCATATGTTTGCAACACCCAGAAGGAGACGAGATAGACACATGGTGTCTTTGGCAAAAATGCTCAGGGTGGGCTCCTGAGTCGATATAGCGATGTCCGTCTGTCCGTGAACACATTTTGTAATCAAAGTCTAGGTCGCAGTTTTAGTCCAATCGACTTCAAATTTGGCACAAGTATGTGTTTTGGCTCATAATAGATCCCTATTGATTTTGGAAGAAATCGGTTCAGATTTAGATATAGCTCCCATATATATGTTTCGCCCGATATGGACTTATATGGCCCCAGAAGCCAGAGTTTAACCCTAATTCGGTTAAAATTTTGCACAAGAAGAACAATTAGTACTATAGTCAAGTGTGCCAAATTTGATTGAAATTGGTTCAGATTTAAATATAGCTTCCATATATATCTTTCGCCCGATATGGACTTATTCGGTCCCAGTAGCCAGAGTTTTACCACAATTTGGTTGAAATTTGGCACAGGGAGTAGAATTGGCATTGTAGATATGCGTGTCAAATTTGGTTGAAATCGGTTCAGATTTAGATATAGCTCCAATATATAGCTTTCGGCCGATTTACACTCATATGACCACAGAGGCCAATTTTTTTGCTCCGATTTAGTTGACATTTTGCACAGGGAGTAGAATAAGCATTGTAGCTATGCGTGCCAAATTTGGTTGAAATCGGTTCAAATTTAGATATAGTTCCCATATATAGCTTTCGGCCGATTTACACTCATATGACCACAGAGGCCAATTTTTTGCTCCGATTTAGATGAAATTGTGTACAGGGAGTAGAATTTGTATTGTAGCTATGGGTGCCAAATTTGGTTAAAATCCGTTCAGATTTAGATATAGTTCCCATATATAGCTTTCGCCCGATTTACACTCATATGACCACAAATGCCAATTTTTAACTCCGATTTAGTTGAAATTTTGCACAGTGAGTAGAATTAGCATTGTTGCTATGCGTGCCAAATTTGGTTGAAATCGGTTCAGATTTAGATATAGCTGGCTTGTATATGTTTTTCTGATTTCGACAAAAATGGTCAAAATACTAACATTTTCCTTGTTAAATCGCCACTGCTTGGTCGAAAAGTTGTAAAAATGACTCTAAGTTTCCTAAACTTCTAATACATATATATCGAGCGATAAATCATAAATAAACTTTTGCGAAGTTTCCTTAAAATTACTTCAGATTTAAATGTTTCCCATATTTTTTACTAACATTGTGTTACACCCTAGTACATTAGCCGACATAAATTTTGAGTCTATAGAATTTGTAGAAGTCGATCAAATTCTGTCCAGATCGAGAGATATTAAAATGTATGTAT
The DNA here is from genome assembly GCF_050003625.1 of Haematobia irritans. Classification (NCBI taxonomy): domain Eukaryota; kingdom Metazoa; phylum Arthropoda; class Insecta; order Diptera; family Muscidae; genus Haematobia; species Haematobia irritans. The sequence goes on from NC_134397.1 coordinate 133,053,322, forward strand.
TTGGGACAAACGTTTTATATATAGCACCCAACACATTTGACGGATGTGATATGGTATCGAAAATTTAGATCTAAAAGTGGCGCAGGGTATAATATAGTCGGCCCCGCCCGACTTTAGACTTTACTTACTTGTTTATCAAAACACGAAATTTCTTTTTTTCCATTTTTTCACAATAACAAAAGTTGCTTCACAAAAGACGCTCTATCTCACAAACTAATTGACTTACAGACGTCAAATTTTGACACGAATCATTTGAAGGTTGGTACTATATAAAAATAATATGCATTTAATACTAGCGACGCCATCGATGTGTCAGACCGGGGACTTATCAGCCAACCTGTTATTATAGCAAAGTTGGTCAAAATCGGTTTAGATTGAGACAAATCCCCCATATATATTCTTCCATAAGGCCAAAATACACACACTTTCATTTTAAAATCACTGCTAAGATCAAATTTTCCCATCTAATGCATATTTATCTACCGATAAAGCATAATTACACATCTAAGCGATAATCACCATTTCAAGCTGTGTGGTCCTAAAATACCTCTAGATTTCTAATTTCAGACTAATTGGATAAAACTTCGGTTTCTATTAGCTCAAGCCCCTAAATCGGGACGTCGGTTTATATGGGGACTATATCGAAAACTTGGACCGATATAGCCCATCATCGAACTTGACTTGCCAGCAAATAAAAACTGAACCTATGACAAATTTTAGGATGGTAGCGCCATTGTTTAAGGCTGTAGCGTACTTGGTTGTGCACACAAAAAAATTTCATGAAAATTTTTGCAATTAAAATCTTAATTGAGTTTTAAAAAATATTCAATTAAAAATTTAATTGATTCAACAAATTTTTTAATTGAAACAAAAATCAATCACAACAAGTATATACGGCCGTAAGTTCGGCCAGGCCGAAGCTTATGTACCCTCCACCATGGATTGCGTAGAAACTTCTACTGAAGACTGTCATCCAAAATCGAATTACTTGGGTTGCGGTAACTTTTGCCGATGACAAGGTATCACAAAACTTCCTAATACCGTAATATATACCACGTAGTCCATACGTGGTATATACAAGGCCGTATTCAGGGGGGGGGATGAGGGGGATCAAACCCCCCCCGAAATGAATGAATATTTTTGTATAAATAAATATATATTTTTAGCTGCATAGAAAAATCTTATTGAAGATGTTGAAGAAAAGCTGGAGGTTTTATTTTGAAAAACGCTTACCTATAAAACTTGCACAAATCATAGAATACTAGTTGAAAAGCCCGTCAAACAACGGTCGAAAAAAAACAAATTATTTTTGTTCTCGCACCACAAATTTCATTTTTGGAAAATGTATTTCTCCTTTTTATGTGTGTTTGTTGTTATTTTTGTGAACATGACTCGCTTTGTTTGGCAATAGCAACAACAACGAAACAGCCAAACACACATGTGTAAATGAAATGGCGCAAAACCTGCGAAAAGAACCTGCCTAATTCAGCGATGGAAGCAATAAAGGGATTTTTCCAAACGTGCATATTCTTTTAAAAATTTTGGTCACTTTGCCAGTTACTCAGGGATGGAAAATACAATTTTTAAGAAAGTACAAAAAGGTATTTTTTGAGCGGAAAGGTACTTTTTACTAAATTTCAACAAAAATTTCACTGGAAGATTATTGTCAAGAGACTGAATTTTAAAGAAAATAAAATTTTGACAAATTTTCTATAGAAATAAAATTTTGCAAAAATTTCCTATAGAAATAAAATTTTTACAAAATTTTCAATTGAAATAAAATTTTGACAAAATTTTCTATAAAAATAAAATTTTGCAAAAATTCTATATAGAAATAAAATGTTGACAACTATTTCTACCGAAATAAAAAATCGATAATATAGAATCGCATTCTTTTTTCGACTAAAACTTTCTTGAAGTTCAATAAAATCCTGTTTTTGACTATGTCTTTTACAAAATCGAGATTTTCTTCCCACATGAACATGTCTGTTTTGCCATATTTGTAAAAGACTATTAGCAAATAAGGTTGATAAAGACTTTCTCAAAATATTAAAATATTTTGTCAAAGCTATTGTACCATAAATCTGATATCGACTCAAAATGTCTACACAAAAGGTACTAAATCATTCGCGGGGGTACTACGGTACTGACCGGGGTGAAAAAGGTTTGAAAAAAGTACTATAGTACTGCATTTTCCATCCCTGCAGTTACTACGTGCTCATCCGAACGTTCATTTTCAACAATGAAGAGATTAAAGACGTATCTTAGAAATTCGACTAGCGAGAGTAGACTGAAAGGATTGGCATTAATGTCGGTTCATCGCCGAATAAATGTGCCGACTGAAGAAGTCATTGATTTATTTGCTGCCCAAAAAGCCCGTCGGCTCAATTTAATATTATAACAAGTATATACAGCACTAAGTTCGGCCGGGCCGAATCTTAAATACCCACCACCATGAACCAAATATTAGGGTTTCCTTTGAAATTTCAGGAGGGCTTGAGGACTTGTGGATATTCCCGAAGATAAATTTAAAGATTTCACCTATGAGGACTATATCAGATTCTGGATTTATAAGCACCATTTTTGTTTGAGTTTTAAAGGAATCATTAACATCTCTTGTAAGTGTGCAAGAAAATTATAAAATAAAGTCTTGATTTGAAATCTTAAATCTGTAGAAGTAAAATCTGGAAATTTTACATTGAGTTTCAAGCAATTTTCATGATCAGTGCGTCTTCTACACCCTCAAGAAGTGAAGTCGGTCTATATGGAGGCATTACCAAATGGACCGATAAAACTTAATCCGATACACGTTTTTGTGAGCCTAAAATACCAGAATATTTACAATTTCAGGCAAATCAGATAAAAACTACGGTTTCTAGAAACCCAAGGAGTTAAATCGGGAGATCGTTCTTATGGGGGCTATACTAAAATATGGACCGATACTCACCGTTTTCGGCACACCTCTTTATGACCCGAAAATACCTCTAGATTTCCAATTTCAGGATAAAAACTTCGGATTCTAGAAGCCCAAGAAGTAAAATCTTGAAATTGGTCTATATGGGGGCTATACCAAAATATGGACCGATACCCACCATTTTCGGCACACCTCTTTATGGTCCTAAAATACCTCTAGATTTCCAATTTCAGACAAATTGGATAAAAACTACGGTTTCTACAAGCCCAACACCCCAAATCGGGAGGTCGTTTTATATGGGGACCATACCAAAACATGGACCGATACTCACAATTTTTTCGCACGTATTTGTGGTCCTACAATACCTCTAGATTTCCAATTTCAAGTAAATTGAATAAAAACTGCGGTTTCTATAATCCCAAGAAGTAAAATCGGGAGATCGGTCTATATGGGTGCTATACCAGAATATGGATCGATACTCACAATTTTTGACACCCCTCTTTATGGTCATAAAATACCTCTAGGTTTCAAATTTCAGGCAAATTGGATAAAAACTACGATTTCTACACAAAAAAATTTTTTTCTGATTCAATCACGAAATTAATTGATCCAATTAATTTTTTAATTGAAATGTCTTCAATCACAGAAATGATAGTATCAATTAAAAAATTAATTGAAGGTCAATTAAAAAATTAATTGATCCAATTAAAAAATTAATTGATACTATTAATTTTTGTGATTGATTTTTGTTTCAATTAAAAAATTTGTTGATTCAATTAAATTTTTAATTGAATATTTTTTAAAACTCAATTAAAATTTTAATTGGAAAAAGTTCGTGAAATTTTTTTCTGTGCATCTTCGAACTTGACCTGCCTGCAGACAAAAGACGAGTTTGTGCAAAATTTCAGTACGATTGCTTCATTATTGAAGACAGTAGCGTGATTACAATAGACAGATAGACGGACAGACGGACATCGTTATATCGTCTTAGAATTTCTCCCTGATCAAGAATATATATACATTATATAGTCGGAAATCGATATTTCGATGTGTTACAAACGGAATGACAAACTTATTATACCCCCGTCACCATTCTATGGTGGTGGGTATAAAAATATTGTATACATACCTATACATAAATAAAATTTTCTACACATGAGATTATATGAATGTTTTTTTTTTTTTTAAGTTGAACCCCCCCCCCGAATTAAAATCCTGGCTACGGCCTTGGGTATATACTAAACTTAAAATTACATTATATACGATTACATACGTATATAATTAAGTTTGACAAAATTTTCTATAGAAATAAAATTTTGACAAAATAAAATTTTGACATTCTCCATAGAATTAAAATTTTGACAACATTTTCTATAGAAATACGATTTTAACAAAATTTTCTATAGAAATAAAATTTGATAAAATTTTCTATAGGAATAAAATTTCGACAAAATTTTCTATAGAAATAAAATTTTGACAAAATTTTCTATAGAAATAAAATTTTGCTAGATTATTTTTGCTCGAGTGGCAAGCATGATTATGAACCGATATGGACCAATTTTTGTGTGATTGGGGATCGGCTATATATAACTATAGACCGATATGGACCAATTTTGGCATGGTTATTAGCGGCCATATATTAACACCACGTTGCAAATTTCAACCGGATCGGATGAATTTTGCTCGTCCAATTTCAGCCGGGTCGGATGAAATTTGCTTATCTTAGAGCAATCGCAAGCCAAATTTGGGGGTCCGTTTATATGGGGGCTATACGTAAAAGTGGACCGATATGGACCAGTTTTTGCATGGTTGTTAGAGACCATATACTAACACCATGTACCAAATTTCAGCCGGATCGGATGAAATTCGCTTCTCTTAGAGCAATCGCAAGCCAAATTTGGTGGTCCGTTTATATGGGGGCTATACGTAAAAGTGGACCGATATGGAACAATTTCTGCATGATTGTTAGAGACCATATACTAACACCATGTACCAAATTTTAGCCGGATCGGATGAAATTTGCTTCTCTTAGAGCAATCGAAAGCCAAATTTGGGGGTCCGTTTATATGGGGGCTATACGTAAAAGTGGACCGATATGGACCAATTTTTGCATGGTTGTTAGAAACCATATACTAACACCATATACCAAATTTCAGCCGGATCGGATGAAATTTGCTTCTCTTAGAGCAATCGAAAGCCAAATTTGGGGGTCCGTTTATATGGGGGCTATACGTAAAAGTGGACCGATATGGACCAATTGTTGCATGGTTGTTAGAGACCATATACTAACACCATGCACCAAATTTCAGCCGGATCGGATGAAATTTGCTTCTCTTAGAGCAATCGCAAGCCAAATTTGGGGGTCCGTTTATATGGGGGCTATACGTAAAAGTGGACCGATATGGACCAATTTTTGCATGATTGTTAGAGACCATATACTAACACCATGTACCAAATTTTAGCCGGATCGGATGAAATTTGCTTCTCTTAGAGCAATCGCAAGCCAGATTTGGGGGTCCGTTTATATGGGGGCTATACGTAAAAGTGGACCGATATGGACCAATTGTTGCGTGGTTGTTAGAGACCATATACTAACACCATGCACCAAATTTCAGCCGGATCGGATGAAATTTGCTTTTCTTAGAGCAATCGCAAGCCAAATTTGGGGGTCCGTTTATATGGAGGCTATACGTAAAAATGGACCGATATTGCCCATTTGCAATACAATCCGACCTACATCAATAATAACTACTTGTGCCAAGTTTCAAGTCGATAGCTTGTTTCGTTCGGAAGTTAGCGTGATTTCAACAGACGGACGGACGGACTGTATTTTTCTATAACAGGTCGAAAACATATGTAAATATTTTCGTTTATTTTCATAATTTTTTATGATTATAAATAAGTAAATAAATAAATAGTTTTCTCTAAGAAGGAGCGGAGCGATTTTTTTTGCCGGAGCGGGAGCGGAGTGAAAAAAATGGACCGCTCCGAATCGTGTTGTTATGGTATACGGAGAGATTGTTAAAAAAATAATATAGTAAAATAATATAATAAATAACAAATAAAATACATATATAAAATATTTGTTATTTTCAAGTAGTGAGAAAATTTTTCGTTTTTTGAAAATTATTGAACATAAATAACAAACCATAAGTCTATCAATGTTCGTGATATAAAGAAAGAAAACACCAACAGAATAACAAAGCCTTCATTCATTTTGGAATCTTCAATTATCAGGTAGCATTCAGTGTAGCATTCATAAACCAATTTTGTAAAAAAATTGGTTTATGATTTTTTATATTTGTAGGTATTGAAATTGAAGGTTCAAGAAGAAGAAAAAAATACATTTTACAGTTGACAACATTACACGGAAATTGGAAATAGCGGGATAATTAACTAATATGTCAAGGCCTGTCGATGCTGTTGGCTCTTAAAAAATATATTCACTATATTAATAAAACATGTCTTTTATTTAAATGTTTCCCATATTTTTTACTAACATTGTGTTGCACCCTAGTGCATTAGCCGACTTAAATTTTGAGTCTATAGATTTTGTAGAAGTCTATCAAATTCTGTCCAGATCGAGTGATATTTAAATGTATGTATTTGGGACAAACCTTTATATATAGCCCCCAACACATTTGACGGATGTGATATGGTATCGAAAATTTAGATCTACAAAGTGGTGCAGGGTATAATATAGCCGACTTTAGACTTTCCTTACTTGTTTTAACTTAAAGAAGGGGTCACATTTTTCTGAGTGTATGCTTCAACATTTTTTTTATTAAATTTAGGACACAAAATTTGGAAATTTGCGTCCCTCTGTTAAAGTCGTATGTCTTTGAACTAGGGAAAATTTTCCTTAAAGTAAACAAACACATTTTTAATTTAAAAAATTTTATTTATGATAAATAGGCTTTAAATATAGAATGTGACTTGTTTTGAGGATTTAGCATCTTTGGTTTAAAGATTTTTTTTTTTGGAATTAAGAAAACATTTTTGCTTCGAAATATCTGTTGTACGCATTAGCGTAGCTAGACAATTTTCCTAGGGGGGCTATAGCCCCCCTAGCTAAAAATTTATAGACTGAACTTATAGGTTTAATTATTGTTTTATTTCATAAAAAAGAATACAAAAATAGACATCAAAATAATATAAAATAAAGCAACTAAAAGTAGTTCCACACTTTTCCCAGCAAAAAATTGGGATTTGTTTTAAAGGCACAACTTTAAAAGCACTTCCAAAAATGTCCTCACAAAGAAGTTAATTATATTAATATAATATAGGTTAAAAAAAGAGTAAGAATAAATAAAATGGTAAAAATTATTCAAATTTTGCCACAAAAATGCTAAATCCATTATAGAAAATTCGATAATTTTTCAAACAAGCGTTAGAATGCATTCAAAATCATAAAAAGTGTAAAAATTATTATAAATTAATGTTTCTTGAAGCTCGAGGTCTTTATAAATATTTATATAATTCTAACAAAAGGTCGACCAAAAATCAAATAAAAAACGAATAAATAAAAATTATTTATTTGGGAAAATATCACACAATTTTTTAATTCACATTCAAAACTCTGAATTCGGATCACACCGTAAGAAGTGATGCAAATTTATTGCAACGGCTGGTGAAACGGTGGACATTCGTTCAATGACGAGTTCCTATTACATTCATCGCTTCTCCGCCAATTTAGCACCACTTCCGGACCCAGAAAGAACATTTTCACTTCTTTTTTGGCGACGCTTTTTTGCAGCATTATTAAGATATTAATTTACACGGATGAAAAAGACTGTTTTTCATATGTTTGGCTATAAACATTATATGTTTGGAACACAAATTTTTAAACACAATATTTTTGAGTGCAAGCATATAATGTTCATAAACTAGCATAAAATGTTTGGGACATATATGTTAATATGTTAGAACATATTATGTTTGGGACATAAAATGTTTGTAAATATAATATGCTTGGATGCAAACATATATTAATTTAGAAATAGCCTATAAACATATATGTGTTTAGTAGCTTGGAGCGCTATTTAACAGGGAGCGATATTGAATTAAGTTGGTGGTTGTTGCTTGTTATTACAAAATTAACATTTTATTTTTCCTTGGGCAATTGATCAGCTACTTCTTTGATCCTTACAAACTGTGTGGTCCGCTGTTCGAATCCCCGTCCGGCAAAAGGTAAAATTAAAATAAAAAAAAATCATAAAATTGAATAATTTCTTCTACAATGTTTGTATTACAGAAAAAGGTGCTAAGAACTAAAAAATCTCGTGGAAGTGAGAAAGATGTCGGGGAATATACAATTGGGCAGAAACAAAATTTTGAGCATTCAGGTCGAAAACCTATGTTGTTAGCACCTATATTACCTGTTTATTTTCATAATTCATTATGATTGTAAATATATATATAAATAAATAAAATTTTGAGCACAATATTGTTTGGGAGAATTTTTTAAGCATATAATATTTTTGGGTGCAACATGCTTCCAAACATATTATATGTTCACATAATAACATATTGTTTTTTGGAAGACAACATTATTGAATTTGGATGCAAAAATACAAAATATTTGGAACTTAGACTACCCAAACATATATTGTTTAGACCAATGCTTTCAAACATATTATATATTGGAAGAGATCAAACATATAAATGTTTGGGCAATACCCAAAAATGTATATGCTTGAAGCGAAATATGTTTGGGAGTATATGTTACAGAAGCGATTTTTTGTGAGGGTGTATGAAAGAATAGTTTTAATACCAATTCCTATTTTTTAATTAAGATGACTACACCAGACAAAACAATATAATAAAGGAGCTTTACAGCCTGTTTCTGTATGTCGAATGAGCTGTGTGGATCGACTAAAATGGAAACAAACAGCTGAATTTATCACCAAAAAACAGCTGTTTCTATGCATTTCAGTCGATCGATTGAACTCGTTCGACATACAGAAACAGGCTGTTAGTTATTCAACTAAACCATAAGTTCAATCACAGCTGTATTTCATAAATATCAGACTTCAAACATTGCCTTCGGCAACTGCTACCACGACCCCAGTAATTCGATTGTGCATGCAAGTCTTTAGCGGAACTTTGTGCGGTTGTATATACTTGTTTAATTTTTATAAAAATGTAAAATCGTAAATAGGTTTTCAAATTCTGGGGGGGCTAAATTTTTTCTGGGGGGGTCTAAGCCCCCTTCCCAGAGGCCTTCCTACGCTTATGGTCGTACGTGAATATCTTTAATAATACATCGCAAAACGAGAATGAAACTTCCATAAATGAAATCTGTATTGTAATATTAGTTTTATTGGTCCTAGATTTAAAGCCAAATAGGTCCCTACAAAATATCTTTATTTTTGGAGAAGCCGCAACTTTGACTCGGAATCAATACCAAAATACTTAAGGAAAGGTCAAAATCAAAGTAATTTTTTTAGTGTAGTGGTATGAAATAAATATATGGTCGTTCAAATTGATAATACTTTGTGTCAATTTCCCTGTAGTGCTACCAGTATGGTGGAATTTTTTTGTTTATTCCATTTGTTACTAATTCACACAAATTAAAACTCTTTAGTTGCGTTTTGATCTTTAGCGATCATTTATGATTTATTTACATGATCCATCACAAGAAATAGTTAACATTTAATGATCGTTGGGCAAATGAGGGAGATGATCACCAGAAGGTTGGAAACCATGGTCATCAGCGGTATATCTGACATGGTATTCCTTGCCATCAACATGATCAGTCCATTTGTATTCTCCATGAACCTCAATGTGTCCGTGGTCATCATGGCCATCACCACCAACTAATTTACCTTCCTCACGGTGTTTGGTATGATCACTGGTCTCCCATCTGGAAAGATATAATTGTATGTTACTAAAATAATCCAATACGGATTCTAACTGTAAACTTACTCGAAAGAGTATCCATCATGATCAACCTTGGAGTCTTGTTTTATAATTTCGGCATGTTCTTCATGACCAGGAGCAGCAAGGGCAACTACACAGAGAGCAGCCAAGACAATGAGGAATTTCATTTTTGCTAGTGATTGGTTATTGTTCCAAAGAAAGTTTTCAACTTAATGGATACCAACTATTCGGATACACGACACTTTTATAGTCACAAAAGTGGGAGGGTAAAATTAATTAAAATTTTAATAAACTAGTTCTAGGCAAAACCAAATAGTTTATTAACATTTCGTCAAACATAATGGCAAAATAATAACAATAAATTTCAGTTGTTATGAGTAATTTAAATAATATTTTTTGGTTATTCTTTTTTTTTGTGTTCATTGAAATCAGAACTAGTTTGTTGAAATCAGATTGAATTTGTGCTGCAACTATAAAAGTGGGCCGCATTGAAATAGTTGATATCCATTAAGTTGAAACTTTCTCTGGGATAACAACATAACAAAAATGAAATTCCTCATTGTCTTAGCTGCTCTCTGCGTCGTTGCCTTGGCTGCTCCTGGTCATGAAGAACATGCTGAAATTATAAAACAAGACTCCAGAGTTGATCATGATGGATACTCTTTTGAGTAAGTATGCATTTTAAATTTCACATTGTGAGATATAAGACGAAAATCGAAAGTCAATTCAGTGTAATCTTCAAATTCGATTAATCAACTTTTGATATTTTTATTTATAATTATATAATTATTTTTATAATGTTCCGAACTAAATGTTCGACTTATTTTCGTGAAAAAGTAACATTACGCTGTTGAAACATATTTGGGGGTGATCATATTCTTTCTATGCGTGTATGTGTGAATTATACTATTAATTTTAAAAATTACTTTTAACTGGATACATATAAACACACATACAGTGAATATGTACCCGGCAAAAAAAGTAGTGGCAATTTTCTTTTTGGAAGTGGTGCAAAATTCGAGCAGAAATGATGAATTTAACATGGGCTTATTATAGGACGGATGTCCACCATTTCAAGACTCGTTACAGTGAATTTGCATCACTTCTTAAAGTGTGATTCGAATTCAGTGCATTGGATGTGAATTAAAAAATTTTTAATATTTTGCCAAATAAATAATTATTATATTTTTTGTGAGTTTTAATGCATTCTTACACCAAAAAAAGTGAACCCACCGTGGAAGAAAATGTAGGATTATTTTAGAAAATGTGAACTAAAATAGTTTTCTAATTACAACATGTTATAAATAAGTTAATACTTTTTGTCAAACTGAAGAAATTTTTTTTAAAAATAATAATTTTTTTTCTGTTGTTTAAGAAAATTTCAAATGTTGAAAGAAAAAATTGGATTTAAAAATTGTTAAAATGTCTTTAGTGCTGTACGAAGTTCATGACAGGTACACTTTTAATACAATTTACTCATTTTAGAGACTTATGAACTCAACTTAAGCAAACTTCTGCCATTTTAGGAAAATATGAACTATTTTATTTTGTAGTAAAATTGTGCACTATATTTGTATATAACTTTTTTTCTTATTTTTAGTTCACGTCATTAAAGTTAGCAAAAAATTATTCAAATAAGGAACATTTACTCATATTGTGCAAAATTTAACTAAAATCAACTAATCTTTATGAACTGAAATAAAGTTCAGTTGGCATTAGAGCCCCTTTTGTCTGGGTGTACGCTTTTCTGAAAATTTTCTCCTCAAATATTTTCAAAAAGTCCCAATTTTTCTAGATTGGATTTTGCATCTTTTTCGGCAAAATTTTAATAATTTATACCATTTTATTAAATTTTTATTTTGTTTTAAACCCATTTTAAACAAAAAAATATAAGTGTACATTAAAGATAAGACAAAAGTGAGTTATAAAAAAATTGAATTAAATGAACTTCTTGTGTAGTTAAAAATAGAACATCTTTGGGAGGACAGTGCTTTTAGAGTTATGCCTTTGGAACAACATCCATTTTTTTTTTTTGCTTAAAATGTGTTAAACTATTTGGATTAATCGTATCTCAATATTTAAAAAAAATCGGAAATTCGATTTTTCCATGTTCTTTTTCCCAAAACATGAAAAAGTCGAAAAATCTAAAAGATGCCTTTTCCAAAAATTAAAAAATCGTATCAAATGGACCCCAAATAACATCATGTTTTTTCAAGTTTCGCCAAAGTCGAAAACTATAAAGTCGACTTTTCCAAAATTCGAAGAAGCTAAAAGGTCGAAAAGTCAACATAACAACGATTACAATCCCTAATACCCATATATATTTGTATATTTTCAGATGGGAGACTAGTGATCACACCAAGCACCGTGAGGAAGGTAAATTAGTTGGTGGTGATGGCCATGATGACCACGGACACATTGAAGTTCATGGAGAATACAAATGGACTGATCATGTTGATGGCAAGGAATACCATGTCAGATATACCGCTGATGACCATGGTTTCCAACCTTCCGGTGATCATCTCCCTCATTTGCCCAACGACCATTAAATGTTAACTACTTCTTGTGATGGATCATGTAAATAAATCATAAATGATCGGTTAAGATCAAAAAGCAAGAATGGAATTTTAATTTATTCGAGTTAGCAGTACAGGGAAGTTTACACAAACTATTACCAATTCAAATGACTATAGTTTTTGGTGTGTGTGAAAATATTTTTTATTGATTCAAAAATTCATTCACAAACAGTAACATATTGACTCTTTATGTCCTGGCAATTCCTTGGGTACAGTGAATCTAACAAACAGATGAGGTAAAAAACTGATTAGAAAACGCACTTGTGTCCTACTTCCGGCATTGCTACTTCTAACGATAAATGTTAATTGTTGATGCTCTAGCGATGCCATTTGATGGCTTCTGTGCGGCTCCATGAATTAAGTCCCCAATATCTCAAATGAAATAAGTTCCCAAAATGGAAATGAAATAAATCCTCAAAACGCAAAATGAAATATATCCCCAATATTTTGGGGACTTCTTTTACTTCTTCTCAATTGTAAGTTAGTCCCTACGGGGTATATATTAAACAAAAAAAGGCCGATTAATTACGTATATAAGTCAGTTTGACAAAATTTTCTATAGTAATAAAATTTTGACAAAATTTTCTATAGAAATAAAATTTTGGTAGATTATTTTTGGAGATCGGCTATATATAACTATAGACCGATACGGACCAATTTTGGCATGGTTGTTAGCAGGGCTGTGGAGTCGAGCCAATTTTGCTCGACTCCGACTCCGACTCCAGCATTTTTCATCTGCTCGACTCCAACTCCGGAGTCGACTCCGGGTAATATAACTAAATCTAATTTTAATACCACTTATTTGTAGTTCTCTTGTGGGGGTACCGTAAGTGGATCGATATAAAGTATTTATTTATTTATGTGTGCAAAAAAGGTCTTAGTTGCACATTAGATGCCAATTGAACTCTATATTTCAAATTTAGGGCAATGTTTAATAAATAAAATAATGATATAAATACCCATCATAATATGAGAAGATACCAACAGTATATGTATTTGTGGACCAAAATTATTGATACTATCTCAAATCCTTTAAATTTGTTGCGAGCAATATATAGATGTATATTTCCATATGCATGAATTTGAATCTGAATCGATTTAGACAAAATTGTATATACTTCTACAAAATCTTATGTACTTAAAATTTAAATCTAACGTTATGGGACGTAACACAATTTTAACAAAAAATGCAAGGAAAGTCTAAAGTCGGCCGGGCCGATTATAGTATACTCTGCACAACTTTGTATTTAGATCTACATTTTGATAAAATCTCAAATCAGACGTCTACAAAATCTCGGGCAATATTTGGGAAATATTTATAATTGTTTAGACAATTTCGCAAAAATGCATTTATGATTCATTCATTGAAAAATTTGAAAATTTGAGTCATTTCTACAAGTTTTCGACTTAGCAGTGAGTATCAGTGAGCATACAATTTTGGAAAAATTTGTGTCCAGTAAATAAAATTTTATATAGAAATAAAATTTTGCACAATTTTCTACAGAAACAAAATTTTGACTAAATTTTCTATAGAAATCAAATTTTGACCAAATATATAGAAATAAAATTTTGAATAAAATTTTTATAGAAATAAAATTTGGCAAAATTTTTTATAGAAATAAAAGTTTGAAAAAATTATCAATAGAAATACAATTTAAAAAAAAAATTGTGTGGCAAACAAAATTTTGCAAAATTTTCTATAGAAATAAATTTTTGACTATATTTTGTATAGAAATAAAATTTTGACCAAATTTTCTAATACAAAAATCTATTACTATAAAATTTTGGCAAAATTTTCTATAGAAATAAAATTTTGACTTAAATTTTTATAGAAATAAAATTATCAATAGAAATAAAAATTTGAAAAAATGTTTGTGTAACAAACAAAATTTTTCAAACTTTTCTATAGAAATAAAATTTTGCAAAATATTCTATAGAAACAAAATTTTGACTCAATTTTCTATAGAAATAAAATTTTGACTAAATTTTCTATAGGAAAAAAAATTCTATAGTAATAAAATTTTGAATAAATTTTTTATAGAAATACAATTTTGACAAAATTTGCTATAGAAATAAAATTTTGACTCAATTTTCTATAGAAATAACATTTTGACAAAATTTTCTATAAAAAAAAAAAAAAAAACTTTGAAAAAAATTTCTGTCAATATTCCACATATGTATATGGCCTTAAAATAAAATAAAAAAATAATTTCGATTGTTCGAAATATTTCACATAATTGATATGGGCATTAAAATGTATCGATACAGCCCATTTGCTAGTCTAACATTCTAGGAAACATAAAAAGATAGCCGTAATTGGAAGTTGATTTTCATTTACAATCATGCTGTACATTGATCGAATGAATAACGCAATGAAATCTAATTTGCGTAAAAACTTGCTTAGTTACAAAAATGTGAAGTGTTTGAAAAAATTTGGTTTAGCCGGAGTCGGAGTCGAGCAAAATTTTTACGACTCCGACTCCGACTCCAGCAAAATCTTCAGACTCCGATTCCAAGACTCCGACTCCGGCACCACAGCCCTGGTTGTTAGCGGCCATATACTAGCGCAATGTACCAAAATTCACCACGTACCAAATTTCAACGGGATCGGATGAATTTTGCTCCTCCAAGAGCGCCGGAGGTCAAATCTGGGGATCGGTTTAAATGGGGGTTATATATCATTAAGACCGGTATGGACCAATTTTTGCATGGTTGTTAGAGACCATATACTAACACCACGTACCAACTTTCGACTGACTCGCATGAAATTTGCTCTTCCAAGGGGCTCCGGAGGTCAAATCTGGGGATCGGTTTATATGGGGGCTACATATAATTATTTACCGATATGGACCAATTCCTGCATGGTTGTTAGAGATCATATACTAACACCACGTACCAAATTTTAAGCGAATCGGATGAATTTAGCTCATCCATGAGGCTCCGGAGGTCAAATCTGGGGATCGGTTTATATGGGGGATATATATAATTATGGACCGATGTGGATCAATTCCAGCATGGTTGTTAGAGATCATATACTAACACCATGTACAAAATTTCAGCCGGATCGGATGAAATTTGCTTCTCTTAGAGGCTCCGCAAGCAAAATCGGGGGATCGATTTATATGGGGCTATATATAATTATGGACCGATGTGGACTAATTTTTGCGTAGTTGTTAGAGACCATATACTAATAACATGTACCAAATTTCAACCGGATCGGATGAATTTTGCTTCTCTTAGAGGCTCCGCAAGCAAAATCTGGGGATCGGTTTATATGGGGGCTATATATAGTTATGGACCGATATAGACCTACTTTTGCATGGTCGTTAGAGACCATATACTAACACCATGTACCAAATTTCAACCGGATCGGATGAATTTTGCTCCTCCAAGAGGCTCTGCAAGTCAAATCTGAGCGTCTGGCGTATATGGGGGCTATACGTAAAAGTGGTCCGATATGGCCCATTTGCAATACCATCCGACCTACATCAATAACAACTACTTGTGCCAAGTTTCAAGCCGAAAGCTTGTTTCGTTCGGAAGTTAGCGTGATTTCAACAGACGGACGGACGGACATGCTCAGATCGACTCAGAATTTCACCACGACCCAGAAGTGGACCGATATGGCCCATGTGCAATACCATCCGACCTACATCAATAACAACTACTTGTGCCAAGTTTGAAGCCGAAAGCTTGTTTCGTTCTGAAGTTAGCATGATTTCAACAGACGGACGGACGGACATGCTTAGATCGACTCAGAATTTCACCACGACCCAGAATATATATACGAGGGCAGTTCGGAAACCTCTTAGCCTAGCACAAAAAGCGCGGTATAAACAGAAACAAGTTAAGTGTTTCGGAAACTTCCATCTCTGTTATGAACACATGTTAAATTTTGTTTCGATCTGGCAACTCCTTCATATAGAAACAGGTGTTCAAAAAAGACGCATCCCCAATTTTTTTTACAATGGAAAAAATTAGAAATACGTGCTGTCATTAAATATTTACATAAAAAAGGTTTATCGTGACAAGAAATTCATAATGATATGGTGAAAGTGTTAGGTGAAAGTGCTCCTTCATATGTAATAGTAAAAAATTTGGTTGCTGAATTTAAACGTGGTCGTACAAGCATTGAAGATGAACCACGTTTTGGACGTCCAAAAACAGCAACAACAACAGAAATTGAAGCCAAAGTGCATGATATGGTATTAAATGATCGACGAATAAAAGTGCGTGAAATTGCTAATCTCATGGACATCTCAAATAATCGAGTCCATTCAATTTTGCATGAAGAACTACAGATGAAAAAGCTTTCTGCAAGATGGGTGCTGCATTTGTTAACAGTCGATCAAAAACGCATAAGAATGCTTGTTTGGATCGTTTTAAGCGAAATAAAATGGATTTTAAGCGTCGTTTCATAACTGTTGATGAGACATGGATCCATCACTATACTCCAGAGACGAAAGAACAATCCAAACAATGGACTGAAGCTGGAGGAAGTGCCCCAAAGAAGGCAAAAACAATGGACTGAAGCTGGAGGAAGTGCCTCAAAGAAGGCAAAAACAATTCAATCGGCTAGTAAGGTAATGGCAACGGTTTTTTGGGACTTCAAAGGTATTTTATTGATTGACTATCTGCAAAAGGGTAAAACAATAAATTCAGAGTACTATTGCAACCTTTTGGATCAATTAAATTTACAAATTCGAAAAACGTCCTGGCTTACAACACAAAAATATAATTTTTCATCAAGACAACGCACCAGCGCACAAGAGTGTTTTAACAATGGCTAAAATCAACGAATTAAAGTACGAGTTGCTTGACCACCCACCTTATTCTCCTGATTTAGCTCCCAGTGACTTTTACTTGTTCCCAAATCTAAAAACAAATCCTTGCTGGCAAGCGTTTTACCTCATATGAAAAGGCGATTACAGTTGTAAACCACTATTTTGCAGACCTTGAGGACAACTATTTTAATCAAGGGATAGAATTGCTAGAAAAGCGTTGGACTAAGTGTATTGAAGTTTCAGGAGATTATATTGAAAAATAAAAATATTTTTGAAAAACTAACTATTCTCTTTCATTGATAGGCTAAGAAGTTTCCGAACCGCCCTCGTACATATTCCAGAGGCACTCCTACTTCTGATTGCTGACGTAGTTTAGACCTTAAATGGTTCTTAACGTCACCTCTATAGACCTTATAACCGTTAAGGCCTATGAGTGAATCAGATGTCGTTGAACGAAACCAAGTTTCTGACACGTACGCGATATCAATCCCAGAAAATTCAAAGAAAAATCCAAATTCATCAAGTTTGCTATTGAGGCTTTGAGCATTGATATGGCAAATAATTAACCCGTTTTTCGATAAAATCTACGTCTTTGGATGAACTATCATACAAACTGTTCATTATGATAATTATAAAATTCAAGGAAGAGTGAATAAATCATAGAACACGTAGAAAATATAAGGGATATACGTAAAAACCAGTGAATTGATTTGAATTTTGTGCATGTTTCACGTTAAATACCCCTCCTATTGTGGAGGGTATAAAAACAGATAGGCATGAACCATATAGCTCATCCCGATTTTAAATTAGTTCGATACATTGTCTTGGCATTTTTTTGTCATTAAAAAATGTTTAACGAAATAAGAAGTGGTTCGGCATTAATTGCAATCTGTACAAGAAGTACCATAGATGTCATTGCTCTTAAACTTTAATCGCTTTTTAGTTAAATAAAAAAATTAAAATACCAGAACATAAACCGAATGCAATGCATTTTAAAATGCACTAAATTTGTCAAAAACTGATCATAGAAGTTTACTATTACCATAATAAGCCAATCAAGTGCAATTAAATAGGAACAAGTTATTTTGGTGTCTATTATGCCAAATAGCTAAAATTGGTGACTATAAAAATGCTCGATATTGTCAATACCAGTATCCATAAAGTTTAGAACTTCCCCTGGAACAACAACCGATTTATCAAAATGAAACTCGTCATTGTTTTAGCTGCTCTCTGTGCCGTAGCTATTGCTGCTCCTGATGGTCATGCCGAAATTGTCAGACAAGACTCTAAGGTTGATCATGATGGCTATTCATTCGAGTAAGTTTATCCATTACCAGCACTATCTTTCATCCATGGAATTTCATGTGAATCGTTTGCATTTCAGATGGGAGACCAGCGATCATACTAAACACCGTGAAGAAGGCAAAGTAGTAGGTGATGGTGAACACGGACACATTGTTGTTCATGGTGAATACAAATGGACTGATCATCATGATGGCAAGGAATACTATGTTAAATATACCGCCGATGATAATGGCTTCCAACCCTCTGGTGATCATCTCCCTCATTTGCCCAACGATCATTAAATATTAACCACTTCTTGTGATAAATCATGTCATTCGAAATGAAATATAGAAATAATGGAATATAGTAAATGATCAAAATGGATCTAAAATGCAAAACAATTGTGTTACTTTTTAAAGGATTACTTTTTAAAGGAAAGAAAAAGTATTTTTGGTCGACTGTTGGGTGACTATAATAATATATACTTCACTGCAATCCGTGCGATCGTTCATTGATGAATGGTAAAAACGCTTGACACATACACCCTTAAAAATCACACCTAGCATATATCTTTACACCCAGCACCGTTGGATGGTAATAAGTGTACAAAAATGTTAAGCCTGTCTGGCTGTTATAATCATTACAACCTGCAATAATAAGACTATAGTGCTGTATTTTTATAGGTCAATTCCGAAGATGGGCTTCACCCGTCTATGTTTCAATATAGCTCCCATATAAACCGATCCTTTTATTTGACTTTTTGACAACACGTCGCTATTTTTATCCGATTTCTTGAAATTGGAAATCTTGAGGTATTTGGTTAGGTTAGATTGTCTTGTCTCATGTCGGCTAACATACATCTACACCAGTATTTGACTTGTTGTGCGCTCTAACTTCATCTTTCCATTTTACCAGTAACTCTGTTTCTCTGACGAATTCCCTAATTTGTTTCCAGTCCCGGTTTCCAAGCTGGGCCAATTCCAGAATCGTTCTACACTACTTGAGTAGTTCTCCAGACTTTTTCTAGTCTGGGTCATCCTACTGTATTTTCCTCGTCCTTCCGAGCACTGCTTTGGTCTATATCGCTTTATATGTCTCCTTGACCCATTAATCGAACTCGGCCCGCATTTTGACAACATTTTCTATAGAAATAAAGTTTTGTTTTGTTATTGTTGGTTTCCTTCTTTAATCATTGTTGTTGTTTTTGATTTCAGCTTAAAACCATGCATTGATTAAACTACAAGTGTAGCTTAACCAACAGAGGAAACGAATGTTTGTCAAATTTATTTGGGCAAAGCCCTATAGACTGCAAGATGGTTGGATTTACAGCTGTTTCGGAATTACCACATTCCTCATCACCATCCTCTACTTGCAGCAAAACTATCAACCAATTATCAGAATAAATTCAGGCAGTTCACTAAACCGAAAAGTGAACCACACTTGAACCTTCCGGAAAAAGGGTTTATTTTGAACGTGCACGCTCAAAATAAACCCAGCCAACTGCACTCAAATCGATGATTTGACGGTGCCAAAGGATATGTTTGTACGAATTTATTTCAGCATAAGCCGGCTATCGTGTAAACCCTTTTTTCGGAAGGTTCAAGTGTGGTTCACTTTTGGGTTTAGTGAACTGCCTGAATTTATTCCGATAATTGGTTTATAGTTTTGCTGCAAGTAGAGGATGCTGATGAGGAATGTGGTAATTCCGAAACATGTGTACATCCAACCATCTTGCAGTCTATAGGGCTTTGCCAAATAAATTTGACAAACATTCTTTTCCTCTGTTCGTTAAGCTACACTTGTAGTTTAGTCAATGCATGGTTTTAAGCTGAAATCAAAAACAATAAAAGAAATAAAGTTTTGACAAAATTTTATATAGAAATAAAATATTGACGAAAATTTTTATAGAAATAAAATATGCACAAAATGTTCTAGAGAAATAAAATTTTGACAAAATTTTCTAGAGAAATAAAATTTTGACAAAATTTTCTAAAGAAATAAAATTTTGACAAAATTTTCTATAGAAATAAAATATTGACAAATTTTTTTTATAGAAATAAAATATGTACAAAATGCTCTATAGAAATAAAATTTTGACAAAATTTTCTATAGAAATAAAATTTTGACAAAATTTTCTATAGAAATAAAATATTGACAAAATTTTCTATAGAAATAAAATTCTGACAAAATTTTCTATGGAAATAACATTTTGACAAAATTTTCTATAGAAATAAAATATGTACAAAATGTTCTATAGAAATAAAATTTCGACAAAATTTTCTATAGAAATAAAATTTTGACAACATTTCCTATAAAAATGAAATTTTGATAAAATTTTATATAGCAATAAAATTTTGACAAAATATCGTATAGAAATAAAATTTTGACAAAATTTTCTATAGACATAAAACTTTTATAAATTTTTATATATAAATAAAATGTATAAAAATTTTTCTATACACATAAAATTTTGACAAAATTTTCCATGGAAATGAAATTTTGACAACATTTTCTATAGCAATAAAATTTTGACAAAATTTTCTATAGAAATAAAATTTTGACAAAATGTTTTCAAATCGGACGTATATAACAAGGACAAGATTCAAATTGCTTCACGCACATCGAGAACACTAAAGGAATTATTCAGCAACACAAAGTCAAAAATAAAGAATGAGGACAGGAGTAATATAGTGTACAAAATTAAAGTAATGGAGACAAGTCCAACATATGCCCAATGGCATATGTTGGCACTACAATGACCAAACTTAAGACAAGACTTTCGTCGCATAAATCAGACCTTAAAGCTGTAGAAAAATCAGTAGAGCAAAAAACAGCACTTGCAGCTCACTGTGCAACAACAGGACACAAGCCCAACTTCACAGACGTCGAGATACTTGCTCAAGAGAATAATCATAGGCGTAGATACACTCTTGAGATGCTTAATATAATAGATCTCTCTCCTGACAAGAGAATTAATTTCAAAAAAAAGACACGGAAGAATGCGCGAGAATGTATCGACACATCATAAACAAGCATCGACACAAACGAAGCTTAGTGTACGGAGACTTGCAGAACGAACAGCATCACACGAACTCAAGTTAGTTATTTTCAATGTATAATATCTAAAATAATATTGTGATTTGTGAACATTAAAAGTAATTTAATTTTTGTATTTTATGTAGATACAAAATCCCAGAAGATGGTTAGTGGCACTAACCGAAATATTGGAAATAAATATTAAAACAAATCAATAATCGATTGTTACTATGACCTCAAGCCGAACAAAATTAATAATCAGAATAAACATAAAATTGGTCAACAACACTCAAAAATATTTAAAAAAAAAATAAAATTTTGACAAAATGTTCAATAGAAATATAATTTTGACAAAATTTTCTATAGAAATAAAATTTTGAAAAAATTTTCTATAGAAATAAAATTTTGAAAAAATGTTCTATAGAAGTAAAATTTTCATAAAATTTTCTTTAGAAATAAAATTTTCTATAGAACTAAAATGTTGACAAAATTTTCTATAGAAATAAAATTTTGACAAAATTTTCAATAGAATAAAATTTTGTTAACATTTTCTATAGAACTTAAATTTTAACAAAAAACACGACTTTTTTGGCAAAGATTTAGAACTGTAGCCTTATTATTACAGGTTTTAATGAATATGACAGCCAGACAGAGGTCAAACTTTATATGCACCCATTACCATCCTATGGTGGTGAGTGTAAAGATATATGCTTGGGCAGAATATGATTACAAGTATATGTTACAGATACGGTTGAGTGTTTTAAGGGTGATACGGTCAAAATTTGGTCAAGGGAAAACGCGTGTAAATCGGTGAAATCGCTTCGCGTGTAAATCGGTGAAATCGCTCACGCTTGACACCTGCCATCAGATTTTGTACAGCCATCTTGTCCACCTTCTTCCAGTTTGCCTTGAACTGCTGCTCGTCCTTAGCAGTTTTTTGGTCTTCTTTAGGTTCCGTTTGACAATAGCCCAGTATTTCTCAATTGGGCGGAGCTCTGGCGTGTTGGGAAGGTTCTTGTCCTTGGGAACCACCTGCACGTTGTTGGCGGCGTACCACTCCATGGCCTTTTTACCGTAATGGCAAGATGCCAAATCCGGCCAAAACAGTACGGAACAACCGTGTTTCTTCAGGAAAAGCAGCAGATCGCGCTTTGGCCGTCGTATTTTGTTTATCATCGCGATTTGGAGTCACTACCTTCTTGTAAGTCGATAGTCCGGCTCGGTTTTTGGCTCGATGCACGGTTGTAGATGATACACCCAGCTTATTTGCGGCATCTCGGAGAGAGAGGTTAGGGTTTCGCTTGAAACTACCGGCAACTCTCTTTGTCGTCTCAGCGGCTTCCGGTTTTCGATTTCCCCCCGATCCAGACTTCCTGGCTGTCGACAAACATTCCCCAAACACTTTAATTACATTTGTAACGGTTGATTTGGCAACTTTTAGCGATTTTGCCAGCTTTGCTTGCGAGTAGCTCGGATTTTCGCGATGCGCGAGCAAAATTTTGATACGCTGCTCTTCTTGCTTGGACGGCATTTTGACAACTGAAGAGTGAATTCCAAAATCAAAATAGGAGCAACATTCTACACACACACCTTCAAAATGAGGGGTGTTCAGGTTTTTTAAATGCAAAATTGAAAGAAATACGTCAAGATTATATTGACCAAATTTTGACCGTATCACCCTTTATGTGTCAACCGATTTTCCCAAACATGGTCATATTACCCCTATCTATGAACGTTGGCATGACATGGAGTGGAGTGAAGTATATATAATATAGTCACCCAAATGTCTTGCTGTATATGTATCCTTTAATAAGTAACACAATTGTTTTGCATTTTTGATCCATTTTGATCATTTACTATATTCCATTATTTCTATATTTCATTTCGAATGACATGATCTATCATTAGAAGTGGTTAATATTTAATGATCGTTGGGCAAATGAGGGAGATGATCACCAGAGGGTTGGAAGCCATTATCATCGGCGGTGTATTTAACATAGTATTCCTTGCCATCATGATGATCAGTCCATTTGTATTCACCATGAACAACAATGTGTCCGTGTTCACCATCACCTACTACTTTGCCTTCTTCACGGTGTTTGGTATGATCGCTGGTCTCCCATCTGAAATGCAAACGATTCACATGAAATTCCATGGATGAAAGATAGTGCTGGTAATGGATAAACTTACTCGAATGAATAGCCATCATGATCAACCTTAGAGTCTTGTCTGACAATTTCGGCATGACCATCAGGAGCAGCAAAAGCTACGGCACAGAGAGCAGCTAAAACAATGACGAGTTTCATTTTGATAAATCGGTTGTTGTTCCAGGGGAAGTTCTAAACTTTATGGATGCTAGTTCTAGCAATATCGAGCATTTTTATAGTCACCAAGTTTAGCTATTTGGCATAATAGACACCAAAATAACGTGTTCGTTTTTAATTGCACTTGATTGCCTTATTATGGAAATATTAACCTTCTATGATCAGTTTCTGACAAATTTAGTGCATTTTAAAATGCATTGCATTCATTTGATATTCTGGTATATTTAACTAATAAGCGATTATAGATTAAGGGCAGTGACATCCAAGTTACTTCTTATACAAAATGCAATTAATTTTGAGCCACTTCTTATGTTGTGAAACATTTTTTTAATGAAAAACAAGTAAGGAAAATTTAGTCAGGCGGAAATAGAAAATCAATAAAAAGTAAAAAAATGAATAATAATAAGAAAAATTAAATTTCATCCCCTGTGCCGTTTAACTTTTCCACTTCCATGGAAGCTCTTTCGAGTAGGTTTTGCAATTTACGAGAATTTTTAATTTTTTTTGTTTGTTGATGTGTAATGGAAAAAATATATTTATACAAAAATATGCCAGAAAATTGTATCTAAACTATATTATAAACGCACATGTGACGCCGATTTCACAAAAATAAGGAAATAATTTTCAGCAAATTCAAGAATTTATTTATGAGACAATTATTATTTTTATACCCTCCACCATACACTCAAAAAAAAAGTTTACTTGGATCCAAAAATTTTGACCTTCCCTTAAGGATTTTGGTATTGATTCCGAGCCAAAGATGCGGCTTCTTTAAAATAAGGACATTTTTTAGCGCCCTATTTGGCCTTAAATCTAGGATCAATAAAATTAAAATTAGGATTCACATCTTATTTACGAATTTTCATTTTCTTTTCGCGGTGTATTAACAGAGCTATTCACGTACAAGCGAATGCCAGTTTAAAAATCCAAATTATAGCGGATACCTCAAAGTAAAAATGTTTTCTTAATTCCACAAAAACTTTAAAACAAATATGCTAAATCCTCAGAATAAGTCTTAGACTATATTTGAAGCTTTTTTATCTTAAATCTAAAGTTTCAATATTTCAGTTACTTTAAGGACAATATCTTTAAATCAGAAATGTGTTTCTTTACTTTAAGGGAAATTAGCCTTACTTCAAAAAAATCGACTTTAACGGAGGGACGCAAATTTACAAAATGTGTGTCCTAAATTTAATGAAAAAAATTTGATGTAAAGATTATAACTTTGTTTTAATTAAAATGTCATTATTTTAAAGAAATTTGTCCTTAATATTTTGTAAATTGCGCATCCTAAAATTTAGGTTGCATAATCTATAATATCACGTAAATATCTTTTTCAGTGTAGGATTGGGGGTATATTAACTTTGTCATTCCGTTTGTAACAAATCGAAATATTGGTCTAAGACCCCATGAAGTATATATTCTGGGTCGTGGTGAAATTCTGATCTGGCGATGTCCGTCCGCCCGTCTGTCCGGCCGTCTGTGGAAATCGCGCTAACTTCCGAACGAAACATGCTATCGACTTTAAACTTGGCACAAGAGAAGCAAATTTCATCCGATCCGGTTGAAATTCGGTTAGTGGTGTTAATATATGGTATCTAACATTCACGCTAAATTTGTTCCATATAGGTCCATAATTATATATAGCCCTCATATAAGCCGATTCCCAGATTTGACCTCCGAAGCCTCGTGGAGGAACAAATTCCATTCGATCCGGTTAAAATCCGTTACGTGGTGTTGATATATGGTCTCTAACACCCATGAAGAAATTGGTCCAAATCGGTCTATAATTATACATAGTCCCCATATAAACGGATCCACACATTTGACCTCCGGAGCCTCTTGGAGGAACAAATTTCACCCGATCCAGTTGAAATTTAGTACGTTGTGCAATGATATGGCCGAGAACAACCATGCCAAAATTGTTCCATATCGGTGTACAGTTAACATATATATAGCCCCCAGATAAACGGACCCCCAACCAAACAAAAATTGGTCATCAGTTCATAATTGTATATAGCGCTCATATAAACCGATCCCATATTTTTCTTGTGACCCCCCCCATATTTCACTTCTGTTTCTCTGATTACCACGCAAAAGTTCATATCGGTTCACGCACAGAAAAAACATGTTTGGACATGGTTGCCGCATCCATTTAATGCTTATCTAGAGTATGTAATTGTAGCGAAAACCATGTATTTTTTCTTTGTAAAAACAATTTTCGAGCGGAGAAAAATATATATTGGCAATAAGCATTTAAATGGTCCTCAAATGCCGCAAATTTGTTATATTATTTAAATGATAGAATTTGAGACTATTACCCTGCCAACATTTTTTGAATTTGGGGGCGCTTCTGAGAATCCCCAGTACGTCGAAAACAATCATATACGATATCAAAAACTCGTCGGAAAAGCGCCGTCACTATTGAGAAGTTGTACCACGCCAAGTTACTACAAAAAGGTTTCGCATGAGTACAATTATTAGGTGCCTTTATAGATCAATTTAGAACGACGCCAATAAGAGACCCTCCAAACAATCAGAAAAAGCACATTTTAAGATAGTGGTAAAAGAATCATTGTGGTCGAGTAAAACACGTTTGTTTAGATATTTATTAATTTGATTAATCATTTACAAATTCTTAAAAATATAACATTTATACCACTATCACATCACATTTAACATAATTTTTTGCATTAATGATGATGTAGTGTTACAAGTAGCGAGTTACATGTTGCAGCGTCTATCAGCCAGTGTTTTTATTCGATGGAGGCAGCGTGTCTGTAAAATATTTGAAAAACAATCACTTTATTCCATTTGGAAAATCAAAAATTGTTCACCAATATACCTTTCACAATTTTAAGCGTAAAATCTATGTTTTCAGAACTTTATTTTCGTTTTTATTTAAATAAAATATAACAAGCTGGTTCCGCTTGGCGTTTCACAAAAAATAAAATGGCTTTTGTAAAAGTAGTGATGGCAAAATACATATATGAAGTACATTTTGTACTTTATGATATGCTGCCCCCCATCACAGTAGGATGGTTGTAGTGACATTTACGAGTCTGTGGTAGTGATGAAGATGAAATGGAACTTTGAAATGCTGGCAGGGTACATGGTCTGGAAAATCATGTACCTGACCATTCAATTTTGTACTTTTGCAAGGAAAAAAGTATTTTTATATGTTTGTCGTGCCCATTTAATTTTTTGCAGCGAAAAGAATTTTATAAAAACATTGAGCAGGTACACACGATTTTCATTTTGCGCATCAGTCGTGTGTTGATTGTTTCTTGGAATGGGCGGAGAATACGGAATTACTGTGTTTTGTCTTAATTTATTTATAGTGGCACATGATTTTATGTGAACACAAAAAATGGAAGTGTAATTGGAAAAATGTACATGTTTTTTCTGCATTTTGATATATGGTATAATTTATTTTTATTTGCAGTTACATGATGTATGCGTTGGTACATTTGATGGGGACGAAGTAAATATGGAATTATTACTTATTGTTGAAATTGAACCAAAATAGAGTATGTAAAAATATGTGATGTGTGCTTACACGACATTATAAATACAAATAAACAATGAATTATTTTATAAATAAATAAAAACAAATAAATAAAGTTAATTTCGTGTTTTATTTTCTCAAGTGGCGTCCTTTTTTCGACGACGAAAAAAGTTTTTTCATAAAGATCAAAACATTTTTGGTTGTGACCATGTTCTTTTAACTGGAAGAAAAACATTTTTGACGAATACCATAACATTTTAGATCGTGACCATTGTATTTTGATTCAAACAAAATTCTTTTTATCAATATAATAACATTTTAGATGAGGACAATTTTATTTTTCTTAGAATCATGTTCACTGAGCCAACATGGTTGCAGGTGAAAATGTTACATGGTCGCCGCAAAAATAGCTCATATTCATATCATATTATTTTGCTCTTCGAATATGATTGTGACAATCATGTTTTTCTCTGCGTGTTCGTAGTTATTTATAGACTCCCTTATATATACCGATCAAGAACTGAATTATATACGTATTTAATCGGTCTTTTTTCTCTAATATATACCCCGTATGGACTAACTTGCAATTCAGAAGAAGATGTTTTAAGAGACCTTGCCATGGGTAAGTATTACCACAACCCAAGTAATTCGATTGTGGATGACAGTCTTTAGTAGAACTTTCTACGTAATTCATGGTGGAGGGTAGAGGTGTGCGCGTGACACGAAGTTCTCGTAACACACGTGATTCACGCGTGAGTCACCATGAGGAGACTATCATGAGGAATCCATTCCTCAAGTTCCTCACTTAAGCTTTGAAGAAATGTGTTCATTAAAATTATTTTCTATATTGCCTACTTTGTACCAAAAATCTTCCACTTTGTTACAATCAAATAATTGTCTATAGTCCCGGGAATGTCAGATTTAGACTCTAATACTTAAGCTTAAGTTTATCAGATTACAAATAGTTTGGCAAAATTTTAGAATATTTATTTTAACTGTGTTAATATCAGTTTCAGGGGTGTTTCCTGAAATAATTTGTGATTCGGCTTCATGGCCTATGTATATTATCGTAATATCTCTCTAACTCTCCAAGAATGATAACAATGGTTTTAACTTCACATAAAATATAAACTTTTGGAAAAGTGGCACATATTATTGGAAAAGTGGAATAAAATCGTAACAAGTATTATATTCAGTGGTACAAAAGTGGCACCGGGCAAACAAAGTGGCAAATTTCCCACTAAAATGACACAAAGGTAACGCTGGCCCACCGTCTCCCTATTATCCTTTGATGGTTCCGTCCATTCTCCCAACATCTTCAATCTTATCGCAACCTGGCGGCTACGTTTTTGATCTGTACCTCTATAGGTCTTACGTCCAGTATCGTCTCCAAGGCTCTGGATGATATGGTCTTCATTGCCCCAGTTATGCCAAGACATCATGGATTTTGAACCCGTTGTAAAATTTCTATGTTTCTATATTTCCTCTCTATTGATTTCCAACAGATTATGGACGCGTATGTCAGGATTGGCCCTATGACGCTCTCATATATCCCATTTAGAGTCTACCGCTCTTCTGCATAATGCTTAGTACTAAGTTCGTTTCTGCGAAAAACGAATATCTTCATCTATCTCCGTAAATAGAGTTTCAAACCCAGGGATGTTAACTTATTTATGCGAAATAATAGGCCTTCCTATTTTTTCGTACGAAAAATCCAGGGTTGTATAAATATGTGTCTGAAAATGCTCAAAACAAAGATTTCGCATTTATTCCGCGCTAACGTTTTTTATAAAGGGTGATTCTTTTGAGGTTAGGATTTTCATGCATTAGTATTTGACAGATCACGTGGGATTTCAGACATGGTGTCAAAGAGAAAGATGCTCAGTATGCTTTGACATTTCATCATGAATAGCCGAACGATCTGCCACAACGTCGAATTTTCAGTGAATGGGCCCTAGAAAAGTTGGCAGAAAATCCGCTTTTTTATCGACAAATTTTGTTCAGCGATGAGGCTCATTTCTGGTTGAATGGCTACGTAAATAAGCAAAATTGCCGCATTTGGAGTGAAGAGCAACCAGAAGCCGTTCAAGAACTGCCCATGCATCCCGAAAAATGCACTGTTTGGTGTGGTTTGTACGCTGGTGGAATCATTCGACCGTATTTTTTCAAAGATGCTGTTGGACGCAACGTTACGGTGAATGGCGATCGCTATCGTTCGATGCTAACAAACTTTTTGTTGCCAAAAATGGAAGAACTGAACTTGGTTGACATGTGGTTTCAACAAGATGGCGCTACATGCCACACAGCTCGCGATTCTATGGCCATTTTGAGGGAAAACTTCGGAGAACAATTCATCTCAAGAAATGGACCGGTAAGTTGGCCACCAAGATCATGCGATTTGACGCCTTTAGACTATTTTTTGT
Organism: Haematobia irritans; assembly: GCF_050003625.1. NCBI lineage: Eukaryota > Metazoa > Arthropoda > Insecta > Diptera > Muscidae > Haematobia > Haematobia irritans. Next base: position 133,083,053 of record NC_134397.1, read on the forward strand.
GGGGCTACGTCAAGTCTAAAGTCTACAGAAATAAGCCAGCAACTATTCCAGCTTTGGAAGACAACATTTCCGAAGAAATTCGGGCTATTCCGGCCGAAATGCTCGAAAAAGTTGCCCAAAATTGGACTTTCCGAATGGACCACCTAAGACGCAGCCGCGGTCAACATTTAAATGAAATTATCTTCAAAAAGTAAATGTCATGGACCAATCTAACGTTTCAAATAAAGAACCGATGAGATTTTGCAAATTTTATGCGTTTTTTTTTTTAAAAAAGTTATCAAGCTCTTAACAAATCACCCTTTATGAAGTATAACAGTTTTTCGTGCGAAAACGTGATCTTAGTACTAGGCTTAATGCCCAACATTTGTAGGCTTTCTCTGTCCTCTCTTTAATGTGGCTCTTCCAATTCAGTTTCCTGTTTAACGTTATTCCTAAATATTTTATTTTATCAGATACTAGTACCGTCTTGACCAAAAAATTCGGTTTATATTGGTCAAATTTTAGTCCTTCTTGTGAATAGGCATAATTCTGTCTTCTACGGATTAACAAGGGTCCAGTCATATGCCGTCCTTTCTACCCTCCTGCTGAGTCTGTTAGGATTCGTTCCCTGCAGAAGCATTATAACGTTCTCTTCGTAACAGACAGATTCAAATAACTTCTTAGCTGGAATCCTTAGTAGGCCGTATATAGTTGTTACCCACAGAGTGTATAGCGGTTACACACAGAGTGGAATTCCCCGCTCACATTGGCAGTTATGGTCATCATGCGATGCACAGCTTATCCTTCTATCCCTGACGACTCAGATATAAGATATATATTTCACCAGATTTCTCTTTGTGTCACGTAGTCGGTAATACGATCTTTGAAGCTGTATGCATGCATATGGTCATTGAGGTCTTATTAAATGCCATCGCGAACCCAAAAAAAAAATTTCTGTATATCCATAAACTGTTATAACCCCCACACTGTTATAACCCCACCATTTCAATTTCTGCTACCATACCATGCTTTTGGAATATTCTTTGATTGAAACTGGAAGGGTCCAATAGGGTACATGAACTATTCAGTAGATCTAAATTTACAAAAAACCAAATATACGTTTTTAGGTAATTTTTTTTGCAATACTTTTTTTATTAATTGAGTCAAATAAAGAATCGGCGTGAGTTGTTGCACATATTATTATTGTTCATATGACAAAGGGACCAGCTTAATTACTGTGTGAAACAGATGGATGGTATCCTAGTTTATCGGCAACATATTTAACAGAGTGTTCCTTTCCATGATGATCCTTCCAGCTGTATTCTCCATGAACTTCAATGTGTCCGTGATCGTCTTTACCATCACCAGGTACAACCTTGCCTTCCTCATGATGTTTGGTGTGGTCGCTAGTTTCCCATCTGGAATATATAAAGCAAAGTGATAAGAGTTCAATTGTAAATATCCTGAAGTGATACAGATAGAAACAGAAACTTACTCAAATGAATAGCCATCATGATCAACCTTGGAATCTTGTTTCAAAATTTCAACATGATCATCGGCAGCAACCAAGGCTAGGACACAGAGAGCAGCAAGGACAATGACAAATTTCATTTTGCTAGATTGTTTGTTGTTCCAGAAGAAGTTCTCAACTTTATGGATACTCTTGAAGTCAATATCAAGCTTTTTTATACCTAACTGACGGTAATTTGCGATAACATTCATGATTGAAAGAACCTGTTTTATTGCAATTGCTTTAAATATTTTAGATAACTAGACATTATAACAATTTTAATAATAATTACAAGATGTGCGAGCTTCAAAACATACTTTCAATTTGTTTACATATGCGATATAATATCATAAATATGGAATTTAATCACCCGAATTCTTGGGGCTCACTTTCCATAGAAACAAGAATTCACTAAGAACTTGTAGCGATATAAAGATTTTTGAAATTTCAGGCAAATATGGTGATATAAACGGTTTCCAGGTACATTACCAATAAATTAGAAAAATCCGTGTACTTATAGTCTATATCAAACAAGTTAGAACGGGGCCAAATTGGACCGAGGCTTATTTACTCACCATAAGAGATATGAATTGTAAAGCTCTGATACTGAAAATCAAGAGTATATCCAGCCGAACCCGGTCCGTTTTGCTGCGCATTTTGACAAAATTTTCTATAGAAATAAAATTTTTACAAATTTTTCTATAGAAATAAAACTTTTTACAAAATTTTCTATAGAAATAAAATTTTGACAAAGTTTTCTATAGAAATAAAATTTGGACAAAATTTTCTATAGAAATAAAATTTTGACAAAATTTTCTATAGAAATAAAATTTTGACGAAATTTTCTATAGAAATAAAATTTTGACAAAATTTTCTACAGAAATAAAATTTTGACAAAATTTCCTATAGAAATACAAATTTGACAAAATTTTCTATAGAAATAAAATTTTGACAAAATTTTCAATAGAAATAAAATTATGACAAAATTTTCTACAGACATAAAATTTGGACAAAATTTTCTATAAAAATAAAATTTTCTAAAATTTTCTATAGAAATAAACTTTTGAGACTTTTTCTATAGGAATAAAATTTTGACAAAATTTTCTATAGAAATATAATTTTGACAAAATTTTCTACAGAAATAAAATCTTGACAAAATTTTCTATGGAAATAAAATTTTGACAAAATTTTCTATGGAAATAAAATTTTGACAAAATTTTCTATAGAAAAAATATTTTGACAAAATTTTCTATAGAAATAAAATTTTGACAAAATTTTCTATAGAAATAAAATTTTGACAAAATTTTCTATAGACATATAATTTTGACAAAATTTTCTATACAAAATAAAATTTTCTATAGACATAAAATTTTGACAAAATTTTCTATAAAAATGAAATTTTCTAAAATTTTCTATAGAAATAAACTTTTGACAATTTTTCTATAGAAATATAATTTTGACAAAATTTTCTACAGAAATAACATCTTGACAAAATTTTCTATAAAAATAAAATTTTTACAATATTTTCTATGGAAATAAAATTTTGACAAAATTTTTTATGGAAATAAAATTTTGACAAAATTTTCTATAGAAATAATATTTTGACAAAATTTTCGATAGAAATAATATTTTGACAAAATTTTGTCAATATTTTCTATAGACATAAAATTTTGACAAAATTTTGTATAGAAATAAAATTTTGACAAAATTTTGTATAAAAATTAAATTTTCTATAGAAATAAACTTTTGACAATTTTTTTTTATAGAACTTAAAGTTTGACAACATTTTCTATAGAAATAAAATTTTGACAAAATTTTCTATAGAAATAAAATTTTGACAAAATTTTCTATAGAAATAAAATTTTGACAAAATTTTCTATAGAAATAAAGTTTTGACAAAATTTTCTATAGAAATAAAATTTTGACAAAATTTTCTATAGAAATAAAATTTTGACAAAATTTTCTATAGAATTCACCTAAATATGAAAAAAAATATATGTTTGGAACTCAAATTTTTAGCACATTATTTTTGGGTGCAAGCATATAATGTTCATAAACTAGCATAACATGTTTGCAACATATATTTTAATATGTTAGAACATATTACGTTTGGGACATAACATTGTTTTAAATATAATATGTGTGAATGCAAACATATATATTAAGTTAGAAATTTCCTATAAACATATATGTGTCTAGAAAGAGAGACCGAGAGAATAAGCTGCAAGTAAAAAAAAATGGAAGTAGCCAAATGGCGCCTTAAAAATATAAACACATATAGAAAATGCCATTAAAAGTTTTTTCCACCAAAAAAGTTTTTACACCCCAACATATGAAAAACACTCTTTTTCGTCCGTCTAGAGGGCTAAATTTTAATCGCATAAGATGAGATTTGTTTCTTTATGAGGCTTCCAAATTTAAATATTGGGGAGTCGGTTTATATGGGAGCTATTATAGTTCCTAAAGCTAAATAGTTCCCATATACCACTATAGACAAAATTTTGCATATTGTAAGAGCGTATATACTAACGTCTAGCACATAATTTCAACAGAATCGTATTAAAAATACTCCTCCAAGATGCTCCGTAATTCGAATCCGGGTTTTGGTTTATATGGGGCTCTATATGAGCTATTTAGGTTAGGTTAGGTATAGTGGCAGCCCGATATTTCAGGCTCACTTAGACTATTCAGTCCATTGTGATACCACAGTGGTGAACATCTCTTATCAGTAAGTGTTGCCCGATTCTATGTTAAGCTCAATGACAAGGGACCTCCTTTTTATAGCTGAGTCGGAACGGCATTCCACATTGCAGTGAAACCACTTAGAGAAGTTTTGAAACACTCAGAAATGTCACCAGCATTACTGAGGTGGGATAATCCACCGCTGAAAAACTTTTTGGTGTTCGGTCGAAGCAAGAATCGAACTCACGACCTTGTGTATGCAAGGCGGGCTTGCTAACCATTGCACCACGGTGGCTCAACCACTTAGAGAAGCTTTGAAACACTCAGAAATGTCACCAGCATTACTGACCTATTTGCAATATCCTCCCACCTGCAATAATGTCAACTACACCGAAAAAAAAAAACAAGTAAAAAAGTCTAAAGTCAGGCGGGGCCGACTATATTATACCCTGCACCACTTTGTAGATCTAAATTTTCGATACCATATCAAATCCGTCAAATGTGTCGGGGGCTATATATAAAGGTTTGTCCCAAATACATACATTTAAATATCACTCGATCTGGACAGAATTTGATAGACTTCTACAAAATCTATAGACTCAAAATTTAAGTCGGCTAATGCACTAGGGTGGAACACAATGTTACTAAAAAATTATGGGAAACATTTAAATCTGAAGCAATTTTAAGGAAACTTTGCAAAAGTTTATTTATGATTTATCGCTCGATATATATGTAGTAGAAGTTTAGGAAAATTGGAGTCATTTTTACAACTTTTCGACTAAGCAGTTGCGATTTTACAAGGAAAATGTTGGTATTTTGACCATTTTTTTCGAAATCAGAAAAACATATATATGGGAGCTATATCTAAATCTGAACCGATTTCCACCAAATTTGGCACGCATAGCTACAATGCTAATTCTACTCCCTGTGCAAAATTTCAACTAAATCGGAGTTAAAAATTGGCCTCTGTGGTCATATGAGTGTAAATCGGGCGAAAGCTATATATGGGAGCTATATCTAAATCTGAGCCGATTTCCACCAAATTTGGCACGCATAGCTACAATGCTAATTCTACTCCCTGTACGAATTTTCAACTAAATCGGAGCAAAAAATTTGGCCTCTGTGGTCATATGAGTGTAAATCGGGCGAAAGCTATATATATGGGAGATATATCTAAATCTGAACCGATTTCAACCAAATTTGGCACGCATAGCTGCAATGCTAATTCTACTCCCTGTGCAAAATTTCAATTAAATCGGAGTAAAAGTTTGGCCACTGTGGTCATATGAGTGTAAATCGGGCGAACCATATATATGGGAGCTGTATCTAAATCTGTACCGATTTCAATAAAATTTTGCACACTTGACTACACTACTAATTTTACTCCTAGTGCAAAATTTCAACCAAATTGGGATAAAACTCTGGCTTCTGGGACCGTAATATCCATATCGGGCGAAAGATTTATATGTGAACTATATTTAAATCTGAACCGATGTCAATAAAATTTGGCACACTTGACTATAATACTAATTGTTCATCTTGTGCAAAATTTTGAGCAAATTAGGGTAAAATTCTGGCTCCTGGGACCATATAAGTCCATATCGGGCGAAATATATATATGGGAGCTATATATAAATCTGAACCGATTTCTTCCAAAATCAATAGGGTTCTATTCTGAGTCAAAACACATACTTGTGCCAAGTTCGAAGTCGATTGGACTAAAACTGCGACCTAGACTTTGATTACAAAAATGTGTTCACGGACAGACGGACATGGCTATATCGTCTCAGGAGCCCACCCTGAGCATTTTTGCCAAAGACACCATGTGTCTATTTCGTCTCCTTCTGGGTGTTGCAAACATATGCACTAACTTATAATACCCTGTTCCACAGTGTGGCGCAGGGTATAAAATTTGCAAGTTGTTCCAAAGGCACAACTTTAAAAGCATTTCCCAAAAATGTCCTCCTAAAGATGTTTTTATTTTAACTACACAAGACGTTCCTTTAGTTTTTCCCAATTTTTTCCCTTTTTCATATTTTTAATGAGTAATTTTAGCTTTTTTTGTTTCAGATGGGATAAGAACAGAGTAAGCATTAATAAAATGGTACAAATTATTAAATATTTGTTAAAAAAGAATGCTAAATCCAATCCAGAAAAATTGCGATTTTTTGAAAATATTTGAGATAAAACGGTGCAGGCAAGCGTTAGAATGCATTAAAAATTACACAGAAAAAAAAATTCCGCAGTTAAACTAATGCTAAATTTAACTTATTCTTATTGCAAAAAATTAATTGTTTTTAGTTAAATTTTATTATTTTTTGCGAAATTTTCCACAGCCCAATGAAATTTTCATTTTTTTAAGTATACCCACGTTTAGTTCATAAAATGTTTAAGACATTTTATGAACTAAACGTGGGTATAAAGTTCAATGACCGTACACATAAGTTCAATATGAACTAAAATAAATGACAATACGATTTAATTTAATTTTTTCTTCTGTGAGAGGATGTAATTTCGTGAACTGCGGCTAAAAAGTAGAACAGGGCATTAAATTTTCCTGATTTTAACACACATTTTGTGGAAATCTGAAAATGTTGAGTATAATTTAGTTCAATTTTCGTACGAGTTAGTTTATTCTTCCTATAAAAAAGAATTATAACATGTATATACGGCCGTAAGTTCGGCCTGGCCGAATCTTATGAACCCTCCATCATGGATTGCGTAGAAACTTCTATGAAAGACTGTCATCCACAATGGAATTACTTGGGTTGTGTTATCTTAAAACTTTTTAACATCGTTTTTTAAATTGTGAGTTAGTCCATACGTGGTATATATTAGACAAAAAAGGTATGTATAGGTAAGTCTACAAAAAAATTACGAATCGACATGGACTTTTGCATGTTACGTAGAGAGCCAGAATTGAAATATGGGGGCTATATAGAATTATTAACTTGATATGGACCAATTTTTGTGTGATTGGGGATCGATTTATCTGAGGGCTATATATAACTATAGACCTAGTTAGGCATGGTTGTTAACGGCCATATACTAGCACAATCTACCAAATTTCAATTGACTCGGATGAAATTTGCTCCTCCAAAACCAAATCTCGGGATCGGTTTATATGGGGGCTATATATGAGTAAGGACCGATATGGACCACTTTTGGCTTGGTTGTTAAATGTCATATACTAACACCACGTACCAAATTTTAATCAGATCGGATGAATTTTACTTCTCCAAAAGGCACCGGAAGTCAAATCTGAGGATCGGTTTATATGGGGGCTATATATAATTATTGACCGATATGGACCAATTCTTGCATGGTTGTTAGAAACCATATACTAACATCACGCACCAAATTTCAACCGAATCGGATGAATTTTGCTCTTCCAAGGGGCTCCGGAGATCAAACCTGGGGATCGGTTTATATGGGGGCTATTCCTGCATGGTTGTTAGAAACCATATACTAACACCATGTACCAAATTTCAGCCGGATCGGATGAAATTTGATTCTCTTAGAGGCTCTGCAAGCCAAATCGGGGGATCGGTTTATATGGGGGCTATATATAATTATGGACCGATGTGGACCAATTTTTGCATAGTTACTAGAGACAACATACATACACCATGTACTAAAATTTAAGCCGGATCGGATGAAATTTTCTTCTCTTAGAGGATCCGCAAGCCAAATCTGGGGGTCCGTTTATATGGGGGCTATACGAAAAGTGCACCGATATGGTCCATCCAATACCATTATTTTATGGTGTCTTAGAACAATATTTCGATGTGTTACAAACGGAATGACAAAGTTAATATACCCCCATCCTATGGTGGAGGTAGGCTTGCCAGATGGCCGGGATTCGCCTGGATTGTCCCGGAATTCAGTCTCCAGGAAGAGTCTTTCACAAAATCTGTCAAAAATCATTCATCAAAATTGCAAGTATTCAAGACATATGTTTTAATTTTTTTCCATTTCTTAGAAATGAAAACGATTCGAAATTAAATCGCTTTAAAAAATATGTTTGGTTTTAGATTTTCATACTTTTTAAATTAACATTTGTCTGCCAGATTTTGTACCATTTCATTCATCACTAAGAGAAAAAGTATGTGTACAAAAAAAAATACACGCAAATATCTAATTTTATTTCAAATACATGTTTTTCTTCGAAATGCATTTTTACAAATTATTAGTCCAGTCTATACTCCATGTCAACATATCATAGTTCGATTTTATCCCTAGACTCTTACGGAACACTATAACAATCCCCAACTCTGATGCGACATATACCCAAACCATGTCCATGGCGATATCCGAATTCCCTGTATCGAAAGGCCTACAAAAGATGCAGCGATTGTCACCTCAGATCTTAAGTTTGTTTGCCAAAACCGAAAATAATATGCCAGTAAATATGTGTTAAGGTTTCGGGTTAAAAAAAATTAAAAACCCAAAAATGTTTACTTTTGATATAAAATCATCGCAGCCATTGTGGGAGAAAGTTTCAGAGGCACCAACATATTTAAGAATTTCAAAGTCTGGAGACAATAAGGACTATGCCATGGCGTTTATGCAAATTTCCCAAGTGATAAAATATGTACAACTTTTTTTCGAAAAATGTGACTGTTTGTCCCGACAAATCCCGAAATGTACGCGCAATGTCTTGGATTTCGGCAACCATCATCTGGCAACCCTAGGTGGAGGTAAAAATTATTTATTTGGCAAAATATTTTAATTCACATCCAAAACACTGAATTCGAATCACAACTTAAGATGTGATGCAAATTCAGTGCAACGGCTGTTGGAATGGTGGACATCCGTCCAATGATAAGCCCGTGTTAAATTCATCGCTTCTGCGCCAATTTTGTACCACTTCCGGATCCAAAAAGAAGTGGCGACGCTTTTTTTGTTGGGTACTTTTGTCAAGTTTCAAGTCGATAGCTTGTTTCGTTCGGAAGTTAGCGTCAATTCAACAGACGTACGCCTGAACGGACATCGGGGACAGAGACCAATATTTTGATGTGTTACAAACGGAATGACAAAGTTAGTATACTCCCCATCCCCTTAAGACAAAATCTTTGGAACCCCAGAGAATAAAAAAAAAAACAAATAATGGAATACGATTTTTTCGATCTGTTTGATCATTTGCAAATTTATTTTAATTGTTTAATGATGGACATTGTCGGGGATATGAGGAAGATGATCACCAGAAGGTTGGAAACCATGCTCATCGGCAACATATTTAACAGAGTACTCCTTGCCATCATGATGATCCTTCCAGCTGTATTCTCCATGAACAACAATATGACCATGATCATCTTTGCCATCACCACCTACGACCTTACCTTCCTCATGATGTTTGGTGTGGTCGCTGGTTTCCCATCTGAAATTTTTGAAAAAAATAGGTGAGAATCATTATGGGAATAATGGATTAAATTATATGGCGAACTTTTTTTTATTTATGAATTACTTACTCGAATGAGTAACCATCATGATCAACCTTGGAGTCTTGTTTCACAATTTCAGCATGTTCATCAGCAACAGCCAAGGCTACAAGGCAGAGAGCAGCAAGGACAACTAAAAATTTCATTTTTCTTCTATGATTGTTGTTCTCGAGAAAGTTTTCAACTTTATGGATATCGAATATGCAATCGAACAGCTCTTTTATACTCACATAGATGGTATCTGCAATCCAGTTTCAAAGAACAACAAACACGTTTTAATGAAATAAATGAAAAAAAAAGCATAATAATTACATAGTATTTTAAGAATGTTTATCTCATGAGTTTACGTAATACTTTGTTATTTGTTAATAATTAATTATTTGGATCTGTTTTATAAATTTGAATAACTACGAGTGGGCAAGAGACATGGTATGTAAGTTCCTCGCGCCCTTACGTTATCAAATCCTTTCGTGAAATAATTGTTTTTTGTCTTAGTGGTGTGAAACCGCTTATAAAAGCACTGAAAAGACAAATAAAAAAGCGAATATCTTATTCTTTCCTCTGTAATGACATTTTATTGTACCTAATTCCTGTATATAGATGACCTTCCCCTTACCCGGAGTTATTATACCAAAAAATAATTTTGCTAAATTTTAATTGAAATATTTTTCTAATTACAACATGAAAAATTGGAGTACAAAGTTTTACTGAAGACTGTCATTCACAACTGAATTACTTAGGTTGTGGTAACAGTTGCCGATTGCAAGATATAGTTTTATTCTTAACCCTTTCACTACCGATGTCCACTTAGAACGACATTCGCAAAAGACACCAAATTCTATTTTCCCACTGAGTTTCGATTTATTTCTCGATGTTATTTTAAAGTAGAGGCTTTAGTCTAAATAAGCTATAAGTTTTGTCCATATTGATGAGGTCTAAAATACATTTTTATAAACTTCTTTAACAATAAACGAAAAATACGAAAATTTGAGACAATTTTTGTACTGTATGTTTCTAGTAAATTAACATTTATACAAAAACTATAGCTGATACTTTTACGGGTTCTTTTCTCACACTTTGAAAGATATTATAGGCTAAATAGCACTTATTTTGGTCACAATTCACGAATCAAGTTGTCAGAACAAGCTCATATAGCTCTTGAAGTAATTGAGGTAGGTTTTCGAAATGACAATTTTTGTTCTACATGCTGTTAGTACAAGTAAAAACAGTAGAAAAATAAAAGTTTTTATCATTAGGTTTATTTCGGTAGTAAAAGGGTTAATATTGTCGCCTAATTTGAATTTTAGTCCATATGTAGTCTATGTTAGGTAAGGAAGTCAGAATAAATGCCTACAAAAGCCTCATTAGTACACGCAAAGAAAAAAAACGTTTGGAAAACGTGTACCGAAAACGTTTTTCTTTTGTTAGAGTTTTTTGAATTGCTTCGAAAAGTATACACTTTTATCACCAAAAAAATTCGTTTGTTACAATATTTTTATTTTTTCAGTAAAAAAAGTTATTTTTGAACCAACAGCACAGTCCATTTCGTTTATATCAAATACTGTTCTTTTCTAAATTTATGTCTTTAATAAGACACAGTTTACAGTTCATACTAAAAATTTAATATAGTAGAATGTAATGTTGAAAATTTTTTCGGAATCTTCCGATCATATCTGGAATATATGTAAAAAAAAAAAAAAAAAAAACTTTGGTCGAAGCAGGGATCGAACCCACGACCCTTGGCATGCAAGTCAGACGTAGCAACCACTGCTCCACGGTGCCCAACTAAATGTATTTTTCTGTTAAATAATCTTTGTTTAATCGGCTCGTGGGCGCCGCAAGCTATGCTATATAAATATAACTTAGTTATATGGGTAATTGTCTATTGATGACAATAACGGCTACATGGCTCAGTGGATAGTGTGTTGGCTTACAAATTGCATGGTCCGCGGTTCGATTCTCCGTCCAGGCGAAAGGTAAAAAAAAAATTTAAAATTTATAAAATCGTATAATTTCTTCTACATTGTTTGTGTTACAGAAAAAGGTGCTAAAAACTAAAAAACTTCGTGGAAGTGGGAAAGATGTGAGGGAAAATGCAATTAGCCAGAAAAAAATTTTTTTGAGTTAGTCTTTGTGAAATTGTTTTTACATCTTGGAAAAGAATAAACGTTTATCACAAAAAGTATATACTTTTCTTCCAAATACACTTCCTTTCAACGAAAAGCAAATGAGAAACGAACTTTGTTTGTCTAAAATTTCGTTTGGCAGGAAAGAATTATTTTTTTGCGTGTACTTGATAGGCTTATATAGAGGAGCCGATAAATAAGTTACAACCGAATCGGAATATATTATTATGGACAGATATGGGTCAATTTTTTTGAGGGTTGTTAGAGGACATCACGTACTAAATTTAAAAACAAAGCGGCGTCTATATGCTGATCGGGAGATCGGTTTATAGGGGCTATATCAAACTATGGACTGAGAAGAAGTCAAACACTGAAAAAAGCATGTCCGGTTCCAAAGATTTTGTCTTTACTTTAACAATTTTTTTTAACAATTTTGGTATTGATTGCGAGTCAAACAAGCGGAGAAGGATACTTTTAAGACACAATTATCTTTTAAATTTGAGTTTTGTGTACTTGCTTCTAGGAAGCAAATTTTAATTTTTCGTTTTTATACCCTCCACCATAGGATGGGGGGTATATTAACTTTGTCATTCCGTGTGTAACACATCGAAATATTGCTCTAAGACCCCATAAAGTATATGTATTCTGGGTCGTGGTGAAATTATGAGTCGATCTAAGCATGTCCGTCCGTCCGTCCGTCTGTTGAAATCACGCTAACTTCCCAACGAAACAAGCTATCGACTTGAAACTTGGCACAAGTAGTTGTTATTGATGTAGGTCGGATGGTATTGGGCCATATCGGTCCACTATTACTTATAGCCCCCATATAAACGGACCCTCAGATTTGGCTTGCGGAGACTCTAACAGAAGCATATTTCATCCGATCCGGCTGAAATTTGGTACATGGAGTTGGCATATGGTCTCTAACAACCATGCAAAAATTGGTCCACATCGGTCCATAATTATATATAGCCCCCATATAAACCGATCCCCAGATTTGGCTTGCGGAACCTCAAAGAGAAGCCAGTTTCATCCGCTCCGGCTGAAATTTGCTACATGTAGTTGGTGTATGGTCTCTAACAACCGTGCACAAATTGGTCCACATCGGTCCATAATTATATAGCCCCCATATAAACCGATCCCCAGATTTGGCTTGCGGAACCTCAAAGAGAAGCCAGTTTCATCCGCTCCGGCTGAAATTTGCTACATGTAGTTGGTGTATGGTCTCTAACAACCGTGCACAAATTGGTCCACATCGGTCCATAATTATATATAGCCCTCATATAAACCGATCCCCAGATTTGTCTTGCGGAGCCTCTAAGAGAAGCAAATTTCATCCGATCCGGTTGAAATTTGGAACATGGTGTTAGTATATGATCTCTAACAACCGTGCCAGAATTGGTCCATATCGGTCGATAATCATATGTAGCCCCCATATAAACAGTTCTCCAGATTTGACCTCCGGAGCCTCTTTTAGGAGCAAAATTCGTCCGATCCGGTTCAAATTTGGAACGTGGTGTTAGTATATGGCCGCTAATAACCATACCAAAATTGGTCCATATCGGTTCATAATCATTGTTGCCACTCGAGTCAAAAATAATTTACCAAAATTTTATTTCTATAGAAAATTTTGTCAAAAGTTTATTTCTATAGAAACTTTTGTCAAAATTTTATTTCTATAGAAATTTTTTTCAAAATTGTATTTCTATAGAAAATTTTGTGAAACTGAATTATATACGTATTTAATTGGTCTTTTTATACCCACCACCATAGAATGGTGACGGGGGTATAATAAGTTTGTCATTCCGTTTGTAACACATCGAAATATAGATTTCCGACTATATAAAGTATATATATTCATGATCAGGGAGAAATTCTAAGACGATATAACGATGTCCGTCTGTCTGTCTGTTGTAATCACGCTACAGTCTTCAATAATGAAGCAATCGTGCTGAAATTTTGCACAATCTCGTCTTTTGTCTGCAGGCAGGTCAAGTTCGAAGATGGGCTATATCGGTCCAGGTTTTGATATAGTCCCCATATAAACCGACCTCCCGATTTGGGGTCTTGGGCTTATAGAAATCGTAGTTTTTATCCAATTTGTTTGAAATTCGAAATCTAGAGGTATTTTATGACCATAAAGAGGTGTGCCAAAAATGGTGAGTATCGGTCCATGTTTTGGTATAGCCCCCATATAGACCGATCTCCCGATTTTACGTCTTGGGCTTATAGAAACCGCAGTTTTTATTCAATTTACCTGAAATTGGAAATCTAGAGGTATTGTAGGACCACAAATGCGTGTGCCAAAAATTGTGAGTATAGGTTCATATTTTGGTATAGCCCCCATATAGACCGTTCTCCCGATTTTACTTCTTGGGCTTATAGAAACCGAAGTTTTTATCCAATTTACCTGAAATTGGATATAGAGAGGTACTTTAGAACCGTAAAGAGGTGTGCCAAAAATTGTGAGCATCGGTCCATGTTTTGGTATGGTCCCCATATAAACCGACCTCCCGATTTGGGGTCTTGGGCTTATAGAAACCGTAGTTTTCATCCAATTTGCCTGAAATTGAAAATCTAGAGGTACTTGAGGACCATCAAAAGGTGTGCCGAAAAACGGACCATTTTCGGCATTTTCGTTCCATGTTTTGGTATAGCCCCCATATAGACAGATCTCCCGATTTTACATCTTGGGTTTATAGAATCCGTAGTTTATATACAATTTGCCTGAAATTGGAAATTTATAGGTATTTTAGGACCATAAAGAGGTTTGCCACAAATGGTGAGTATCGGTCCATGTTTTGATATAGCCCCCATATAGACCGATATCCCGATTTTACTTCTTGGGCTTCTAGAATCCGGAGTTTTTATCCTATTTGCCTGAAATTGGAAATCTAGAGATATTTTCGGGCCATAAAGAGGTGTCCGAAAACGGTGAATATCGGTCCATATTTTAGTACAGCCCCAATAAGAACGATCTCCCGATTTAACTCCTTGGGTTTCTAGAAACCGTAGTTTTTATCCGATTTGCTTGAAATTGTAAATATTCTGGTATTTTAGGCTCACAAAAACGTGTATCGGATTAAGTTTTTATCGGTCGTTTTGGTAATGCCTCCATATAGACCGACTTCACTTTTTGAGGGTATAGAAGGCGCACTGATCATGAAAATTGCTTGAAACTAAATGTAAAATTTCCAGATTTTACTTCTCGGGTGAAAATCTACAGATTTACAAGAGATGTTAATGATTCCTCTAAAACTCAAACAAAAATGGTTCTTAGAAATCCAGAATCTGATATAGTCCTCATAGATGAAATTTTTAAATTTATCTTCGGGAAGTGTCCTCAAGTCCTCCTGAAATTTCAAAGGAAACCCTAATATTTGGTTCATGGTGGTGGGTATTTAAGATTCGGCCCGGCCGAACTTACTGCTGTATATACTTGTTTGGTATAATATATACCACGTACACTGAAAAAAAAAGCATACTCGGTTCCAAAGATTTTGTCTTTACTTTAAAAAATTTGGTATTGATTCCGAGCCAAAGAAGCGAGGAATACAAGTAAGGATACTTTTAAGACATAATTCTCTTTTAAATTTAGGTTTTGTGTACTTGCTTCTAGGAAGCAAATTTTAATTTTTCGCTTTCTCTGCTTTTTTCTTCATATGCTATAAAAGTCCTTTAAAAACGAGTTAACGCCAACTTTATTTTCCAAATTAGGACTCGACTTCAAGTAGAAATTATGCTATGTTTGAAGTAAACAACTTCTTTAAAATAAAGTTTTGAAAAACATGTCCTATATTTGAACGATTTTTTGCTTTGTAGTCAAGATGCAAAAAGACAACAAATTTAAAGACAATTTCATTAAATTTAAAGAATATTTCTGAATTATTAAAGTCAAGTTGACCTTAGCCTATAAATTTTTTCTTTCATGTTAAGATACCCATTTTTAAGTCAAATCACTTAATTATAAGGACAATACGACTTCATTGAAAAGTTTATCGACTTTTGGACAAGGAAAATAACTTTATTTTAGAGAAATGCGTCTTCTATGCTAAGCAAAATTTGTATTCGTATTTTAAAGGCATGAAATCTTTGACCTCACGACAATATTTTTTCAGTGTATGGACTTACTTACAATTTAGAAGACGGTGTCAGGGGGTTTTAAGATACCTTGCCATCGGTAAGCGTTACCGCAACTCAAGTAATTCGATTGTGGATGGCAGTGTTTAGAAGAAGTTTCTACGCAATCCATGGTGGAGGGTACATAAGCTTCGGCCTGGCCGAACTTACGGTCGTATATACTTGTTTTCAGCTTTTTTCTTCATATGCCATCAAAGTCCTTTAAAAACGAGTTAACGACAACTTTATTTTCCAAATTCAGACTCGACTTCCAGTAGTAATTATGCTATGTTTCAAGTAAAAAACTTCTTTAAAATAAAGTGTTGAAAATCATGTCCTATTTTTAACGATTTTTTGCTTTGTAGTCAAGATGCAAAAAGTTTTTATTTAATTTTAAAGAATTTTTCTGAATTATTAAAGTCAATTCGACCTTACCCAAAAAAAATGTTTCTTTCATGTTATAATACCCATTTTGAAGCCAAATCACTTAATTATAAGGCCAATACGACTTCATTGAAAAGTTTATCGACTATTGAACAAAGAAAAAAATTTATATTAGAGAAATGCGTCTTCTATGCTAAGCAAAATTTGCATTCGTATTTTAAGGGCATGACATCATTGGCTTCACGACAACATTTTTCAGTGAAACGAGATGTCGGTCTTTACGGGGGATGTATCAGAACACAATCCGATATATAGCAAATGTTCACTCAAAAAAAATGTTTGCTTGGTTCCAAAGATTGTGACCTTCCCTTAATGATTTTGGTAATGATTCCGAGCTAAAGATGCGGCTTCTCAAAAAATAAAGACATTTTCTTAGGGACTTATCTGGCTTTATGTTAAATCTAGGACCAATAAAATAAAAATTAGAATACAAATCTCATTTATAGGATTTTCATTCTCTTTTTGCGATATATTAAAAAAGCTATTTACGTACAAACAAATGCCAATTTAAAAATCCAAATTATAAAAGTAAAAAATGTTTGCTTAATTCCAAAAAAAAAAAACTTTAAACCAAAGATACAAAATCCTCAAAATAAATCTTAGCCTATATTTGAACAGTTTTTATCTTAAATCTAAAGATTCAATAGTTGTTTAAATCAATAACGTTTTTCTTTACTTTAAGGAAAATTTACTTAAGCTCAAAGACATACGACTTTAACGGAGGAACGCCAATTTCCAAAAAAAAATTTCCTAAATTTAATAAAAAAAATTTAAAGCAAGGATTAGAAACTCTATTTTAATTCAAATTTCATTATTTTAAATAAATTTGTCCTTATTATTGTGCAAAATGCACATCTTAAAATTTAGATTGCGTAGTCTTTAATACCACGTAAATTTTTTACAATGCGTTTTCGAAACTAACCTGCCTGCAGAGAAAATAAGTGTAGGTACAAAATTTCAGCACAATAGTACATTTATTTGTACATTAATACATTTGTCAATCAATCACAAAGAGAGAACGAAAATTCCATAAATGAGATCTGTATTCTAATTTTAAATTTATTTTTATTTTTAAGAAGAAGCAACTTTGGCTCAATACTAAATCCTTAAAGGAAGGTCAAAATCTTTGAATTCAAGTAAACTTTTTTTAAGTGTATGTATAGAATGGAAATGCAATAGGACACCAATGTAGTGCACTTAATAATTCTTTTTAAGAAATTACTTTTACCAATACCATCCGGGCCTTGTTTTACTTGGTTATTGCAACAATTGCCCTTATTTTAACAACAAAATAAATTTTCGTTGTTCCCATATATATTTCTGAGTAATTTTCATACCACTGCGAAAAATAAAACAATATAGTGCTATAGGATTTTTGAATCATTTGCAAATTTATTTCAATTGTTGCCTCCATCATTCATTCCAGTCAAAGTTTTGAACATTTAATGATGGCCATTGTCGGGGATATGAGGAAGATGATCACCAGAAGGTTGGAAACCATGCTCATCGGCAACATATTTAACAGAGTACTCCTTGCCATCATGATGATCCTTCCAGCTGTATTCTCCATGAACAACAATATGACCATGATCATCTTTGCCATCACCACCTACGACCTTACCTTCCTCATGATGTTTGGTGTGGTCGCTGGTTTCCCATCTGGAAATTCATTAAAAAAAGTTGGCGAGTTAATCAGTTGCATTAAGCATGTATAGTGAAATTATTCCATAACTTACTCGAAAGAGTAACCATCATGATCAACCTTGGAGTCTTGTTTCACAATTTCAGCATGTTCATCAGCAAAAGCCAAGGCTACAAGGCAAAGAGCAGCAAGGACAACTAAAAATTTCATTTTTCTTGTTTGATTGTTGTTCCGAAGAAAGTTTTCAACTTTATGGATATCGAATATGCCAATACAGAGCTCTTTTATACCTGCATAGATGGTATCTGCAAACCACACCCAGTTTCATAGAACTTGATTGTCTTTTTTCTAATGAACTAGTGGTTTATAAAAAATATTCATAATAATTACACAAAATAATAGGAATGCTGATTTCATGAATTTACGTAATACATTTTTTGTATCAATAATTGATTATTATTTAATATTTAATGCAAATTAAAGGCAATCTTGTTGGGATCGGTTATGTAGTGTAAAATAGCATCGGCAGCATCATGTAATGGCATTTATGCTCCTCGGACCCTTAGGATATCAAGTCTAGAGGTGTGCGCGTGAGGGAGTTTTCACGCACGCTCACGCACGCTCACAAATTCAAAATGTCATTCACGCACAATCACGCACGCCGTTTTTGAATTGCTCACACTCACGCACGCTCACGAATGAATTCGTAACATTCACGCACGATCACGCACGCCCGTTTTGGAATTGCTCACACTCACGCACGCTCACGAATGAATTTGTAACATTCACGCACGAAGGTTTCTATTGATTCACGCTCACTCACGTTCACGAACCAAAATCCTGCAAAGATAAACACTCACGATTGCAGAATAGTGACTACCGCACGCTCACGACGGGATATATCAACTCACGCACGTTCACGAACAACAAACTTATTCACGCACACTCACGATTCGAAAAAAAACTACTCACGCACGTTCACGAACAATGAAACGTACTTCCACACACTCACGATTCATAAAAAAAACTATTCACGCACGCTCACGATGTAAAATGCAACTCACGCACGTTCACGACTATTATACTTACAAAACAAACGAAAAAATGTAATTCACGAATGAGTACGAACTTAAAAACTTACTCACTCTCGCTCGTGATACAAATGAACTACCCACACAAATTCGCCAAAATATTTCTAATTAAAAATCAGAAGTTGAAAACGTACTCAATTAAAAAATTAACAGATACAATTAACATTTTAATCAAATCAAAATATAAATTCAATTAAAATTTGGATTGATTTTGGCCGAAAAACTTAATTAATTTTTAATTGAGGCAATCAATGATTTATAGTGTTATTGTTTACTTATTTTATTTTTTATTATATTATAATTACATATATTATAATTATACTATATAGAATTTTTTTTTACATCTAAGCCAAAATTTAATGAACCAATGAAACCAATTATTTCCGAAAATTATTAATTTTTTATTTGGAAGTAAGTTTTCAATTTAAAAATGTAAAAATGTTCAATCATTATTATACCCTTCACCACTACTGTGGTACAGGGTATAATAAGTTTATGCATTTGTATGTAACGCCAAGAAGGAAAAGTCTGAGACCCATCGTTTAGTATACCGGTCGTCTTAGAATTAAATTCTGAGTCGATTTAGCGATGTCTGTCTGTCTGTCCGTCTGTCTGTCTGTTGATGTATTTTTGTGTGCAAAGTACAGCTCGTAGTTTTAGTCCGATTGTCCTAGAATTTGGTATAGGGTCCTGTTTCGGCTCAAAGACGATCCCTATTGATTTTGGAAAAAATCGGTTCAGATTTAGATATAGCTGCCATATATATTTTTCACCGATCTGGTCATAATTGGCGTGTATATCAACCGATCTTCCTCAAATTCCGTAAATCCGAATATTTTATGAGTCTCGAAAAACTTGCCAAATATCAGCCAAATCGGTTCAGATTTAGATATAGCTCCCATATATAGCTTTCGCCCGATTTACACTTATTTTCCCAAAGAGGCCAATTTTTTGCTCCGATTTAGTTGAAATTTTGCATAGGGAGTAGAATTAGCATTGTAACTATGCGTGCCAAATTTGGTTGAAATCGGTTCAGATTTAGATATTGCTCCCATATAGCTTTCGCCCGATATGAACTTATATGGCCCCAGAAGCCAGAGTTTTACCCCACTTTGCTTAACATTTTGCACAAGAAGAACGTGAATTTCGTCGTGAGCGTGAATTTTTCGTGAATGTGAGTTTCTTCGTGAGCGTGAATTTTCTCGTGAGCGTGAATTTTTCGTGAACGTGAATTTTTTCGTGAACGTGAATGTCATCGTGAGTGTGAAGTTTTCGTGAATGTGAATTTCTTCGTGAACGTGAATTTCTTCGTGAGCGTGAATTTTGTCGTGAGCGTGAATTTTGTCGTGAGCGTGAATTGTTCGTGAATGTGAATTTTTTAGTGAACGTGAATTTTGTCGTGAGCGTGAATTTTAAAAAAATTTACTCACGCACATTCACGAACAGAATTTGATGTTCACGCACGATCACGCACGACACATTTTTGTTCAGTCCCATTCACGCACATTCACGTGATTTGGTCAAAATTTCATTCACGAATCACGTGACTCACGCGTGAATCACGCGTGAATCACGCGTGTCACGAAAATTTCGTGTCACGCGCACACCTCTAATCAAGTCTATAGTTTTATCTCTATTAACTATTCTGAGATAATAGTTTTTTGTCCCATTATACTCGTACATTATTTATTTATTTATTTATAATGTTGGCACTGATTCCGAGCCAAAGAAGTGCAGAATTAATGTGAGGTTACTTTTAAGACACAAATCTCTTTTAAATTCTAAAGGCCGGTACTCTGTTCGGTTTTCGCGTTGAAACTCCATACAAAATCAAAAAATGCGAAAAATTTGCGAAATTTTTTCCATTTGTGATACTTTATTTTTTCGTGTTGAAAAACTGACGTTTATAGCACGGCGCCATTTGCAATGTGAATTAAGAAATAATTTATTTATTAAAAACTATTTGTGCGGGTTTATAAATCGAACGCGGACCATATTTTTGTTCCGAAACTATACAAAAGATCAGAGGAATAGCAGATCAATTGCCCAAGGAAAAATAAAATGTTATTTTGTAAAAACAAGCACAACCACCAACTTAATCCAATATCGCTCCCTGTAAAATAGCGCTCCAAGCTACCTAAAAAAACGCCGCTTTCTATGTGCGAAATAATGGTTTCCATAAAAATTTTTCGCAAGAATGAACATAGTACCGGCCTTAAGAAAGAAATTTTAATTTATTCATTTTTTTTTCAGATATTTTCTTCATGTACTATCAAAGTCCTTTAAGGAAAACTTAAACTTTCAAATTCAGATTCGATTTCAAGTAACAGGTTGGCTGATAAGTCCCCGGTCTGACACATAGATGGCGTCGCTAGTATTAAATGCATATTATTTTTATATAGTACCAACCTTCAAATGATTCGTGTCAAAATTTGACGTCTGTAAGTCAATTAGTTTGTGAGATAGAGCATCTTTTGTGAAGCAACTTTTGTTATTGTGAAAAAAATGGAAAAGAAGGAATTTCGTGTTTTGATAAAATACTGTTTTCTGAAGGGGAAAAATACGGTGGAAGCAAAAACTTGGCTTGAAATCAACAATAATTGATTGGTATGCAAAATTCAAGCGTGGTGAAATGAGCACGGAGGACGGTGAACGGTGAACGCAGTGGACGCCCGAAAGAGGTATTTACCGACGAAAACATCAAAAAAATCCACAAAATGATTTTGAATGACCGTAAAATGAAGTTGATCGAGATAGCAGAGGCCCTTAAAGATATCAAAGGATCGTATTGGTCATATCATTCATCAATATTTGGATATGCGGAAGCTCACATTTGACCAAAAACAACAACGTGTTGATGATTCTGAGCGGTATTTGCAGCTGTTAACTCGTAATACACCCGAATTTTTCCGTCGATATGTGACAATGGATGAAACATGGCTCCATCACTACACTCCTGAGTCCAATCGACAGTCGGCTGAGTGGAACGTGACCGGTGAACCGTCTCCGAAGCGTGGAAAGACTCAAAAGTCCGCTGGCAAAGTAATGGCCTCTGCACGCAGAGAAGAAACATGATTGTCACAATCATATTCGAAGAGCAAAATAATATGATAGGAGCTATTTTTGCGGCGACCATGTAACATTTTAACCTGCAACCATGTTGGCTCAGTGAACATGGTTCTAAGAAAAATGTAATTGTCCTCATCTAAAATGTTATTATATTGATAAAAAGAATTTTGTTTGAATGAAAAGACAATGATCACGAGTTAAAATGTTATAGTATTCATTAAAATGTGTTTCTCCTAGATAAAAGAACATGGTCACAACCTAAAATGTTTTGATCTTTATGAAAAAACTTTTTTCATCGTCGAAAAAAGGACGCCACTTGAGAAAAGGAAACACAAAATTAACTTTATTTATTTGTTTTTATTTATTGATTAACTAATTAATTGTTTATTTGTATTTATAAGGCCTTTCAAGCAAATATCATATATTTTTACACACTCTATTTTGTTTCAATTTCAACAATAAGTAATCATTCCATATTTATTTCGTGCCCATCAAATGTACAAACGCAGACATCATGTAACTGCAAATAAAAATAAATGATACCATATAGGAAAATGCAGAACAAAAAACAGGTACATTTTTTCAATTACACTTTCCTTTTTTGTGTTCACATAAAACCACGTGCCACTTCTGAATAAATAAATTAACACAAAACACAGTAAATCCGTATTCTCCGTCCATTCCAAGAAACAATCAACACACGACTAACGCGCAAAATGAAAATCGTGTATACCTGCTCAATGTTTTTATAAAATTCTGTTCGCTGCAAACAAGTTAAAAAATTAAATGGTCACGAAAAAAATGTAAATGGTCTTTATGGCCATGTAATGGTTCTAGACATGTCTATACTTAACCTATAAAAATACTTTTTTCCCTGTAAAAAAGTAAAAAAAATTAATGGTCAGATACATGATTTTCCTGACCATTTAATGGTCTCAAATTCTATCATTTAAATGATAGAACATGTTTGCGGTATTTGAGAACCATTCAAATGCTTATTGCCACCATAAATTTTTCTCCGCTCGAAAACTATTTTTACAAAGACAAAAGACATGGTTTTCGCGGCAATTACATGCTCTAGCTAAGCATTAAATGGATGCGGCAAAAACCACCAACAGTGACTATTATATGGCGTTATTGGAGCGTTTGAAGGTCGAAATCGCGGCAAAACGGCCCCATATGAAGAAGAAAAAAGTGTTGTTCCACCAAAAAAACGCACCGTGCCACAGGTCATTGAGAACGATGGCAAAAATTCATGAATTGGGCTTCGAATTGCTTCCCCATCCACCATATTCTCCAGATCTGGCCCCCCAGCGATTTTTTCTTGTTCTCAGACCTCAAAAGGATGCTCGCAGGGAAAAAATTTGGCTGCAATGAAGAGGTGATCGCCGAAACTGAGGCCTATTTTGAGGCAAAACCGAAGGAGTACTACCAAAATGGTATAAAAAAATTGGAAGGTCGTTATAATCGTTGTATCACTCTTGAAGAGAACTATGTTGAATAATAAAAACGAATTTTGACAACAAAAAAATGTGTTTTTCTTTGTTATACCGGGGACTTATCAGCCAACATGTTATAGGTTATGCTGTTCCAAGTAAAAATCGTCGTTAAAATAAAGGCTTTAAATACATATCCTATTTTTAAATGCTTTGTTTGCTTTGTAGTCAAGATGCAAGAAGACAGCAAATTTAAAGACCATTTCATTAATTTTGAAGATTTTTCCAGAAAACTCATCCTTATTGATTTACTATCGAACACCGAATCAATTGTGATTCCACAGACTTTTTTTCGAGATATCATTGAGTGATTTTTATGGTTTCGTTCGTCTTGGGGCGAACGAAAATTCCACGAACAGGCAGTGAGTTTTCGTTAACACGTCTTTAAAGGACTTTGATAGCACACGAAGAAAAAAGCTGAAAAAGCAAATAAATTCAATTTTGTTTCCTAGTATCAAGTATGCTCAAATTTAAAAGATAATTGTTGTCATAAATGTATCGTATCCTTATTGAGTTCTCAGCTTCATTGGCTCGGAAAATATATCAAAATCATTAGTGCAAGGACAAAATCTTTGGAACCGGATTTTTTTTTTAATGTAGGATATATATTATCACCGTCGTCCAATGGTTATCATGGATTTAATTCTAATTTCGAGCGAATACCAAAATGTTTCCCAGCGGTGAATTATCCCGTCTTAGTAATGCTGGTGACATTTCTGAGCAGCGTTGCCATTTTGGTCAGATCGGACCAAAATTGGTCCAAAAGAGTTTTAATTTCTACATTTTGTCCGGTGGTCGGGCTAAATGGAATTTAGTCAATGTTGGTCCAGTTTCAAGAATTTGGTAAGATCTATCCATTTTTCTAGAGTTTTATTATACCCTCCACCATAGGATGGGGGGTATATTAACTTTGTCATTCCGTTTGTAATACATCGAAATATTGCTCTCAGACCCCATAAAGTATATATATTCTGGGTCGTGGTGAAATTCTGAATCGATCTAAGCATGTCCGTCCGTCCGTACGTCTATTGAAATCACGCTAACTTCCGAACGAAACAAGCTATCGACTTGGCACAAGTAGTTGTTATTGATGTAGGTCGGATGGTATTGCAAATGGGCCATATCGGACTACGTTTACGTATAGCCCCCATATAAATCTACCCCCAGATTTGGCTTGCGGATCCTCTTTGAGGAGCAAATTTCATCCGATCCGGCTGAAATTTGGTACGTGGTGTTAGTATATGACCTCTAATACCCATGCACAAATTGGTCCATATCGGTCCATAATTATATATAGCCCCCATATAAACCGATCCCCAGATTTTGCTTGCGGATCTTCTTGGAGGAGCAAATATAACCCGATCTGGTTGAAATTTGGTATGTGGTGTTAGTATATGGTCTCTAACAACCATACAAAAATTGGTCCACATCGGTTCATATTTATATATAGCCCCCATATAAACCTATCCCCAGAATTGGTTTGCGGAGCCGCTAAGAGTAGCAAATTTCATCCGATTCGGTTGATATTTGGTACTTGGTGTTAGTATATGTTCTCTAACAACCATGCAGAAATTGGTCCGTATCGGTTCATAATTATATATATAGCCCCCATATAAGCTGATCATCCGATCCGGCTGAAATTTGGTACAGGGCGTATGTATATGGTCTCTAACAACCATGCAAAAATTGGTCCACATCGATCCATAATTATATATAGCCCCCCATATAAACCGATGCCCAGATTTGGCTTGCGGAGCTTCAAAGAGAAGCAAATTTCATCCGATCTGGCTGAATTTTGGTACAGGGCGTTGGTATATGATCCCTAACAACCATGCACAAATTGGTTCATATCGGTCCATAATTATATATAGCCCCCATATAAACCGATCCCCAGATTTGGCTTGCGGAGCCTCAAA
This sequence comes from Haematobia irritans, assembly GCF_050003625.1. Lineage (NCBI taxonomy): Eukaryota > Metazoa > Arthropoda > Insecta > Diptera > Muscidae > Haematobia > Haematobia irritans. The sequence goes on from NC_134397.1 coordinate 133,108,568, forward strand.
GAGAAGCAAATTTCATCCGATCCGGCTGAAATCTGGTACATGATGTTGGTATATGGTCCCTAAAAACCATGCAAAAATTGGTCCATATTGGTTCATAATTATATATAGCCCCCATATAAACCGATCCCCAAATTTGAAGGAGAAAAATTCATCCGATCCGGTTGAAATTTGGTACATTTCGCTAGTGTATGGCCGATAACAACCATGCCAAACTTGGTCGGTATCGATGTATATTATATATAGCCCCCAAATAAACCGATGCCCAATCACAGAAAAATCACGATTGCCACTCGAGCCAAAAATAATCTACCAAAATTTTATTGCCATAGAAAATTTTGTCAAAATTTTATATTTCTATAGAAAATTTTGTCAAATTTTTTTTCTTAAGAAAATTTTGTCAACATTTTATGTCTTTAGGAAATTTTGTTGTTGTTTTTGATTTCAGCTTAAAACCAAGCATTAACTAAACTACAAGTGTAGCTTAACCAACAGAGGAAAAGAATGTTTGTCAAATTTATTTGGGCAAATCCCTATAGACTGCAAGATGGTTGGATGGACGCACGTTTCGGAATTACCACATTCCTCATCAGCATCCTCTAATTGCAGCAAAACTAGCAACCAATTATCAGAATAAATTCAGGCAGTTCACTAAACCCAAAAGTGAACCACACTTTAACTTTCCGAAAAAAGGTTTACACGATAGCCGGCTTATGCCGAAATAAATTCGTACAAACATATCTATTTTCCTTTGCCACCGTCAAATCATCGATTTGAGTGCAGTTGGTTGGGTTTATTTTGAGCGTGCTTCCTCTTTTTATACCCTGCGCCACACTGTGGAACAGGGCATTATAAGTTAGTGCATATGTTTGCAACACCCAGAAGGAGACGAGATAGACACATGGTGTCTTTGGCAAAAATGCTCAGGGTGGGCTTTTGAGTCGATATAGCGATGCCCGTCTGTCCGTGAACCCATTTTTGTAATCAAAGTCTAGGTCGCCGTTTTAGTCCAATCGACTTCAAATTTGGCACAAGTATGTGTTTTGGCTCAGAATAGATACCTATTGATTTTTGAAGAAATCGGTTCAGATTTAGATATAGCTCCCATATATATATTTCGCCCGATATGGACTTATATGGCCTAAGAAGCCAGAGTTTTACCCTAATTTGCTTAAAATTTTGCACAAGAAGAACAATTATTACCCCAGAGTTTTACCCCAATTTGGTTGAAATTTTGCACTAGGAGTACAATTAGTAGTGTAGTCAAGTGTGCCAAATTTTATTGAAATCGGTTCAGATTTAGATATAGCTCCCATATATATCGTTCGCCCGATTTACACTGATATAACCACAGTGGCCAATCTTTTACTCTGGTTTAATTGAAATTTTGCAAAGGGAGTAGAATTAGTTGAAATCGGTTCAGATTTATATATAGCTCCCATATATAGCTTTAGGCCGATTTACACTCATATGACCACAGAGGCCAATTTTTTGCTCCGATTTAGTTGAAATTTTTCACAGAGAGTAGAATTAGCATTGTAGCTATGCGTGCCAAATTTGGTTGAAATCGGTTCAGATTTAAATATATCTCCCATATATAGCTTTCGCCCGATTTACACTAATATGACCACAGAGGCCAATTTTTAACTCCGATTTAGTTGAAATTTTGCACAGGGAGTAGAATTAGCATTGTTGCTATGCGTGCCAAATTTGAAATCGGTTCAGATTTAGATATAGCTCCCATATATACGTTTTTACGATTTCGACAAAAATGGTCAAAATACCAACATTTTCCTTGTAAAATCGCCACTGCTTAGCCGAAAAGTTGTAAAAATGCCTCTAATTTTCCTAAACTTCTAATACATATATATTGAGCGATAAATCATAAATAAAATTGCTTCAGATTTAAATGTTTCCCATATTTTTTAATAACATTGTGTTCCACCCTAGTGCATTAGCCGACTTAAATTTTAAGTATATAGATTTTGTAGAAGTCTATCAAATTCTGTCCAGATCGAGTGATATTTAAATGTATGTATTTGGGACAAGCCTTTATATATAGCCCCCAACACATTTGACGGATGTGCTATGGTATCGAAAATTTAGATCTACAAAGTGGAGCAGGGTATAATATAGTCGGCCCCGCCCGACTTTAGACTTTCCTTACTTGTTTTTTACTAACATTGTGTTCCCCCTAGTGCATTGACCCACTTAAATTTTGAGTGTATAGATTTTGTAGAAGTCTATCAAATTCTGTCCAGATCGAGTGATATTTAAATGTATGTATTTGGGACAAGCCTTTATATATAGCCCCCAACACATTTGACGGATGTGATATTGTATCGAAAATTTATATCTACAAAGTGGTACAGGGTATAAAATAGTCGGCCCTGCCCGACTTTAGACTTTCCTTACTTGTTTTATTATATTTTCTGGATGTACCACATCAAGAGACGACTACTTAAGCTGGTCACAACGCCAAATGGAATCGGTATTCAAAAATGTTACTCTAGACATAAAGGAAATTAAGCTAATCTTAATAGCGTAATATTAACTCTGACATACACATTGATCGTCCAATTGACATAAATGAAGAAGAAATTCAAAATGACAATAAACCAAAAAGTTCAGTGGATATTTTGTCTCAGGAAACCACTACAAGGAGCTTAGCCATAATATCAAACATGAGAAATTTTGACTGAATGAATATAGTTTAGAGATTCAGTCGAGAGGAAACATCAGTGGACATTGCGAGTACCTGCTTACATCAGCAGTAGTACACCGCAGGATATCGGAGGAGACTTCGAATGTCTAATATAACCCCATAAGCCCTAGACATGGTTACACAGATGGATAGAAGAACACGGTAGTTTTTGTGGTTAAGTCGGTGGTAAAGCCAGAGCAAAGCTGAACACCGTTGTACCGTTCTTATATACAGTTCTTGGTTCTTCAAGAAGTTCCAAAAAAGTACTAACTTCATCACTACCTCTCGTAACGACAAATGATAATTAGTTGCCAACATTTTCATTTCAACAGGTGGAAAGCAATCAGTGAATGAATAAAAACAATAATTTTTCAATTTTTTTGATCTCTCTGATCATATGCATTTTATTTACATTTCACTTTTCTAAAATTGTATCTACTAATAAAAACTCCATAAGACTTAGTGGGAGTCAGGAATATGAGGAAGATGATCACCAGAAGGTTGGAAACCATGTTCATCGGCAACATATTTAACAGTGTATTCCTTACCATCATGATGATCCTTCCAGCTGAATTCTCCATGAACAACAATGTGTCCGTGGTCTTCTTTACCATCACCACCAACTACTTTGCCTTCTTCGCGATGTTTGGTATGATCACTAGTTTCCCATCTGAAATTACAAGAAAAACAAATTGGTGAGGATCAAAACAATTATCTTATAAACTTGGATTTGAAGTTAATTCTATGTAACGAACAACTCACTCGAATGAATAGCCATCGTGATCAACTTTGGAATCTTGTTTCACAATTTCAGCATGTTCTTCATGAGCAGGAGCAGCCAAGGCTACAACAAAGAGAGCAGCAAAAACAATGAAAAATTTCATTTTCGAAGAATGGTTGTTATTCCAGAAGAAGTTTTCAACTGTATGAATACCAATGACAGTAACACTAACCATTTTTATACTCCAATTCCATAGAATGGCAATGGGTCTAGTTTGAAAGAACTTGTTCGATTTCAATTAGATTTATGAATTAGGGGGATACATAATATCATAAAGTTGCATGTTTCAAATTTTGAAGTGGATGATTTAATTTTATAGCATTCATTTCTAGCAAATTAAAATATTTCCAAATGCAATTAACATCAATCATTTGGCAGTATTATCATACCATGACGAGGTCAGCTAACCCATTGATGCAAATCTCAAAGATAAAGTTTAATTTTGGCTTGAGAATTTTTAGAGAAGCTAACCATAAGGAAACAAATCATACAAATTGAAAGGTATATACATCTAGGCTAAATGAGTTTGAAACTCTAATTCCCAACAGTGAGGCGTGGTGTATACAGACCCCGGGGAATAAAAGATACATATATATGAGTTAGCAAGGCTAGGAACTACCTTACATATTCCAGGGGATCTAGAATCTGTTGGTATGTCTTTGGCTACCTGCAAGCTCTTACTGAGTGAGAAGGCTGCCATGATGGCAAATGTTCGATGGGAGAATTGCAAGGGTTGTAACGACACCAAGCAAATATGGCCCCATTTAAACTTGAACCGCACACTAGATATGTTAGCGTTCTCAAGACGTCAGATATCAATTCTGATATCTGCTATAACGGGTCGCTGCCTGACAGTGTAATTTGCAAAAATATTGGTGCGAAGTATAATGACTATTGTATGAGCTGTCATGATGCGAAGGAAAAGGAGTCAATTAAACACCTCTTGTGTGAGTGTCCTGCATTTTGTGTAAGGCGTAACCGAATTTTAGCCTTAGATTACTGGCGGACCTGGAAAACGTTAACTTAAGCAGTCTGTTAATGTTTTTTGGAACAATCTGGTTGGTTCAACAAAAGAAAACAATAGTGAAGGTTCAGTGGTTAAAACTAGAAGTGCCCATATGTAATAGATCCTTTTATGGTGATTTCGATTGGTAAAAAATATGTTCGAAAATTTTTGTTCGATTGGAAAATTCAGTGCTGCTTACCCAACATGTGCACGTTCGATACCCATCGCAAGAGCAAAAGTGTAACCCATTTTACACCGTAGCTGGTCTACGGTGTAGATGGTTACACATTCAATCAGATGTTGAAGACGCTTTTATTCTTCGACCTAAATAATAGCGTTGTTGAAAATACAAAAGAAAGTGCGTGACGCGTGTATTGTGGTTGCTTTTCAATTTCTTCAACACAGCTGATTAATTTACCAAGAAGAAGCGTATCAATTGTTTAGTGCCGCGACAACAAAACTCGATATTAAATATTTTTAATATAATAGCAAAATGCAAATGCGTTTTTTTTTTGCCAACACCATTGTAGATGCGCTATTGGAGAGTAGTTCTTCTGACGACGATGAAGAAGTTGCAACATCTTTGCTTGGACGAAATGACCAGCTGCGAGTTAAAAACTTTGTTGAGGATGTAATTAATTTGTACTCTGAAGTAGAAGTAAGATCATTAAAAATATATAAAATCAAAAGTTTTAACAATTTCCCTTAGTTCATGAAAAATTTGCGTGTTAGTCGAGATTCCAATAATAAATAGTTGTTAATAATAATAAAAATATTTGCGCCAAATGTTTTTTTTTTTTTATTTTATATCAGTGTTGCACCTTTTTTGTTCATTTTCACACGCAAACGGTATTGTCGTTGCAAGGGGTTTCGGCAACACTGTGGTAACACCATAAAATGTTGTACCATTTCTATGCAACACTTTTTTCCAAACGAAATCACCATTAGTTAAATGTGGTATCACAATGGACTGAATAGTCTAAGTGAGCCTGAAACTTAATCGGGCTGCCACTTTAACCTAACCTAACCTAGGCTGAATGAAATTAAAATCTGGATACAGATCTCATTTATTGAATTTTCATTCTCTCACTTAAAAACAAGTTTACTTGGATCCAAGGATTTCGACCTCCCTTTAAATTAGCAAAATAAGAAATCATTTATAGAATTTTCATACCCTTTTCACGGTACATTAACAAAACAAATTCCAGTTTAAAAATCTAAATTATCTCGGATACTTTAAAATAAAAACACGTTTTCTTAATTCCAAAAAAACTTTAAACCAAAGATACCAAATCCTCAAAGTAAGTCTGAGCTTATATTTGAAGTCATTTTATCTTAAATCTAAAGATTCAAGATTTCAGTTAATTTAAGGACGATTACTGAATGTTTGAAGCAAAGATTATAAACTTTATTATAATTAAAATTTGATTATTTTAAATAAGTTTGTTCTTATATTTTGCAAATTTCACATCCTAAAATTTATATAATTTGCAATATATTAACAGATTTATTTATTTAAGGCAAAAAACTTTAAACCAAAAATGAAAATCCTCAAAACAAATCTTAGCCTATGTTTCGATCATTAATCTGAAGATTCTCTTTATCAGTTTATTTAAAGACTCAAAAATGCATTTCTTTACTTTAAGGAAAATTTGACTTACAAATTTCAAACATTCGTGTCCCAAATTTAAAGAAAAACAAGTATATACGGCCGTAAGTTCAGCCAGGCCGAATCTTATGTACCCTCCACCATGGATTGCGTAGAAACTTCTACTAAAACGGTCATACACAATTGAATTACTTGGGTTGCGGCCGATGGCAAGGCATCTTAAAACTTCTTAACATCATCTTTTAAGTTGTGAGTTAGTCCATGCGGGATATATATTTGGCAAAACAAAGGCCGAATAAATATGTATATGTTCAGTTCTTGACCGGTATATATAGGGAAGAAATAATTACGAACGGATATGAACATTTGTGCGGTAATTATAAAGCCAGAATTGAAATATGGGGTCGCTTTATATGGGGGCTATATACAATTATGAACACGATTCTACCAAAAATGGCAGATTTTTTACTGTTTGGTAGATTGGTAGATTTCTTGATGTTTTAGAAGATTTTGCAAAATATACCTCGCCAATTTTTCTGTGATTGGGGATCGGTTTATCTCGGGGCTATATATAACTATAGATCGATACGGACCAATTTTGGCATGGTTGTTATCGGCCATATAAAGGGTGATTTGTTAAGAGCTTGATAACTTTTTTTTTAAAAAAAACGCATAAAATTTGCAAAATCTCATCGGTTCTTTATTTGAAACGTTAGATTGGTCCATGACATTTACTTTTTGAAGATAATTTCATTTAAATGTTGACCGCGGCTGCGTCTTAGGTGGTCCATTCGGAAAGTCCAATTTTGGGCAACTTTTTCGAGCATTTCGGCCGGAATAGCCCGAATTTCTTCGGAAATGTTGTCTTCCAAAGCTGGAATAGTTGCTGGCTTATTTCTGTAGACTTTAGACTTGACGTAGCCCCACAAAAAATAGTCTAAAGGCGTCAAATCGCATGATCTTGGTGGCCAACTTACCGGTCCATTTCTTGAGATGAATTGTTCTCCGAAGTTTTCCCTCAAAATGGCCATAGAATCGCGAGCTGTGTGGCATGTAGCGCCATCTTGTTGAAACCACATGTCAACCAAGTTCAGTTCTTCCATTTTTGGCAACAAAAAGTTTGTTAGCATCGAACGATAGCGATCGCCATTCACCGTAACGTTGCGTCCAACAGCATCTTTGAAAAAATACGGTCCAATGATTCCACCAGCGTACAAACCACACCAAACAGTGCATTTTTCGGGATGCATGGGCAGTTCTTGAACGGCTTCTGGTTGCTCTTCACTCCAAATGCGGCAATTTTGCTTATTTACGTAGCCATTCAACCAGAAATGAGCCTCATCGCTGAACAAAATTTGTCGATAAAAAAGCGGATTTTCTGCCACTGATTTTGGTAATAAAATTCAATGATTTGCAAGCGTTGCTCGTTAGTAAGTCTATTCATGATGAAATGTCAAAGCATACTGAGCATCTTTCTCTTTGACACCATGTCTGAAATCCCACGTGATCTGTCAAATACTAATGCATGAAAATCCTAACCTCAAAAGAATCACCCTTTACTAGCGCAATGTACAAAATTTCGACCGGATCGGATGAATTTTGGTACTTCAAGAGACCCCGGAGGTCAAATCTGGGGATCAGTTTATATGGGGGCTATATATAATTATGGACCTATATTGACCAATTCTGGCATGGTTGTTAGAAACCATATACTAACATCACGTACTAAATTTCAACCGGATCGGATGAATTGTGCTCCTCCAAGAGGCTCCGGTGGTCAAATCTGGGGATCGGTTTATATGGGGGCTATATATAATTATGGACCGTTATATACCAATTCTGGCATGGTTTTTAGAGACCATATACTAACACTATAAGCCGAACCGAAAAGGGATAATTTTCCTGTGATTGGGGATCGGTTTATCTCGGGGCTATATATAACTATAGATCGATACGGACCAATTTTGGCATGGTTGTTATCGGCCATATACTAGCGCAATGTACCAAATTTCATCCGGATCGGATGAATTGTGCTCCTCCAAGAGGCTCCGATGGTCAAATCTGGGGATCGGTTTATATGGGGGCTATATATAATTATGGACCGATATATACCAATTCTGGCATGTTTTTAGAGACCATATACTAACACTATAAGCCGAACCGAAAAGGGACAATTTTTCTGTGATTGGGGATCAGTTTATCTCGGGGCTATATATAACTATAGATCGATACGGACCAATTTTGGCATGTTTGTTATCGGCCATATACTAAACCGGATCGGATGAATTTTGGTCCTTCAAGAGACCCCGGAGGTCAAATCTGGGGATCGGTTTATATGGGGCTCTATATAATTATGGACCGATATGGACCAATTTTGGCATGGTTGTTAGAAACCATATACTAACATCACGCACCAAATTTCAACCGGATCGGATGAATTTTGCTCCTTCAAGAGGCTCCAGTGGTCAAATATGGGGATCGGTTTATATTAAGGCTATATATAATTATGGGCCAATTTGGACTAATTCTGGCAAGGTTGTTAGAAACCATATACTAACATCACGTACCAAATTTCAACTGGATCGGATGAATTGTGCTCCTCCAAGGGGCTCCGGTGGTCAAATCTGGGGATCGGTTTATATGGGGGCTATATATAATTATGGACCGATATGGACCAATTTTGGCATGTTTGTTAGAAACCATATACTAACATCACGTACCAAATTTCAACCGGATCGGATGAATTTTGCTCCTTCAAGAGGCTCCAGTGGTCAAATCTGGGGATCGGTTTATATGGGGGCTATATATAATTATGGGCCGATTTGGACCAATTCTGGCATGGTTGTTAGAAACCATATACTAACATCACGTACCAAATTTCAACCGGATCGGATGAATTGTGCTCCTCCAAGGGGCTCCGGTGGTCAAATCTGGGGATCGGTTTATATGGGGCTCTATATAATTATGGACCGATATGGACCAATTTTGGCATGGTTGTTAGAAACCATATACTAACATCACGCACCAAATTTCAACCGGATCGGATGAATTTTGCTCCTTCAAGAGGCTCCAGTGGTCAAATCTGGGGATCGGTTTATATTGGGGCTATATATAATTATGGGCCAATTTGGACCAATTCTGGCAAGGTTGTTAGAAACCATATACTAACATCACGTACCAAATTTCAACCAGATCGGATTAATTGTGCACCTCCAAGGGGCTCCGGTGGTCAAATCTGGGGATCGGTTTATATGGGGCCTATATATAATTATGAGCCGATACATACCAATTTTTTCATTGTTTTTAGAGACCATATAGTAACACTATGTACCTATAAAAAGGAGATCCCTTGTCATTGAGCTTAACATTTACTCGGGCAGTACCTCAGTGATAAGAGAGAAGTTCACCAATGTGGTATCACAATGGACTGAACAGTCCAAGTGAGCCTGATACATCGGGCGGCCACCTAACCTAACCTAACCAAACCTAACACTATGTAGCTAATTTCGGCCGGATGTAATTTGCTTCTCTTAGAGGCTCCGCAAGCCAAATCTGGGGATTAGTTTATATTGGGGATATATGTAATTATGGATCGATGTGGACCAATTTTTGCATGGTTGTTAGAGGCCATATACTAACACCATGTACCAAATTTCAGCCGGGTCGGATGAAATTTGTTTCTCTTTGAGGCTCCGCAAGCCAAATCTGGGGGTCCGTTTATATGGCGGCTGTTCGAAAAGTGAACCGATATGGCCCATTTGCAATACCATCCGACCTACATCAATAACAACTTCTTGTGCCAAGTTTCAAGTCGATAGCTTGTTTCGTTCGAAAATCAGAGTGATTTCAACGGACGGACGGACATGCTTAGTTATCGACTTTTGGACAAGGAAAACTTTATATTAGAGAAATGCGTCTTCTATGCTAAGCAAAATTTGTATTCGTTTTTTAAGGACATGAAATCTTTCAACTCACGACAATATTTTTTTCAGTGAGACATGAGAAGCCCTTCATAATATGAATGTATGAATAAATCCAATTATTTAACAATTTTTTGATCTCTTTGATCATATGCAATTTATTTACATTTCACTTTCACAAAATTCCGTTCACTACCAAATAAATCCGTAAGATTTAGTGGGAGTCAGGAATATGAGGAAGATGATCACCAGAAGGTTGGAAACCATGTTCATCGGCAACATATTTAACAGTATATTCCTTGCCATCATGATGATCCTTCCAGCTGAATTCTCCATGAACAACAATGTGTCCGTGGTCTTCTTTACCATCACCACCAACAACTTTGCCTTCTTCGCGATGTTTGGTATGATCACTAGTTTCCCATCTAAAATGACAAGAAAAACAAATTGATGAAGATCAAAATAATTATATTATAAACTTTGATTTGAAATTAATTCTATACAACGAACAACTCACTCGAATGAATAGCCATCGTGATCAACTTTGGAGTCCTGTTTCACAATTTCAGCATGTTCTTCATGAGCAGGAGCAGCCAAGGCTACAACAAAGAGAGCAGCAAAAACAATGAAAAATTTCATTTTCGAACAATGATTGTTATTCCAGAAGAAGATTGTGAATACCAATGACAGTAACACTAACCATATTTATACTCAAATATCATAGACTTCTAATGGGTCTATTTTGAAAGAACTTGTTCGATTTCAATTAAATTTATGATATGATTTATAGAAATTGCCCATACTATCATTTATGATTCGATGTTTGAAGTGGATGATTTAATTTTATAGCAATCACTTTAAGCACTTTTAAAATATTTCCAAATGCAATTATATTCAACTAGAATTTATTTAAATTAAGTCATTTCGCAGTCCCCTCCCACATATTTATGTGCTTAACGAGTTCACTTACCTCAATGCTATAAATTTCAAAGGTCAAGTTTTAAGTTTGATATTGGCTTGAGCATTTTTAAGTTTTATATTCACAATAAATCTAAATTCTTATTTTTAATAATATTATGATATTTTAGATAAGCTAATCAAACTAAACCTTTTAGAAAATTTTACAAATTGAAATCATTCATATGAAGAGAAGAAGTTAACGGCTTAAATATTATTTTCTCTTTAAGGTTGCTGTTAACAACATGCTCCAAGGATGCACGTAAAGAACTGAACTGTTTTATGGGAAAAGCTACTGGGAAGAATTACTTCGTTCAAAGATTGAACTAAAGTGTACTCAATTTTTTGCGATTACATAACGGGTTAGTGAGATAATGAAATTTTACTGACATTTTTCAATTTTTAACTACCATTTAAGAAATTCTTCTTTGTAAAAAGGTACAAGTAAAGAAAACAATCAATGGCGCCACGATTACTATCTTTGGGGAGGGTACGAAAATTCTTCTCTGCTTTAGATACCGTTGAACTTATTTGTACGGTCATTGAACGTTGTACCCACCCCGAGTAAAAATTGAGGGATCTAATATGATACAATTCGATCCGAAAAATGGTAAGATCTTATCATATCTAATTACTGTGGAATTAGATCTCAATATTGGCTTAGATCTAATGTCGTAGACATGATTATATCAATCCCTAATATATACACTGAAAAAAAGCATGCCCGGTTCCAAAGATTTTGTCTTTACTTTAAAAATTAAAATAATAAAAATTCCGAGCCAAAGAAGCGGAGAATACAAGTAAGGATACTTTTAAGACACAATTCTCTTTTAAATTTGAGTTTTGTGAACTTGCTTCTAGGAAGAGAATTTTAATTTTTCGCTTTTTCAACTTTTTCTCTTCATATGCTATCAAAGTCCTTTAAAAACGAGTTAACGACAATTTTATTTTCCAAATGCAGACTCGACTTCCAATAGAAATTATCCTATGTTTCAAGTAAAAAACGTCTTTAATATAAAGTGTTGAAAAACGTGTCCTATATTTTAACGAATTTTTGCTTTGTAATCAAGATGCAAAAATAGAACAAATTTAAAGACAATTTCATTAATTTGTGATATTTTGACAATAATAATAATAATAATTGGCTGATAAGTCCCCGGTCTAACACATAGATGACGTCGCTAGTATTAAATGCGTATTATTTTACATTACATAGTACCAACCTTCAAATGATTCGTGTCAAAATTTGAAGTCTGTAAGTCAACTAGTTTGTGAGATAGAGCGTCTTTTGTGAAGCAACTTTTGTTATTGTGAAAAAAAATGAAAAAAAAGGAATTTCGTTGATAAAATACTGTTTTCTGAAGGGAAAAAATACGGTGGCAGCAAAACCTTGGCTTGATAATGAGTATCCGGACTCTGCCCCAGGGAAATCAACAATAATTGATTGGTATGCAAAATTCAAGCGTGGTGAAATGAGCACGGAGGACGGTGAACGCAGTGGACGCGCGAAAGAGGTGGTTACCGACGACAACATCAAAAAAATCCACAAAATGATTTTGAATGACCGTAAAATGAAGTTGATCGAGATAGCAGAGGCCTTAAAGATATCAAACGTGTTGGTCATATCATTCATCAATATTTGGATATGCGGAAGCTCTATGCAAAATGGGTGCCGCGCGAGCTCACATTTGACCAAAAACAACACGTTGTTGTTTTTGGTCAATGATGATTCTGATAATTCTGAGCGGTCTTTGCAGCTGTTAACTCGTAATACACCCGAGTTTTTCCGTCGATATGTAACAATGGATGAAACATGGCTCCATCACTACACTCCTGAGTCCAATCGACAGTCGGCTGTGTGGACAGCGACTGGTGAACCGTCTCCGAAGCGTGGAAAGACTCAAAAGTCCGCGGGCAAAGTAATGGCCTCTGTTTTTTGGGATGCGCATGGAATAATTTTTATCGATTATCTTGAGAAGGGAAAAACCATCAACAGTGACTATTATATGGCGTTATTGGAGCGTTTGAAGGTCGAAATCGCGGCAAAACGGCTCCATATGAAGAAGACACCAAGACAACGCACCGTGCCACAAGTCATTGAGAACGATGGCAAAAATTCATGAATTGGGCTTCGAATTTCTTCCCCACCCACCGTATTCTCCAGATCTGGCCCCCAGCGACTTTTTCTTGTTCTCAGACCTCAAAAGGAAAAAAATTTGGCTGCAATGAAGAGGTGTTCGCCGAAACTGAGGCCTATTTTGAGGCAAAACCGAAGGAGTACTACCAACATGGTATCAAAAAATTGGAAGGCCGTTATAATCGTTGTATCGCTCTTGAAGGGAACTATGTTGAATAATAACAAGTATATACAGCACTAAGTTCGGCCGGGCCGAATCTTAAATACCCACCACCATGAACCAAATATTAGGGTTTCCTTTGAAATTTCAGGAGGGCTTGAGGACTTGAGGACACTTCCCGAAGATAAATTTAAAGATTTCACCTATGAGGACTATATCAGATTCTGGATTTATAAGAACCATTTATGTATGAGTTTTAGAGGAATCATTAACATCTCTTGTAAGTGTGCAAGAAAATTATAAAATAACGTCTTGATTTGATATCTTAAATCTGTAGAAGTAAAATCTGGGAATTTTACATTGAGTTTCAAGCAATTTTCATGATCAGTTCGCCTTCTACACCCTTAAGAAGTGAAGTCGGTCTATATGGAGGCATTACCAAATGGACCGATAAAAACTTAATCCGATACACGTTTTTGTGAGCCTAAAATACCAGAATATTTAATATTTCAGGCAAATCAGATAAAAACTACGGTTTCTAGAAACCCAAGGAGTTAAATCGGGAGATCGTTCTTATGGGGGCTATACTAAAATATGGACCGATACTCACCGTTTTCGGCACACCTCTTTATGACCCGAAAATACCTCTAGATTTCCAACTTCAGGCAAATAGGATAAAAACTTCGGATTCTAGAAGCCCAAGAAGTAAAATCGGGAAATCGGTCTATATGGGGGCTATACCAAAATATGGACCGATACTCACCATTTTCGGCACACCTCTTTATGGTCCTAAAATACCTCTAGATTTCCAATTTCAGACAAATTGGATAAAAACTACGGTTTCTATAAGCCCAAGACCCCAAATCGGGAGGTCGTTTTATATGGGGGCCATACCAAAACATGGACCGATACTCACAATTTTTGGCACACGTATTTGTGGTCCTACAATACCTCTAGATTTCCAATTTCAGGTAAATTGAATAAAAACTGCGGTTTCTATAAGCCCAAGAAGTAAAATCGAGAGATCGGTCTATATGGGGGCTATACCAAAACATGGACCGATACTCACCATTTTTGGCACACCTCTTTATGGTCATAAAATACCTCTAGATTTCAAATTTCAGGCAAATTGGATAAAAACTTCGATTTCTATAAGCCCAAGACCCCAAATCGGGAGGTCGGTTCATATGGGGACTATATCAAAACCTGGACCGATATAGCCCATCTTCGAACTTGACCTGCCTGCAGACAAAAGACGAGTTTGTGCAAAATTTCAGCACGATTGCTTCATTATTGAAGACTGTAGCGTGATTACAACAGACAGACAGACGGACATCGTTATATCGTCTTAGAATTTCTCCCTGATCAAGAATATATATACTTTATATAGACGGAAATCGATATTTCGATGTGTTACAAACGGAATGACAAACTTATTATACCCCCGTCACCATTCTATGGTGGTGGGTATAAAAACGAATTTTGACAAAAAAAAAAACGTGTTTTTCTTTGTTAGACCGGGGACTTATCAGCCAACCTGTTATTTTATCATTTTTTTTTAATGTATTCCAACGCTTCTCTGAATCGTTTGACCTCAAAATATTTTCAAAATTCGCAATTTTACTAGAATGGATTTATCATTTTTTTCGAAAAATGTTAAATAATTTTTGATTATTTTATTAATTCTTACTCTGTTTATGGACCTATTTGGAACAAAATACGTTAAAATTTACCCTTAACCAGTATATACAGCAGTAAGTTCGGCCGGGCTGAATCTTAAATACCCACCACCATGAATCAAGTATAATAGTTTTTTAGAAAACTTTTCGTCGTAGCCGGTTACTTGATAATATATAGAATTTCAAGGGGGGTTGGAGGCAGATATCTCCTTGGTAGATCAGTTCAACCAGAACGCTTCCCGAAGATAAATTTAAAGATTCTACCTATGGAGACTAAATCTGTTTCTGGACTTATAAGAACCATTTTTATTTGAGTTTTGAAGGAATCAAAAACATCTCGTGTAAGTGTGCAAAGAAAGATTAAATAACGTCTAGATTTGAAATCTGAAATGTGTAGATTTTTACACCCATTATTCAAATGATTACGAGAGGAAAATCTGGAAATTTTACATTCAGTTTCAAGCAATTTTAATGATTAGTGTGCCTTCAATATCCTGAAGAAGTGAATTTGGCCATGCCAAAAGCCACAGTTTATACAAGTCCAAGGACTTAGATGGGGAGATCAGTCTATATGGGTGCAATGTCAAAAACATACACCGATACACACCAAATTGAGCACTCAAAACAATGTTTACTTGGATCCAAACGTTTTGACCTTCCTTTAAGGATTTTGGTATTGATTCCGAGCCAAAGATGCGGGTTCTTTAAAATAAGGACATTTTTTGCGTCCTATTTGGCTTTAAATTTATGATCTATAAAATTAAAATTAGGATACAGATCTCACGCTATTTTCTATAGAAATCCATTTATTTCTATAGAAAATTTTGACAAAATTTTATTTTTATAGAAAATTTTGTTAAAATTTTATTTCTATAGAAAATGTTGTCAAAATTTTAATTCTATAGAGAATGTTGTCAAAATTTTAATTCTCTTGAAAATTTTGTCAAAATTTTATTTCTATAGAAAATTTTGTCAAAATTTTATTTCTATAGAAAATTTTGTGAACATTTTATTTCTACAGAAAATTTTGTTAAAATTTTATTTCTATCGAAAATTTTGTCAAAATGTTATTTCTATAGAAAATGTTGTCAAACTGAATTATAGACGTATTTAATCGGTCTTTTTATACCCACCACCGGGGGTATAATAACTTTGTCATTCCGTTTGTAACACATCGAAATATCGATTTCCGATTATATAAAGTATATATATTCTTGATCAGGGAGAAATTATAAGACGATATAACGATGTCCGTCTATCTGTCTGTTGTAATCACGCGACAGTCTTCAATAATGAAGCAATCGTGCTGAAAGTTTGCACAAACTCGTCTTTTGTCTGCAGGCAGGTCAAGTTCGAAGATGGGCTATATCGGTCCAGGTTTGATATAGTCCCCATATAAACCGACCTCCCGATTTGGGGTCTTGGGCTTATAGAAATCATAGTTTTTATCCAATTTGCCTGAAATTTGAAATCTAGAGGTATTCTATGACCATAAAGAGGTGTGCCAAAAATGGTGAGTATCGGTCCATGTTTTGGTATAGCCCCCATATCGACCGATCTCCCGATTTTATTTCTTGGGCTTATAGAAACCGCAGTTTTTATTCAATTTACCTGAAATTGGAAATCTAGAGGTATTGTAGGACCACAAATACGTGTGCCAAAAATTGTGAGTATCGGTCCATGTTTTGGTATGGTCCCCATATAAAACGACCTCCCGATTTGGGGTCCTGGGCTTATAGAAACCGTAGTTTTTATCCAATTTGTCTGAAATTGGAAATCTAGAGGTATTTTAGGACCATAAAGAGGTGTGCCGAAAATGGTGAGTATCGGTCCATATTTTGGTATAGCCCCCATGTAGACCGATCTCCCGATTTTACTTCTTGGGCTTCTAGAATCCGAAGTTTTTATCCTATTTGCCTGAAATTGGAAATCTAGAGGTATTTTCGGGTCATAAAGAGGTGTGCCGAAAACGGTGAGTATCGGTCCATATTTTAGTATAGCCCCCATAAGAACGATCTCCCGATTTAACTCCTTGGGTTTCTAGAAACCGTAGTTTTTATCTGATTTGAAATTGTAAATATTCTGGTATTTTAGGCTCACAAAAACGTGTACCGGATTAAGTTTTTATCGGTCTATTTGGTAATGCCTCCATATAGACCGACTTCGCTTCTTGTGGGTGTAGAAGGCGCACTGATCATGAAAATTGCTTGAAACTCAATGTAAAATTTCCAGATTTTACTTCTACAGATTTAAGATTTCAAATCAAGACGTTATTTTATAATTTTCTTGCACACTTACAAGAGATGTTAATGATTCCTCTAAAACTCAAACAAAAATGGTTCTTATAAATCCAGAATCTGATATAGTGCTCATAGGTGAAATCTTTAAATTTATCTTCGGGAAGTGTCCCCAAGTCCTCAAGCCCTCCTGAAATTTCAAAGGAAACCCTAATATTTGGTTCATGGTGGTGGGTATTTAAGATTCGGCCCAGCCGAACTTAGTGCTGTATATACTTGTTTGATTTAATATATACCACGTATGGACTAACTTACAATTTAGAAGACGGTGTTAAGAAGTTTTAAGATACCTTGCCATCGGCAAGTGATACCGTAATCCAAGTAATTTGATTGTGGATGACAGTCTTCAGTCTTCTACGCAATCCATGGTGGAGGGTACATAAGCTTCGGCCTGGCCGAACTTACTGCCGTACATACTTGTTTATTCTTATCTTGCTTGGCTGCATATATTTCTTAACACATACAGTCAAGGGTGTCTATTTATAGAACAGCACACGAGCACATGTTTCGGAGACGAACTATTGTCTAGAAATAGATGCCCTTAACGGTAGTTAGAATTGACATTCATCGTTAGTTTATTTATACTAAAAATGGAAATTTCGTGTTCAACTAGACTTCGTAATATTGCACAGTAAAAGTTAAGTAAAGCTGAGAAACTTCTTCGTAGGTTCGAGAAAATGCGTATTCCCTATTATTATATTTACTTCAGTCCATTTACGCACTCATTCCAAAAAAACCAAAGATGCTAAATCCGCAAAATAAGTCTTAGCCTATATTTGAAGCGTTTTTATCTTAAATCTAAAGATTCAATATTTCAGTTAATTTAAGGACGATTTCATTAAATCAAAAATGTGTTTCAGTACTTTAAGGAAAATTTGCCGTAGTTTAAAGACATGCAACTTTAACGAAGGGACGCAAATTTTTAAAACGTGTGTCCTAAACAGGGATCCGGAGCGGTCCATTTTTTTCGCTCCGCTCCGCTCCCGCTCCGGAGAAAAAAAAAACGCTCCGCTCCGAGAAAAAAAAATCGCTCCGCTCCGCTCCACGCTCCGCTCCGCTCCTCTTCGAGAAAATTATAGTACAAACATTGTATTATTTGTTCAATTGAGTTTTATTTTATTTAGAAAAATCGGGCGGTACATATATGGGAGCTATAGCTAAATCTGAACCGATTTCGATGATTTTTTGCACATATAGTTAGTGCTATAGAAGATTACATTTAGCCAACTTTGAGTAAGATCGGTTGATAAATAAGGGTTTTATGACCTAATTTGGCAAAATCGGGCGATACATATATATGGGACCTATATCTAAATCTGAACCGATTTCGATGAAATTTTCAGACTTAAAGGGTGATACAGAAGATTATTTTGTGCTCAATTTGACGACTTCGGTTAGTAAAAAAGTGCAACGTGACCCCATTTGTCGAAATCGGGCAATACATATATATGGGAGCTATATCTAAATTTGATCCGATTTCTTCCAAATTCAATAGCGTTCGTCCTTGTGCCCAAAAAAACTCCCTGTACCAAACTTCATCAAAATCAGTTAATACTTGCGACCGGAATCCTGTGAACAACAAATACATGGACAGACGGACAAATGGACGGACGGACACCAAGCGCTAGATCGACTCAGGAGGTGATTCTGAGTCGATCGGTATATATTTTATGGGGTCTAAAATCAATATTTCTGGTAGGCACATTTTTTGGCAGATCAAACTTATTATACCCTAACCACTATGTGGTTTAGGGTATAATGACTTTAAAACAATGTGTTGAAATATTTTATTAATTTTGAAGATTTTTTCAGAAATATTAAATCCATTTTGACTTCATTAAAACGAAATTTGCATTCATGTTAGGATACACATTTTTATGTCGAATCACTTAGCTATAAGGACAAACAGACTTCATTGAAAAGTGTGGAGACTTTTAGACAAGGAAAAAACTTTATTTCAGAGAAATACGTCTTCTATTCTAAGCAAAATTCGTATTCGTATTTTAAGCTTGTGAAATATTTGGCCTCCCGACAATATTCCTTGCGGTGCACCATCTACTATTTAATATGTGATAGAAACCAAATTTATGAAAATGGGCCAAAATGGACCAAATTCTGTTTGGTCCGACCATCGGACCAAATTTAAAATTTAGAAATCTTTTGGACCAATTTTGGTCCGATCGGACCAAAACGGCAATGCTGATTGGAATTGAAAGTCTATAATCAGAGTAGAAGTAACTACTCTCCGAAAGTTTTTTTTTGTTTTGCAACAGACGTAGAGAAGAGGTTTTGTTATATTTGTAATGTGTGTGTATGTTTAAGTTTGCAACAACCTCCATCGAAATCAGTCCGTGGTATACCTACGAATATTCTTACTCAGATCTAGTGTTACCTAATTTCGCTTTTTTCCCCTTTATTGTAAAAATACATTTTCGAACAGCGTTTTTAAGAAATGTTCGTTCTCAAAAAAAGTAGATAACATGCAATAATACAAATCAAGTCATTATTTTTCAATGTGAGAAAAAAATTAAAATAAATGTATATGCGCACATTTTTCAACCAAAATTGAAACTATCCATAATTTTAATTAAATTTTCGAGAACTAATATCAGAAATAAGAGAATGCTAGGATATAGTACAATAGTAAAGCAAATATGAATGTCCTTACACTGAAAAAAAAGAAATTTTCTTAATTATTAAAGTCACGTTGACCTTACCTCAACAATTTTATCTTTCATGTTATGATACACATTTTTAAGTAAAATCACTTCAAAAGTTTATTGACTTTTGGACGTGGAAAAAACATTATTTTAGAGAAATGCGTCTTCCATGTTAAGCAAAATTTGCATTCTTATTCTAAGGACATGAAATCTTTGACTTCACGATAATTTTTTTTTTTTTCAGTGTAGAAAACTAAAACATTAAATATAAATAAGATTGTTTAATTGCATTTATTTGACGTTCATTACAAACATTTTTGTAGTAATACGGGATGAAATTGATCGAAAGTACTGTTGTTACTTTTACAACACATACTAGAGATATATTTTGACATTTGCCGTTTTTGAAAACAATTACTAAAAAAACACGTTGTTTTTTCCCCAATGTACGTACGTACAAAAATACATATCGTACATTTTAAACGTTTACTCACACTACGCTAAGTACTAGCTATATTTGAAATTACCTACACAGTGTAATTTCAAAGTTACACATTTCATTCAAGTAATATTTTATTCGGAGCGGAGCGGTTTTTCATTTGGAAACCGCTCCGCTCCCGCTCCGGCAAAAAAAGGCCTTGCTCCGCTCCGGATCCCTGGTCCTAAATTTAATGAAAACAAATTTTGAAGCAAAGATTCTAAACTTTCTTTCATTATTATTATTTTAAAGAAATTTGTCCTTAGTAGTGTGGAAATTGCACATCCTAAAATTGAGGTTGCGTAATCATTAATATCACGTAAATATTTTTTTTCAGTAAGGTTCTGAAAAACCTACAGAATCTAGACCCCAAATCGGAGGGTAGTTTTATAAGGGGGATATATATGAAAATCTGTACCGATACTCAATATATACGGAACACCTATTTATGGTTCTAAAAAACCTCTAGATTTCAAATTTGAGGCAAATGGAATAAAAACTACGGGAAATCGGTTTATATGGGGACTACAGCAAACCTTAGACCGATACACACCATATTCGGCACACCTATAAAATACCTCTAGATTTAAAATATCAGGCAAATCGGATTGAAAATACGGTTTAAGAAGGCCAAGAAGTAAAATCGGGAAATCGATCTATATGGGGGCTATACCAAAACATGGACCGATTGGCACCATTTTCGGCACACCTATTTATGGTCCTAGAATACAACTCCATTTCCAATTTCAGGCAAATCGGATAGAAAATATGGTTTCTAGAAGCCCAAGACCCCAAACCGGGGGTCGGTTTATGGTATATAGGGGCTATATAGCCCATCTTCGAACTTGACCTGCCTGTAAACAAAAAACGAATCTATGTCAAATTGCAGGACGAAAGCGTTATTATTGAAAGCTGTAGAGTGATTACAACAGACATACAGGCGACCATGGAGGACATTTTTGGAAGTGCTTTTCCAGTTTTTTTTACTGGGAAGTTCTATTACCTTCTCCCCAAGGAACTGTTTCATATTTATTATACCCTAAACCACATAGTGGTAAGGGTATAATAACTTTGATCTGCCAAAATATGTGCGTACAAGAAATATTGATTTTAGATCCCATAAAATATATACACTGAAAAAACAGTGAACCCTTTTCCATTGCAAAATGAACTAAACTGTAGTAATATTGACCATGATTTAGCCCTTAAGTTTTTTTTTTCAATTTGTCTAGTTTATAATTCTCTTAAATTTTAGTTCATCTATAACATTGTATTTTAGTTAATTTTTACAACACCATAAGATTTATATACCCCTACCAAGTTAAAAAGTCAGTATTCTTTTGGTTTACTTGCTTATTTTTTGGGAAACCCGATAATAAAAATTGGTTAACAATCTCTTTAAAATGTCGACGACTAAACTATTTTTAAATCAATCATTCCACAGTAAAGAGAAATTAAATAATTAAATGAACAACAAACCGTTTTACTATTATGAAAATTTTCATACAATAAAATTAAACTTTCTTTAAGCAAAAGTACTTTATTATAACAACTTATGATGAAAGTTCTTAATACAATGTTTTTGTGAATAAAAATTATGACTACGTGGAACAAGAAAGTAGTTTATTTTAACTCGCTTTTTGGACATTTTGACTTTTCCTTAGTTTTTTATTCATCGTAATTATATTTTTCACATATCTTGCTGAAAAAATGGAAGGAATAATGAAAAATTTTAAAAATTAACATGTAATAAAATATAATTTTTTAGCTCTTTAAATTAGCTTGTAACTTACCATATTTGGGGACAGTTTATTAAATGGTGTAAGGAATTCAACTTTTCTTAGATAAACGTACCTCATAAAGTTTGTACCTGAAACAATTAGAGAAATAATGAATTAAGTAATATATTAACTCATAAAATTGTGTTTTTATCAATGTGAAGGACATAATACAATAAATATTCTTGTTAAAAGAAAGCCAAAGTTTTAATATAAAACTTACCAATTATCTATTACATTGTACGCTGAGGTTAAAAAGTTATCGAAATTCATTTGGGGTTACTCTGAAATTAAATATTTATTTTTATACCCTCCACCATAGGATGGGGGTATATTAACTTTGTCATTCCGTTTGTAACACATCGAAATATTGCTCTAAGACCCCATAAAGTATATATATTCTGGGTCGTGGTGAAATTCTGAGTCGAACTAAGCATGTCCGTCCGTCCGTCCGTCTGTCCGTCTGTCCGTCCGTCTGTGGAAATCACGCTAACTTCCGAACGAAACTAGCTATCGACTTGAAACTTGGCACAAGTAGTTGTTATTGATGTAGGTCGGATGGTATTGAAAATGGGCCATATCGGCCCACGTTTACGTATAGCCCCCATATAAACCGATCCCCAAATTTGGCTTGCGGAGCCTTCCGGAGCAGCAAAATTCATCCGATCCGGTTGAAATTTGGTACGTGGTCTAAGTATACGGTCTCTAACAACCATGCAAAAATTGGTCCATATCGGTCCATAATTATATATAGCCCCCATATAAACCGATCCCCAGATTTGACCTCCGGAGCCTCTTGGAGGGGCAAAATTCATCCGATCCGGTTGAAATTTGGTACCTGATGTTAGTATACGGTCTCTAACAACCATGCAAAAATTGGTCCATATCGGTCCATAAATATATATAGCTCCCATATAAACCGATCCCCAGATTTGACCTCCGGAGCCTCTTGGAGGGGCAAAATTCATCCGATCCGTTTGAAATTGGGTACCTGATGTAAGTATACGGTCTCTAACAAGCATGCAAAAATTGGTCCATATCGGTCCATAATTATATATAGCTCCCATATAAACCGATCCCCAGATTTGAACTCTGGAGCCTCTTGGATGAGCAAAATTCATCCGATCCAATTGAAATTTAGTACGTGGTGTTAGTATATGGTCTCTAACAACCATGCAAAAATTGGTCCATATCGGTCCATAATTATATATAGCTCCCATATAAACCGATCCCCAGATTTGACCTCCGGAGCCTCTTGGAGGAGCAAAAGTCATCCGATGCGGTTGAAATTTGGTACATTTCATTAGTATATGGCCTCTAACAGCCATGTAAAAATTGTCAAATTTTATTACTATAGAAAGTTTTGTCAAAATTTCATTTCTATAGAAAGTTTTGTAAAAAAATTATTTCTGTAGAAAATTTTGTCAACATTTTAGTTCTATAGACAATTTTGTCAACATTTTATTTCTATAGAACATTTTGTCAACATTTTATTTCTATAGAAAATTTTGTCAAAATTTTATTTCTATAGAAAATTTTGTAAAAAATTTATTTCTGTAGAAAATTTTGTCAACATTTTAGTTCTATAGACAATTTTGTCAACATTTTATTTCTATAGAACATTTTGTCAACATTTTATTTCTATAGAAAATTTTGTCAACATTTTATTTCTATAGAAAATTTTTTCAAAATTTTATTGCTATAGAAAATTTTGTCAACATTTTACTTCCATAGAAAATTTTGTCAACATTGTATTTCTATAGAAAATTTTGTCAAGTTTTTATTTCTATAGAGAATTTTGTCAAAATTTTATTTCTATAGAAAATTTTGTCAAACTGAATTATATACGTATTTAATCGGCCTTTTTTTTTGTTTAATATATACCCCTTATGGACTAACTTACAATTTAGAAGACAGTGTTAAAAAGTTTTACGATACCTTGCCATCGGCAAGTGTTATCGCAACCCAAGTAATTCGATTGTGGATGACAGCCTTTAGTAGAAGTTCCTACGCAATCCATGGTGGAGGGTACATAAGATTCGGCCTGGCCGAACTTACGGCCGTATATACTTGTTTACATTACATTTTCCAAAAATCTAATTAAAGAAATAATATGCATAAAAAAGTAAATACTCTGGTTAAAAGAATGTTAAAGAAAGCTTACCAATTCATAAAAATGTTGTTATTCTGAAATTAAATATTTGTTTTTTACATTAAAAATATTAAATTGGTTTCCAAAAATATTTGATTAAAGTAATACTAAAATAAGGTATTTAAAACATGTAATTTTGATAATAAAAAAGTCATAAAAACGTAAATATTGTAGTGAAAAGAAAGCCAATTTCTAAAAGAAAACTTACCACATCTCTATTTATTTATTAAACTTATAGTAAATATAAGAATAATAGAGAAAAATCCAGCGTTAGCTACTTAGGCTATCAGCTACACATCTCTATTAAATTATACGTTGAGGAGTAATATAAAAATTTGCCCGAATCCATATGGGGTTGCTCTTAAATTAATCTTTACAACAATGAAAAACATGAAATTGGTTAAAAAATAATAATAATAATTAGCGAATAATAATATACGTAAAGAATATTATTTTTTTAAAAGAAGCCCACATAGAAAAAAGAACAATTACCTATTTATGATTAAACTATACGCTGAAGTGTAACAAACAATTTTCCAAATTCATCTGGAGTTACTCTGAAATTGAATATTTATTTTTTACATTGAATAATAAAAATTAAATTAGATAAAACAATTTCAATATACTTTCCATTTCAGCATTTTTTCATAAATATTGAACATTCTTAATAACTTCGCCATTGTACACCTCATCGCTAAAATATTAATAACTTTCATTTAAAAGTTTTGATAAACAAACACCAATATATGTCTCAAAAACCAAAATATTCCATAACTTTATATACCCTTGTTACATACGTGCTAAAAAGATGCAACAGCCCACGCCAACGCCAACTATACAACTGAAGCATGCCAAACAAAACCAAGCAAAACCAAAACATTCCTACAACAACAAAAACACATGTGCCTTCATTGAAAATAACGCCTCATCCAGACAAATAAACCATTCGCGAATAATAAACACACATACACACAAACCACTGAAAGAACAAAAATAAAAACAACCCCACGCTCAGATATACACAACATCCCCATCACTCGCTACCATTTCTCATTATTGCATTGCATGCTCTCACTCTCAAAAAAATTTCAAGTAACATCATCTTTACATTAAACATATTCCACTTTGACGAGAAAGATCTCTGTACTATGCATTAGTTCATCGCATCCACAACTTACTCTAAAAAACAATACTTTTAAATGCATATCAGTATAAGAAGGATGAAACGTTTAACTTAAAATTAGCAAAAACTTCATGAAATGATATCTACCCATTTTTGACGAAAATGTCTATAAATTTAATTACATGTGAACCAAAAATATTTCATTGAGAAATGTTGTACCAACTATTATTAACTATAGGAATTGCCAGTAAGAAATTGCTATCCGCTTTCAAGTTCAATTTTCGTAAAAAAATATTTTCTCATACAATAACTCTTTAGAGTAAATTACACTTATTATTTAGAAAGTATTTTACATTTCATAAGTAGTTTTATAGCATGACAAACGAATTTTTAACTACCAGTTAAGAAAATTTTTAAAGAAATTTCCATCGTATTTGGTAGGCTATGAACTAAACGATTGCTACTTAAAATTTGTAAAATTTCCTTTCGAGTAGTTAATTTTCGTTAAAGATACGAAAAATGAACTAAAATTCTGGAAAATTCTTGTAATAAATTATTGTAAAAATCTTCTTAAATTTACGAGACACTTTTTTTTCTGTGTACCGATCGACTAGGAATCACCTCCTGAGCCGATCTAGCTCTGGGTGTCCGTCCGTCAATCTGTCCATGTATTTGTTTTTCGCAGGATTCCGGTTGCAATTATCAACCGATTTTTGGTACAGAAATTTGGTATAGCTCCCATACAGAGAATGAAGCCGACCCACCTTTGTCAGCAGCGGCTGACACTAAATTTTTGCATCCGGCGGCAGCTTGACGGCTAAACCGATATAAAATAATCTATTCGACGGCACATAATTATCCATTATAAAATCAATTTGAAGTTTGATTTAAAATGTAATAAATTTAGAAAAAGGCGTATTTTAAAATATTTTAAAGAGCCGCATCTTTGGCCAGGAATCAATACCAAAATCTTTAAGGGAATGTCAATGTCTTGGGATCCAAGTAGGAACTATTTCATCCTATCTTTGAAACCACATAAGATGGTCTCGCGAAGACAATGAAAAACAACGCTTGTGTATCCTTAAACTGATAGACATCCTTAACTGTCAATTTCACTTTTGCTGGTTTTTGGTTAATTAATATCACGGTTCATATTTTAATTTTCACGAATATTTCTTTATTAACTGAATCAAGTCGGATCAAAATTCGCCATCAATTGCTGAAAATATTGTTTTCGTTCATAAGGCAAAGCGAACAGTTTAATTACTGTGGGAAACAGAAGGATGGTATCCTAGCTTATCGGCAACATATTTAACAGAGTGTTCCTTTCCATGATGATCCTTCCAGCTGTATTCTCCATGAACTTCAATGTGTCCGTGATCGTCTTTACCATCAGCACCTACAACCTTGCCTTCCTCTTGATGTTTGGTGTGGTCGCTAGTTTCCCATCTGGAATATATAAAGCAAAGTTATTAAGGTTCACGTGAGAATTAGATTTAAATATCCTGAACTATATACAAAATAAAAACTTACTCAAATGAATAGCCATCATGATCAACCTTGGAATCTTGTTTCAAAATTTCAACATGATCATCGGCCGCAGCCAAAGCTAGGACACAAAGAGCAGCAAGGACAATGACGAATTTCATTTTGCTAAATTGTTTGTTGTTCCAGAAGAAGTTCTCAACTTTATGGATACTCTTGAAGTCAATATCAAGCTTTTTTATACCTAACAGACTGTCATTTGTAATCACATTAAGATTGAAAGAACCCGTTTTATTGCAATTGCTTTAAATATTTTAGATATTTAGACAATATAACAATTTTAATAATAATTACAAGATGTGTGAGCTTAAAACAAATTTTATATACATACTTAGCTGCGCGTTCCTGATTTTTTAAATCTTTGTTATTAAATATATCATTTGCTTCGAAGTCATTACGAACATTTTGCGTTAAATAAGTTAACAATAACATATTCTTCACAGAATATTTCGAAGGGTAAGGATAATACCCAAGGATTTAAGGTTATTTTCGTTAGTTCACATAGTTACGAATTTCAATTTATTGGTGGGATTGATCACGGCGAACACAATATTTTCTTTCAGCTGAGCAGAATCGGCACTTATTTATCTCAACAAAGAGAGAGTTTAGCTCATATGGTGACAGAGAGCGGTTAATGGCACAAAAAATGAAGTACGAACAAATCGGAATTTTTTTTAAAGGATATGCCTATACAGACATGCAGGTGTAAAATGGTCTGTTTTAACCACAGCCAAAACAAAATTTAAAATATTTTATTAATATTTGTACAAATAGTCGGGGAGAGGGTGGTTCATTTTGTTTGTTGATTCCTTTTCCTCCACATCATGACAGCTCATGCAGTAGTCAGTATATTTCACGCCAATAGTTGTTGCAAACTCGCCTATCATGCAGAGACCTGTTATAGAAGACATCTATCTGGTGTCTTGAGATTTCAATGTTTTGGATGTAAATTAAGAAATTCTGTGATATTTTGTCAAATAAATAATTTTTATAATTTTCTATAATTTTTAGTGGATCCTAACGCTTGCCTGAAATGTTTGACCTCAAATATATTCAAAAATTCACAATTTTTATACCCTCCATCATAGGATGGGGGTATATTAAATTTGTCATTCCGTTTGTAACACATCGAAATATTGCTCTAAGACCCCATAAAGTATATATATTCTGGGTCGTGGTGAAATTCTGAGTCGATCTAAGCATGTCCGTCAGTCCGTCCGTCCGTCCGTCTGTTGAAATCACGCTAACTTCCGAACGAAACAAGCTATCGACTTGAAACTTGGCACAAGTAGTTGTTATCGATGTAGGTCGGATGGTATTGAAAATGGGCCATATCGGTCCACTTTTATGTATAGCCCCCATATAAAGGGACCCTCAGATTTGGCTTGTGGAGCCTCTAACAGAAGCATATTTCATCTGATCCGGCTGAAATTTTTTATATGGTGTTGTTATATGGTCTCTAATAACCATGCAAAAATTAGTCCACATCGGTCCATAATTATATATAGCCCCCATATAAACCGATCTCCAGATTTGGCTTGCGGAGCCTAAAAGAGAAGCAAATTTCATCCGATCTGGCTGAAGTTTGGTACATGGTGTTGGTATATGGTCTCTAACAACCATGCAAAAATTGGTTCACATCGGTCCATAATTATATATAGCCCCCATATAAACCGATCCCCAGATTTGGCTTGCGGAGCCTCAAAGAGAAGAAAATTTCATCCGATCCGGCTGAAATTTGGTACATGATGTTGGTATATGGTCTCTAACAACCACGCAAAAATTGGTTCACTTCGGTCCATAATTATATATGGCGCCCATATAAACCGATCCCCAGATTTGGGTTGCGGAGCCTCAAAGAGAAGCAAATTTCATCCGATCCGCCTGAAATTTGGTACATGATATTGGTATATGGTCTCTAACAACCATGCAAAAATTGGTCCACATCGGTCCATAATTATATATGGCGCCCATATAAACCGATCCCCAGATTTGGCTTGCGAAGTCTCCAAGAGAAGCAAATTTCATCCAATCCGGTTGTAATTTGGAACATGGTGTTAGTATATGATCTTTAACAGCCGTGCCAGAATTGGTCCATATCGGTCCATAATTATATATAGCCCCCATATAAAACATTCTCCAGATTTGACCTCCGGAGCCTCTTGGAGGAGCAAAATTCATCCGATCTGGTTCAAATTAGGCACGTGGTGTTAGTTATGGTCGCTAACAACCATACCAAAATTGGTCCAATCACACAAAAATTGGTCCATATCGGTTCATAATCATGGTTGCCACTAGAGCCAAAAATAATCTACCAAAATTTTATTTCTATAGAAAATTTTGTCAAAATTTTATTTCTAGAGAAAATTTTGTTAAAATTTTATTCGGTTCATAATAAAAATTTCTTCATTGTCAAAATTTTATTTCTATAGAAAATGTTGTCAAAATTTTATTTCTATAGAAAATTTTGTTCAAATTTTATTCGGTTCATAATCATGGTTGCCACTCGAGCCAAAAATAATCTACCAAGATTTTATTTCTATAGCAAATTTTGTCAAAAGTTTATTTCTATAGAAAATTTTGTTAAAATTTTATTTCTGTAGAAATTTTTGTCAAAATTTTCTTTCTATAGAAAATTTTGTCAAAATTTTTATTTCTGTATAAAATTATTTATTTCTATAGAAAATTTTGTTAAAATTTTATTTCTGTAGAAAATTTTGTCAAAATTTTATTTCTGTAGAAAATTTTGTCAAAATTTTATGTCTACTTTGTCAAACTGAATTATATACGTATTGGATCGATCTCTTTTGATTTAATATATACCACGTACACGCTCACAAAAAATCGCTTCTGTAACATATACTCCCAAACATATTTTGCTTCAAGCATATATATTTTTGGGTATTGCCCAAACATTTATATGTTTGATCTCTTCCAATATATAATATGTTTGAAAGCATATTGGTCTAAACAATATATGTTTGGGTAGTCTAAGTTCAAAACATTTTGTATTTTTGCATCCAAATTCAATAATGTTGTCTTCCAAAAACAATATGTTATTATGTGAACATATAATATGTTTGGAAGCATTTTGCACCCAAAAATATTATATGCTTAAAAAAAATTCTCCCAAACAATATTGTGCTCAAACTTTTATTTATTTATTTATATACTTACAATCATAATGAATTATGAAAATAAACAGGTAATATGGGTGCTAACAACATAGGTTTTCGACCTGAATGCTTAAAATTTTGTTTCTGCCCAATTGTATATTCCCCCCGCATCTTTCTCACTTCCACGAGATTTTTTAGTTCTTAGCACCTTTTTCTGTAATACAAACATTGTAGAAGAAATTATTCAATTGTATGATTTTTTTTTATTTTAATTTTACCTTTTGCCGGACGGGGATTCGAACAGCGGACCACACAGTTTGTAAGGATCAAAGAAGTAGCTGATCAATTGCCCAAGGAAAAATAAAATGTTAATTTTGTAATAACAAGCAACAACCACCAACTTAATTCAATATCGCTCCCTCTTAAATAGCGCTCCAAGCTACTAAACACATATATATATATATATATATATATATATATATATATATATATATATATATATATATATATATATATATATATATATATATATATATATATATATATATATATATATATATATATATATATATATATATATATATATATATATATATATATATATATATATATATATATATATATATATATATATATATATATATATATATATATATATATATATATATATATATCTATATATATATATATATATATATATATATATATATATATATATATATATTTATAGGCTATTTCTAAATTAATATATGTTTGCATCCAAGCATATTATATTTACAAACATTTTATGTCCCAAACATAATATGTTCTAACATATTAACATATATGTCCCAAACATGTTATGCTAGTTTATGAACATTATATGCTTGCACTCAAAAATATTGTGTTTAAAAATTTGTGTTCCAAACATATAATGTTTATAGCCAAACATATGAAAAACAGTCTTTTTCATCCGTGTATGGACTTACATACAATTTAGAAGATGGTGTTAGGAGGTTTTAAGATACCTTGCCATCGGCAAGCGTTACCGCAACTTAAGTAATTCGATTGTGGATGGCAGTGTTTAGATGAAGTTTCTACGCTATCCATGATGGAGGATACATAAGCTTCGGCCTGGCCGAACTTACGGCCGTATATACTTGTTTTAGATTGGATTTTGCATTTTTATGACAAAATTTATATAATTTGTACCATTTTATGAATTAGTTTAACCAATTTGAAACAAAAAAAGTTAAAATTACCCATTAACAAGTGAGTAAGAGTAGAAAGTCGGGCGGCGCCGACTATATCATACCCTAAACAACACCTACTGAATTAGTAAACATTGTTTGTGTGGTATCAACGGTATAGGTTTGGGGAAAACCGCATTTCCATATTTAAGGATTGGGAATGGGAGTTTAATCACAATCTGAATAGAAATGTATGATTTTAGGAGCTATAGTTGATTCTGAAACTACTGTGTTAGTATGCCACTAATATTGAGTCCATTATTAAAAAAGAGGAAATCGCTCAATTAATGTGGGTAATAAGTCCAAATTTCTGAAAATAGGGAAAAAGATTTATGTAATAGCTACATGTCTAAATACGATCGGCTAAATTTGGGAAAATTGATCGATACATATATGGGAGCTATATCTAAACCCGAACCGATTTGGATGATATTTTCCAGATTTGGTTGATACCACAGAAGGTTACTTTGTGCTAAAGTAGAGTAATATTGGGTATTAAATAAGGCCAAAAATAAAGTAATAAGGGACAACTTTTTCAAAATCGGTCGCTACATATAGATGGGATCTATATCTAAATCTAAACCGATTTGGATGATGTTTTGCACATAGAGTCAGTCTTTTAGAAGATTAGAGTAAGCCATGTTTGAGTACACTCATAGAAAAAAGTATGCTAAAAACCGCAGTCGATGTCTGCTGTTATATTTTTGTACTTCAGGGACAAATAAACAACAATTTATAAAATGTTTAGGTTATAAATTTTTCACCAAAGCATATTTAAGAACCAAAAGTAGTTTTTGGTATATTTTTGCAACGTAATATACTTACAAGCTCCTAAGTACGATCAGCAAACATTTTGTTTGCTGTTATGCCTCAATTCGATAAATATTCAGATTTTTGGTCACATACTATAGATATTCATAAAATATTGTTTTAATTATGTTAGGATAGCTCCTAAGTTGACATTTTTATTTCTTTTAGCCAAAATAAAACATGTTTTAGAGTAATCGAGCTTCAAAAATAGCAGGAAATGTTTGCTATTTCAGCAAACAGTGACTGCTGTCCCTTTTTCAGCAGACTTTCTGCTGTTTTAGCAGACTTTTCTGCTGTCCCTACTAACAAATTTCTTTGGGTGTAGGATCGGTTGATAAATAAGGGGTTTATAGCCAAATTTGTGAAAATCTGGCGATACATATATATGGGAGCTATAGCTAAATCTGAGCCGATTTCGATGATTTTTTGCACATATAGTAAGTGCTAGAGAAAACTAGATTTGGCCAACTTGAAGTCAGATCGGTCGATAAATAAGAGGCCAAATTTTGGAAAATCGGGTGATATATCAGATATCAGAGCTATATCTAAATCTGAGCCGATTTCGATGACATTTGGCACATTTAAAGGGTGGTCAATTGGATTACTTTGTGGCGGTTAGTAAATAAACGCAATCTGACCCCATTTATCTAAATTTGAACCGATTTTTTCCAAATTCAATAGCGTTCGTCTCTGTACCAAGAAACCGCCACATACCAAATTTCGTCAAAATCGGTTAATAATTGCGACCGGAATCCTGCGAACAACAAATGCATGAACGGACGGGCGGACGGACACCAAGCGCTGGATCGACTCAGGAGGTGATTCTGAGTCGATCGGTATATATTTAAAATCAATATTTCTGGTAGGCACATTTTTTGGCAGATCAAAGTTATTATACCCTGACCACTATGTGGTTTAGGGTATAAAAATATGAAAAAATCCTGTTATAAACAATTGAATGAAAAGACCTTCCTGTGTAGTAAAATAAAGAGCATCATTGGGAGTACATCTTCTGGAAGTGTCTTTGGAAGAACTTCCAAATTTTTTTGCTGGGTATCTAGTGTGCGGTTGAAGTTTAAATGGGACCATATTGAGCTTGCAGATCTCTGGCTATCTGCTGTCAGCATACCAACAGATTCTAGTTCTCCTGGAATATGTACGGTAGTTCTTAGTCTTGCTAACTCATCCGCTTCGTAGTTCCCTAGTATTTTACTGTGACCAGGCACCCATATTCGGTGAATATTGTACTGCTCAGGCATCTCATTGAGAGATTTGCGGCAGTCGATGGCCGTTTTCGAGTTAAGGAACACAGATTCCTAAAATTTTATTACAGGTTGACTGTCTTAGTATATATGTATATACTAACTTTGTCATTCCGTTCATATTGGCCTAAGACCCCATAAAGTGAATATATTCTCGGTCGTGGTGAAATCTTGAGTCGATCTAGCAATGTTTATCCGTCCGTTGAAATCAAGCTAACTTCCGAACGAAACAACCTATCGACTTGAAACTTGGTACAAGTAGCAGTTCTTGATGTTGGTCGAACGGTATTGCAAATTGGTCCATATCATAGAACTTTATACGTATAGTAGAACTTTATACGTATTCCATGGTGGCGGGTAAATAAGATCTAGCTGACCGAAACTTCGGCCGTAAATACTTATTTATGAATTACTTACCTCATGATCGACCTTCGAATCTTGCACCCAGAGAAGGAACATGATCACCTCAAACATGTTTTATGAGCAAAATGTTATTTTTGGGTGGTGACCATGTAATATGGTTTTCGCAACCATGTTATTTTTACGGAATTCATGTATCTGATTTCGGCAAGCAGGTTATATTTGACGAGATAATAACATTTTAGTGACAAACATGTTACATGGTCACCATACAAAAATACCATTTTGCTCTTGAAACATGTTTGAGGTGATCATATTCCTTCTCTTCGTGTGTTTTATTTGAAATTTTTGAGTCGAGAATTTGAATTTTGAGGGGCTTTAATCCACCCTAGGGAAATTTCTTGGCTCTGCCAATGCTGGAGGGTATTTAGAATGCGGATCCGATGGATATTTAGGCCCCCCTTTTCTGCCTTACCTTAATTAACCAAAGGTAGCGTTGTCCCAAAGTCCCATTACCCGAATCAGTTTGGGAAACTGTTAACATTGTCCCTTAATAGCCAAGGCTACAGCAAA
Organism: Haematobia irritans; assembly: GCF_050003625.1. NCBI lineage: Eukaryota > Metazoa > Arthropoda > Insecta > Diptera > Muscidae > Haematobia > Haematobia irritans. The sequence goes on from NC_134397.1 coordinate 133,142,901, forward strand.
GAGAGCAGCAAAAATAATGAAGAACTTAATTTTTTCCTCAAATTCAAATTTTCGATGGTATCTCAAAGAATGTTTTAAACTTTGTGAATGTCAGTATTGGAACTTTGCGACAATTTATACCAATTTTATGTTATTGATGGTAAATGGTAGATTGCTATACTTAATCTTAAAGATTTGACCATCTTCACAATACATCATTGATCGATTTTTATCGTCAAATGCAGAAATTGTTTCGTTTGTCCTGCCTGTCATCATAAATAACAAAAAGATTGACTTTATTTATATTTTTGGATTTATTTACTTAATCTATTACCACGTTTTAGACAATGCACTGAAAAAAATATTGTCGGGAAGTCAAAGGTTTCATGTCTTTAAAATACGAATGCAAATTTTGCTTAGCATAGAAGACGCATTTCTCTAATATAAAGTTTTTATTTCCTTGTCCAAAAGTCGATAAACTTTTCAATGAAGTCGTGTTGTCCTTATAATTAAGTGATTTCACCTGACTTTAAAAATTCAGAAAAATTCTTTAAATGTAATGAAATTGTCTTTAAATTTGTTATGTTTTTGCATCTGACTTCAACGCAAAAAAGCCTTCAAATATAGGACGTGTTTTTCAACACTTTATTTTAAAGACGTTTTTACTTGAAACATAGCATAATTTCTACTGGAAGTCGAATTTGAATTTGGAAAAATGAATTTGTCTTTAACTCGTTTTTAAAGGACTTTGATGGAATATGAAGAAAAAAACTGAAAAAACGAAAAATTAAAATTTGCTTCCTAGAAACAAGTACACAAAACTCAAATTTAAAAGAGAATTGTGTCTTAAAAGTATCCTTACTTGTATTCTCCTCTTCTTTGGCTCGGAATCAATACCAAAATGTTTAAAGTAAAGACAAAATCTTTGGAACCGGCCATGCTTTTTTTCAGTGTGGTTAGCGCAGATGCTTGCACTGTCTAAATCTTGAAATAAACCATCTGAGTTCTCCATGCATACTTGGAATCCGCCATTAAAATTTCTTGGCAATGAAGGTCTTAGAGGGCGCTTCCATTCCCTAACGAAGTTTAATCGGGAGATCGGTCTACATGGAGGCAATATTGAAACATTCACCGTTATATACCAAATTTGGCACGGCCCACTATGGGCCAAATGACCGAAATCTCACGCATAAAATCAATTTTTGAACTTAAGAAAATTAAACATTTGGTGCTACGACAAAGTTGACAACACATTTCCCAAAAAAAAAAATCTCAAATCGTAAAACAACGGCCCGTTTGTCCGTTTCAGACATACGAAGTTTCAACTCTTTGTTATTGTTTTTTTCCTAAATTCATAGTTTAGCAAAGTGCTTTAGAGATTTTGCTGGTAAAAAAGGTTTTAAAGTTATAAACCTAATTTAAAATGTTAAATTTATGTCACGGTATGTACTTTTAGTAAAAACTAACAAAGATTGTAAATGTTGTTTGGATATTTAAGAAAAATGTGTGATAAAAAGCATATTTTTTCTTTGCTAAATTTAATGTATGTCCCATGTTGTCTGTAGTAGAACTTACTAACTTGGAACGGATTGGTAGAGTTCTATACAGACGGCCATGGAGGACAATTTTGGAAATGCTTTTCCAGTTTTTTTACTGGGAAGTTCTATTACCTTCTTCCCAAGGAATTCTTTCATCTTTATTATACCCTAAACCACATAGTGGTAAGGGTATAACAACTTTGATCTACCAAAATATGTGTCTACAAGAAATATTGATTTTAGATCCCATAAAATATAGACCGATCGACTAGGAAACACCTCCTGAGCCGATCTAGGTCTTGGTGTCCGGCCGTCTGTCCTTGTACTTGTTGTTCGCAGTATTCCGGTCACAATTATTAACCGATTTTTGGTACAGAGGACAGACGCTATTGAAATTTAAGTATAGCTCCCATGCAGAGAATGAAGCCGATCCACTTTTGTAAGCGGAAGGTGACACTAAATGTTTGCATCCAGCGGCTGTTTGACGGCTAAGCTGATATAAAATTGTCTATTCGGCGGCACATAATTATCCATTATAAAATCAATTTGAAGTTTGATTTAAAATGTTATACATTCTTAAAGAAGCCGTATTTTAAAGAAGGTGCAACTTGGGCTCGGAATAAATACCAACATCTATAAGGGAAAGTCAATGTCTTGGGATCCAAGTAGGCATTATTTCATCCTATCTTTGAAACCACATAAGATGGTCTCGCGAAGACAATGAAAAACAACGTTTGTGTATCCTTAAACTGATAGACATCCTTAACTGTCAATTTCACTTTTGCTGGTTTTTGGTTAATTAATATCACAGTTCATATTTTAATTTTCACGAATATTTCTTTATTAACTGAATCAAGTCGGATCAAAATTCGCCATCAATTGCTGAAAATATTGTTTTCGTTCATAAGGCAAAGCGAACAGTTTAATTACTGTGGGAAACAGAAGGATGGTATCCTAGCTTATCGGCAACATATTTAACAGAGTGTTCCTTTCCATGATGATCCTTCCAGCTGTATTCTCCATGAACTTCAATGTGTCCGTGATCGTCTTTACCATCAGCACCTACAACCTTGCCTTCCTCTTGATGTTTGGTGTGGTCGCTAGTTTCCCATCTGGAATATATAAAGCAAAGTTATTTGAGTTCACGTGAGAATTGGATTTAAATATCCTGAACTATATACAAAATAAAAACTTACTCAAATGAATAGCCATCATGATCAACCTTGGAATCTTGTTTCAAAATTTCAACATGATCATCGGCCGCAGCCAAAGCTAGGACACAAAGAGCAGCAAGGACAATGACGAATTTCATTTTGCTAAATTGTTTGTTGTTCCAGAAGAAGTTCTCAACTTTATGGATACTCTTGAAGTCAGTATCAAGCTTTTTTATACCTAACAGACTGTCATTTGTAATCACATTAAGATTGAAAGAACCCGTTTTATTGCAATTGCTTTAAATACTTTAGATATTTAGACAATATAACAATTTTAATAATAATTACAAGATGTGTGAGCTTAAAACAAATTTTATATACATACTTAGCTGCGCGTTCCTGATTTTTTAAATCTTTGTTATTAAATATATCATTTGCTTCGAAGTCATTACGAACATTTTGCGTTAAATAAGTTAACAATAACATATTCTTCACAGAATATTTCGAAGGGTAAGAATAATACCCAAGGATTTAAGGTTATTTTCGTTAGTTCACATAGTTACGAATTTCAATTTATTGGTGGGATTGATCACGGCGAACACAATATTTTCTTTCAGCTGAGCAGAATCGGCACTTATTTATCTCAACAAAGAGAGAGTTTCCTCATGAAAGTTTCTCATGTATTGTGTATTTAAATTTCTCCGATCGATATTTGGTAAAATGTTGATACATATATTAATAAAATTTGATAAAATGTTATAAAAAGAGGAAGTCCAAAATTAAACTGACGGTCTAAATTTCATTTTATAGGTCAGTAACGACAAAATAAAAGGATTTAAATAAAATAATTGCAAATTTTTGTTAACTCATTTTTAAAGGGTGATTCTTTTGAGGTTAGGATTTTCATGCATTAGTATTTGACAGATCACGTGGGATTTCAGACATGGTGTCAAAGAGAAAGATGCTCAGTATGCTTTGACATTTCATCATGAATAGCCGAACGATCTGCCACAACGTCGAATTTTCAGTGAATGGGCCCTAGAAAAGTTGGCAGAAAATCCGCTTTTTTATCGACAAATTTTGTTCAGCGATGAGGCTCATTTCTGGTTGAATGGCTACGTAAATAAGCAAAATTGCCGCATTTGGAGTGAAGAGCAACCAGAAGCCGTTCAAGAACTGCCCATGCATCCCGAAAAATGCACTGTTTGGTGTGGTTTGTACGCTGGTGGAATCATTGGACCGTATTTTTTCAAAGATGCTGTTGGACGCAACGTTACGGTGAATGGCGATCGCTATCGTTCGATGCTAACAAACTTTTTGTTGCCAAAAATGGAAGAACTGAACTTGGTTGACATGTGGTTTCAACAAGATGGCGCTACATGCCACACAGCTCGCGATTCTATGGCCATTTTGAGGGAAAACTTCGGAGAACAATTCATCTCAAGAAATGGACCGGTAAGTTGGCCACCAAGATCATGCGATTTGACGCCTTTAGACTATTTTTTGTGGGGCTACGTCAAGTCTAAAGTCTACAGAAATAAGCCAGCAACTATTCCAGCTTTGGAAGACAACATTTCCGAAGAAATTCGGGCTATTCCGGCCGAAATGCTCGAAAAAGTTGCCCAAAATTGGACTTTCCGAATGGACCACCTAAGACGCAGCCGCGGTCAACATTTAAATGAAATTATCTTCAAAAAGTAAATGTCATGGACCAATCTAACGTTTCAAGTAAAGAACCGATGAGATTTTGCAAATTTTATGCGTTTTTTTTTAAAAAAAAGTTATCAAGCTCTTAACAAATCACCCTTTATTATAATACAGCTTTTTTATTAAAATACAGTTTTATCTACAATTCCAAAAATAACGGGTAGGTCGTAGTTGTTCGACTTTAAACAGGTGACCTCATATGGCAACAGAGAGCGGTAATGGGTTAATGGCACAAAAAATGAAGTACGAACAAATCGGATTTTTTTTAAAGGATATGCCTATACAGACATGCAGGTGTAAAATGGTCTGTTTTAACCACAGCCACAACAAAATTTAAAAGATTTTATTAATATTTTTACAAATAGTCGGGGAGAGGGTGGTTCCTCCACACCAAATTTTTTCAAATTATGTACTTTATCTAATTATACAATTATTTTTCGAGCTTTATGGACAGATATAGATTAAGGAACATGGTTAATAGAGCCATTGAAAAGAAAGAGGAAATTTCCCAAATGTTTTCTCCATAAGGAGTTAGCATAAAGGGCCCAAAATTGAGTTATCTCTCCCAGCCAGATCTATACTAAAGGCTGTGGAAAGGTTCATTCGCCCGAACCGAAACATGTACAGTCCAGGCGTGTATAGATTGGTATCTGGCGTTTTCTTTTCAATGGCTCTATTAACCATGTTCCTTAATCTATATCTGTCCATAAAGCTCGAAAAATAATTGTATAATTAGATATAATGCATTTGGACGTCAATTGCCTGTTTCATTATCATATATAATTATGTACTTTATCCAAATCTCCTGTGGATATCAAGCGAGGTTTGCCAAGGGGAAATATCCCTACCCTTAAAGTTTCGGGAGCGGGGAAGATGCCTTTCGTGAACATATGCCGCAAAATGAAGCACCTTCTATGTTGCTATCAATTTCATGAAATTTACAATATTCTTAGATGTTGAAGTTTAGATTTTGATATATTCCTCAACTTTCCCTGAAAGAGTCGTGTAAAAGTGAGGTGCTCCCCGACCCCGACCCCGACCCCCGACCAAATATCCATACATAAACTACACGGACGAAAAAGACTGTTTTTCATATGTTTGGGTATAAACATTATATGTTTGGAACTCAAATTTTTAAACACAATATTTTTGAGTGCAAACATATAATGTTCATAAACTAGCATAATATGTTTGGAACATATATGTTAATATGTTAGAACATATTATGTTTGGGACATAAAATGTTTGTAAATATAATATGCTTGGATGCAAACATATATTAATTTAGAAATAGCCCATAAACATATATGTATTTACAAAGAGAGACAAAGTGTATGCTGGAAGTAAAATAATGAAAGTAACCAATTGGCGCATTACAAATATATATACACAAAGAAAATTTCATTAAATATAGGAAAAATACTATGTGTGAATATAAACAAGTATAAATTTACATATTATGAGTAAAAATATATATGTTGTGATATAAGACTTCGCCAAAAATTGTATATGCTTAAGTAAAATATTAAAATGAGTATTCGGAGAGAAAATTCATTCGGAACCAAGATAAAATATATTTGAAAAAAGAGCATGAGTTTTGTTTATCATTTTGGCATTACGGGCACAATTTTTTTGTTTCGTCAAAACAAATCGGAACGTAGGACGAGTAAGTCAAAATATTCAAATAAAGGTAATTAAAGGAATCTTCATAAAAACTAAGGAAAAGGCACTTACACTGAACAAAAAACATGTCCGGTTCCAAAGATTGTGTCTCCACTTTAACAATTTTGATATTGATTCCGAACCAAAGAAGCGGAGAATACAAGTAAGGATGCTTTTAAGACACAATTCTCTTTTAAATGGGGTTTTGTGCACTTGACTCTACGAAGCACATTTCAATTTTTCGCTTTTTCAGCTTTTTTTCATATGCTATAAAATGTCCGTTAAAAACAAGACTTCCAGTAGAAATTATGCTATGTTTCAAGTAAAAAATGTCTTTAAAATAAAGTATTGAAAAACATATCCTATTTTTGAATGATTTTTGCCTTGTAGTCAAGATACAAAAATGCAACAAATTTAAAGACAGTTTCATTAATTTTAAAGAATTTTTCTGAATTATTAAAGTCAAGTTGACCTTAGCCCAAAATTTGTTCGTTCATGTTATGATACCCATTTTTAGGTCAAATCACTTAATTATAACGACAACACGACTTTATTGAAAGTATCGACCTTTGAAAATCTATAAAAACAAAGATTAGTTCCTCTTTATTAATGAGTAGTCCAAGAGGAGTTGACGGATTTTTTCGAAAATAAAAGCGGGCATTGAGTTCGAGTTTTGCCGCTAAAATTATTTCTCATTTTAGCGGCAAAACCAGAATAACATTACAACTTTTTCCGGTAAATTGTATTATAACATGGTGGGCAAAGATCCAAAGCAACAATTGAATAAGTTTATTTTCTTTAAAAGAAATTATTAAAGAAAAGTAAAAGGGTAAACATGGTCATTTTAACGTGATAATGCCAATTTATACCGGCCTTAAGAATTAAATTAAGTACAAAATTATTCGTTAATAAAAATTCATATTTATTAGTATTTCTAAATTAATTGTGTTACATGCTAGCAAACAATTGTTCACACCAAAATAAATTTATGTGCTGATTTAAAATTACTGTTTAGAATTTAAATATAATGTGCTTTTGAATGGTTATCGTTAACCTTAGGATTCGATGGAAAAATATTTATATATACTCGACTTCACGTTCTTCTTTGTAAGAGTTTTTGAATTTCTTCGAAAATTTTAAACTTGTATACAAAAACCTTTATTTGTTACACAATTTTTATTGTTGCAATAAAAAAATAATATTTGATTTGAACTCAGTCCATTTCGTTTATACCAAGCACTTTTCTTTTCTGACTTTAAGTCTTTTATAAAACACACTTTACAATTTCATAGTAGAAATTAAATATAATAGTATGTAATGCTGAACACCTTTTCAGGAACTTCCGAACGTATCTGGAATATATGTTAAAAAAATATATTAAAAAAAAATAAAAAAATGGTGTTGGTCGAAGCAGGGATCGAACCCAGGTCCCCTGTCACGCAAGGCGGACGCCCAACCACTGCTCCACGCTGCCAACAAATGTATGTTTAACAATGTTGTGTTGTTAAACAATGTTATGTTTGCATCGGCTCGTGGGCGCCGCAAGCTATGCTATATAAATATAACTTATAACTATAATCATCTCTTGATAACCATAACAGCTACGTAGGCCAGTGGTTAGAGTGCTGGCTTACAAACTGTGTGGTCCGCAGTTCGAATCCCCGCCCGGCAAAAGGTAATATTAAAAAAAAATAAAATATAATAATTTCTTCTAAAATGTTTGTATTACAGAAAAAGGTGCTAAAAACTCGTGGAATGAGAAAAATGTGAGCGAATATACAATTGGGCAGAAAAAAAAATTTGAGCACAATCTTCTTTGGGAGAAAATTCTTCTAAGCATATAATATTTTTGGGTTCCAAATGTTTCCAAACATATTATATGTTCACATAAGAACATATAGTTTTTTGGAAGACAATATTATTGAATTTGGATGGAAAAATAAAAAATGTTTGGAAATTAGACTACCCAAACATATTATATTGTTTAGACCAATATGCTTTCAAACATATTATATATTGGAAGAAATCAAACATATAAATGTTTGGGCAATATCAAAAAATTTATATGCTTGAAGCAAAATATGTTTGGGAGTATATGTTACAGAAGCGAAAACTTGTATGATTTTTTTTTATTTTAATTTTACCTTTTGCCGGAGGGGGATTCGAACAGCGGACCACACAGTTTGTAAGGATCAAAGAAGTAGCTGATCAATTGCCCAAGGGAAAATAAAATGTTAATTTTGTAATAACAAGCAACAACCACCAACTTAATTCAATATCGCTCCCTGTTAAATAGCGCTCCAAGCTACTAAACACATATATGTTTATGGGCTATTTCTAAATTAATATATGTTTCCATCCAAGCATATTATATTTACAAACATTTTATGTCCCAAACATAATATGTTCTAACATATTAACATATATGTCCCAAACATGTTATGCTAGTTTATGAACATTATATGCTTGCACTCAAAAATATTGTGTTTAAAAATTTTTGTTCCAAACATATAATGTTTATAGCCAAACATATGAAAAACAGTCTTTTTCATCCGTGTAGTGTTGCAATCTGCCAACTTGTAAAGCTTCACATTTTTGAGGTTATACATACTCAGAACGTTTTGACATACGAACGCGACTTGTGTTGTTTACGATTATTTTTTACAACCTTCGACGTGGATTAACAGTGCATCGATTAACTTAATTCAATTTTTTAATGATGAAGTTCCGTCAGGGACCAGTGTTATGGTGAATGATATGGTGAATTCAACCGAGGCCGTAGTTCACTCCAAGACGAATTTCGTGAAGGTCGTCCAAAATCAATTGTTGTGTGCCAACTGATACTGCAAGATCGTTATGTGACCTAGCGTGCGATTGAGACAACCTTAGTGGGACCAGCATACACTCAATATTATATGAAAATTTGACCGTCAAAAAAATTTACTCGTTTTTGATCCCACACAACTTGTCAATCTCTAATCCAGAGGCTCGTTTTGGATTACTTGAAATAAATGCTTCAAATATACGATCGCCGTGCTTCGAAATAAGTCAATGGCGCACTGAAAAAAAAGCATGCCCGATTCCAAAGATTTTGTCTTTACTTTAAAAATGTTGGTATTGATTCCGAGCCAAAGAGGCGGAGAAAACAAGTAAGGATACTTTTAAGATACAACTCGCTTTTAAATTTGGGTTTTGCGTACTTGCTTCTAGGAAGCAAATTTAAATTTTTTAAATTTCTTCATATGATATCAAAGTCCTTTAAAAACGAGTTAACGACAACTTTATTTTCCAAATTAAGACTCGACTTCCAATAGAAATTATGCTATGTTTCAAGTAAAAAACGTCATTAAAATAAAGCCTTCAAAAAAACATGTCCTATATTTGAACGATGTTTTGCTTTGTAGTCAAGATGCAAAAAGACAACAAATTTAAAGACAATTTCATTAAATTTGAAGAATTTTTCTGAATTATTAAAGTCAAGTTGACCTTAGCCCAAACATTCTTTCTTTCATGTTATGATACCCATTTTTAAGTCAAATCACTTAATTATAAGGACAATACGACTTCATTGAAAAGTTTATCGACTTTTGGACAAGAAAAACAAACTTTATATTAGAGAAATGTGTCTTCTATGCTAAGCAAAATTTGCATTCGTATTTTAAAGATTTGAAATCTTTGTCCTCACGACAATATTCTTTTCAGTGCATCGTGGCAGGTGATGATTGGTGGATTTATTCATATGAGCCCGAAAGTAAACAGCACTGTGTGGGTGTCGCGCTCGAAGCACTTCCAAGCAAATGATCGCCTGTTTTTTCGAAAAGAAACTGAACCAAATCTTAAATTTTTAAAGCACGGACGAAAACGTTTAGAATCTAAGATACGTGGATTTGGGGGTTGAAATTAGATCCAGATATTTAAAATTAAAAGAAAAATGTATGTACGATATATATTAAGTATACATCCCGTCAAAATTTTTCTATTTAAGTGGTCTAAAGGCCATCAGCCAACTAAAGACGATTTAATAAAATAAAATTGGGAGGGCTTCATTAGTGCTATAAAACATGGACTAATAGAAACTATATAGATAATAGGTTGGCTGATAAGTCCCCGGTCTAACAAAGAAAAACACATTTTTTTTTGTCAAAATTCGTTTTTATTATTCAACATAGATCCCTTCAAGAGCGATACAACGATTATAACGACCTTCCAATTTTTTGATACCATTTTGGTAGTACTCCTTCGGTTTTGCCTCAAAATAAGCCTTAGTTTCGGCGATTACCTCTTCATTGCAGCCAAATTTTTTCCCTGCGAGCATCCTTTTGAGGTCTGAGAACAAGAAAAAGTCGCTGGGGCAAGATCTGGAGAATACGGTGGGTGGAGAAGCAATTGGAAGCCCAATTCATGAATTTTTGCCATCGTTCTCAATGACTTGTGGCACGGTGCGTTGTCTTGGTGGAACAACACTTTTTTCTTCTTCATATGGGGCCGTTTTGCCGCAATTTCGACCTTCAAACGCTCCAATAACGCCATATAATAGTCACTGTTGATGGTTTTTCCCTTCTCAAGATAATTGATAAAAATTATTCCATGCGCATCCCAAAAAACAGAGGCCATTACTTTGCCAGCGGACTTTTGAGTCTTTCCACGCTTCGGAGACGGTTCACCGGTCGCTGTCCACTCAGCCGACTGTCGACTGGACTCAGGAGTGTAGTGATGGAGCCATGTTTCATCCATTGTCACATATCGACGGAAAAAAATCGGGTGTATTACGAGTTAACAGCTGCAAACACCGCTCAGAATCATCAACACGTTGTTGTTTTTGGTCAAATGTGAGCTCGCGCGGCACCCATTTTGCACTGAGCTTCCGCATATCGAAATATTAATGAATGATATGACCAACACGTTCCTTTGATATCTTTAAGGCCTCTGCTATCTCGATCAACTTCATTTTACGGTCATTCAAAATCATTTTGTGGATTTTTTTGATGTTTTCGTCGATAACCACCTCTTTTGGGCGTCCACTGCGTTCACCATCCACCGTGCTCATTTCACCACGCTTGAATTTTGCATACCAATCAATTGTTGTAGATTTCCCTGGGGCAGAGTCCGGAAACTCATTATCAAGCCAAGTTTTTGCTTCCACCGTAGTTTTCCCCTTCAGAAAACAGTATTTTATCAAAACACGAAATTCCTTTTTTTCCATTTTTTCACAACAACAAAACTTGCTTCACAAAAGACGCTCTATCTCACAAACTAATTGACTTACAGACGTCAAATTATGACACGAATCATTCGAAGGTTGGTACTATATAAAAATAATATACATTTAATACTAGCGACGCCATCTATGTGTCAGACCGGGGACTTATCAGCCAACCTGTTATAAGCCTTTCAGACTTCTGCATATTTCAGCTTTCACCAAAAATGATTCAACTTGCAAAGGCAAGATCCCTTTTTGGATCATTGGGATCTAATTTTACAATAGTGTCTAGATTGCTTAAGATAACATTTTCCAGGTCCACCAGTAATCTAAAGCTATATGCTCCTAAAATTCGCTTACGCCATACACAAACTTCAGGACACTCACACAAGAGGTGTTAAACCTTATATTATGTTGGGGTTAATTGATTACCCATATGGTATTTTTCTTCAGCGCATTTCTTACTGTTGGAATATAATTAAAAGTTCTTACTACTCAGCAAGAATTCAGTACATGTCAACAATTTATGCACTAACTAGTAAGAACTTTTATTTATATTCCAACAGTAAGAAATGCGCTGATGAAAAATACGATGTGGGTCATCAAATGACCCCAACATAATATAAGGGTTAATTGATTCCTTTTCCTCCATATCATGACAGCTCATGCAGTAGTCAGTATATTTCACGCCAATAGTTTTTGAAAACTCGCCTATCAGGCAGCGACCTGTTATAGCAGACATCGATCTGACGTCTTGAGAACATTATAATAGCTAGTATGCGGTTGAAGTTTGAATGGACCACATTGAGCTTGCAGATGTCTGGCTATCTGCTATCAGCATACCAACAGATTTTAGTTCTCCTGGAATATGTAAGGTAGTTCTTAGTCTTGCTAACTCATCCGCTTCGCAGTTCCCTTGTATTTTGCTGTGACCAGCAGCGTTGCCAATTTAGCTATTTTCCCGCTTGATTTGGCTTTTTTTGAAGTCGTTTAGCGGGGAAAAAATGCATTTAGCTTTTAGATTTTTTCTGGCTTTTTTTCATGACCCTTTTATCTATTTTTGGCTTTTTTATTTTTGTCATGTTTCTATCGAAATATGGGTAAAACGGCGCTTTTATCTTAGCCTTGCTGCCAGAATAAGGTTTTCCACATATTCCAAAGGTCAATTGAAACAATAATAATGGTTCCAGCCATTATGCGGGCATTTTTGCAGCAAATACACCTTGTTGTAAAGTTTTTATACCCTTCACCACTACTGTGGTACAGGGTATAATAAGTTTGTGCATTTGTATGTAACGCCAAGAAGGACAAGTCTGAGACCAATCGTTTAGTATACCGATCGTCTTAGAATTAAATTCTGAGTCGATTTGGCGATGTCCGTCTGTCTGTCTGTTGGTGTATTTTTGTGTGCAAAGTACAGCTCACAGTTTTAGTCCGATTGTCCTAAAATTTGGTACAGGGTCCTGTTTCGGCTCAAAGACGATCCCTATTGATTTTGGAAAAAATCGGTTCAGATTTAGATATAGCTGCCATATATATTTTCACCGATCTGGTCATAATTGGCGTGTATATCAACCGATTGTTCAAAAGCCGTTTTGTCCTTATAGTTAAGTGATTCAAGTTAAAAATGGGTATTTACTGGGAAATGTAAACGAAGGACTTCCAGAGCTAGTATGACTTGTATATTGTTACAGTCTCACATGAGTAGAATTTAAATGAATACAATTAAAATAATATACATTTTAAGTGAAATGAAGCCTTTAAGTTTGTTAATTTTCAATCAAAAATGTGAATTTGATACAAATCAATTTAGCTTTTTTTCTAGCAATTTTTAGCTATTTTTTTCGGCAAATCTAGCGGTTTTTGGTGAAACAATTCTGGCAACACTGGTGACCAGGCACCCATATTCGGTGAATATTGTACTGCTCAGGTATCTTATTGAGAGATTTGCGGCAGTCGATAGCCGTTTTCGAATTAAGGAGTCCAAAAAATTTATTACAGGTTGACTGTCTTAGTATATACTAACTTTGTCATTCCGTTCATATGTTATTGGCCTCAGACCTCATAGGTTAGGTTAGATTAGGTGACAGCCCGATGTATCAGGCTCACTTAGACTATTCAGTCCATTGTGATACCACATTGGTGAACTTCACTCTTATCACTGAGTGCTGCCCGATTCCATGTTAAGCTCAATGACAAGGGACCTCCTTTTTATAGCCGAATCCGAACGGCGTTCCACATTGCAAGGAAACCACATAGATAAGTTTTGAAACCCTCAGAAATGTAACCAGCATTACTGAGGTGGGATAATCCACCGCTGAAAAACTTTTTGGAGTTCGGTCGAAGCACGAATCGAACCCACAACCTTGTATATGCAAGGCGGGCATGCTAACCATGGCACTACGGTGGATCCCTCAGACCCCATAAAGTGTATATATTCTGGGTCGTGGTGAAATTTTGAGTCGATCTAGCAATGTTTATCCGTCCGTTGAAATCAAGCTAACTTCCGAACGAAACAACCTATCGACTTGAAAATTGGCACAAGTAACAGTTCTTGATGTTGGTCGAACGGTATTGCAAATTGGTCCATATCGGCCCATAATTACTTATAGATCCCGTATAAACCGATCCCCAGATTTGACTTCCAGAGCTTATTGGAAGAGCTCATTTCATCCGACAAGGTTGAAATTTGGTGTATGCTCCCTAACAACCTTGGAAAACTTGGTCCATATCGGTCCATAATTATAAATAGAACCATAAAACCCGATCCCCAGATTTGACCACCAGAGTCTCTGGGAAGAGCAAATTTCATCCGATCCGTGTGAAACTTAATACACTGAAAAAACAGTGAACCCTTTTCCATTGCAAAATGAACTAAACTGTAGTAATATTGACCATGATTTAGCCCTTAAGATTTTTTTCAACTTGTCTAGTTTATAATTTTCTTAAATTTTAGTTCATCTATGACATTGTAGTTTAGTTCATTTTTACAACACCATAAGATTTATATACCCCTACCAAGTTAAAAAGTCAGTTTTATTTTGGTTTACTTGCTTATTTTGTGGGAAACCCGATAATAAAAATTGGTTAACAGGCTCTTTAAAATGTCGATGACTAAACTATTCTTAAATCAATCATTCCACAGTACACAGAAATTAAATAATTAAAGGAACAACAAACCGTTTTACTATTATGAAAATGTTCATACATTAAAATTAAACTTTCTTTAAGCAAAAGTACTTTATTATAAATACTTATGATGAAAGTTCTTAATACAATGTTTTTTGTGAATAAAAATGATGACCACGTGGAACAGAGAGTAGTTCATTTGAACTCGCTGTTTGGACATTTTGACTTATCCTTTTTTTATTCATCGTAGGTAATTTTTTCACATATCTTGCTGAAAAAATGGAAAAAATAATGAAAATTGTTAAAAATTAACACCATGTAATGAATAATTTTTAATTCTTCATTTTAGCTTGTAACTTACCATATTTGGGGCATTTTATCAAATGGTGTAAGGAATTCAACTTTTCTTTGGAAAACGTATCTCATAAAATTTGTACCTGAAACAATTAGAGAAATAATGAAGTATTCTAAATAAACTCATAAAACTGTGTTGTTATCGACGTGAAAGATATAATAAAATAAATATTCTAGTTGAAAGAAAGCCAAAGTTTTAATATAAAACTTACCAATTCTCTATTAAATTGTACGCTGAGGGGAAATATAAAAAGTTGTCCAATATATTTGGGTTACTCTGAAATTAAATATTTATTTTTTACATTAAATAAAATTATTAAATAGGTTTTCAAAAAATCTAATGAAAAAAATAATAATATGCATAAAAAACCAAATATTCTTGTTAAAAGAAAGTTAAAGAATCCTTACCAATTCACTATTAAATTACAGGCAAAGGAGTACTAAAAATTCGTCCAAATTTTTAAGGGGTTAATCTAAAATTAAATATTTGTTTCTACATTAAAAATATTACATTGGTTTCCAAAAAATTTGATTAAAGAAATACTAACATAAGGTATTAAAACCTGTAATTTTGATGATAAAAAGGTCATAAAAACGTAAATATTCTAGTTGAAAGAAAGCCAATTTTTAAAAGAAAACTTACCAATTCTCTATTTTTTAAATTTGTTCGAATCCATCTGGATTTGCTCTGAAATAAAATATTGTTTTTACAACAAAGAAAAACATTAAACTGGTTTCCAAAAAAATTAATTAACAAATTATAATATACATAAAAAAATATTCTTTTTAAAAGAAAGTCATATTAAAAAAATACTTACCAATTTATGAATAAACTGTACGCTGAGATATAACAAAAATTTTCCAAATTCATCTGGAATTGAATATTAATTTTTTACATAGAATAATAAAAATTTCAATACACTTTCAATTTCAACATATTTTCCTAAATATTCTTAATAACTTTTTTCTAAACTACCGATAAAATATTAATAACTTTCATTTAAAAGGTTTAATAAACAAACACCAATATATGTCTCAAAAATCCAAAATATTCCATGCCTTTATATTCCCTTGTTGCATACCTACTTAAAAGATGCAACAGCCCACGCCAACGCCAACTATACAACTGAAGCATGCCAAACAAAACCAAGCAAAGCCAAAACATTGCTACAACAACAAAAACACATGTGCCTTTATTGAAAACAACACCTCATCCAGCCAAATAAACCATCCGCGAATAAGAAACACACACACACAAACCACTAAATGAACAAAAATAAAAACAACCCCACGCTCATGTATACACAACAAAACTCAAGTAACATCATCTTTACATTAATCACATTCCACTATGCCAATAAAGATCTCTGTACTATGCATTAGTTCATCGCATCTGCTGACAATTTACTCTAAGAATAATATTCGTAAAGACACACCAGTTTATGAACGATGAAACGTTTAACTTAAAATTTGCAAAATTTTCATGAAATGTTATCTACCATTTTTGACGAAAATGTCTATAAATTTAATTACATGTGAACTAAAAATATTTCATTGGGTAATTTTTTACCAACAATTATTAACTATAGGAATTGTCAGTAAGAAATTGCTATCCACTTTCAAGTTCATTTTTCGTAAAAAAATATTTTCTCATACAAAAAAATCTTATAGTAAATTGCACTTATTATTTAGAAAATACTTTACATTTCACAAGTAGTTTTATAGCATAACAAACGAATTTTTAACTACCAGTTAAGAAATTTTTTAAGGAAATTTCCATCGTATATTGTAGGCCATGAACTAAACGATTGCTACTTAAAATTTGTAAAATTTCCTTTCGAGTAGTTAATTTTCGTTGAAGATACGAAAAATGAACTAAAATTCTGGAAAATTCTTGTAATAAATTATTGTAAAAATCTTCTTAAATTTACGAGACACTTTTTTTTCTGTGTAGACGATGTTATTATATGTCCTCTAATGACCATGAAAAAATTAGTCCACATCGGTTCATGTATGTATATAAAGTCCCCATATAAACCAATCCCCCGATTTGAAATCCCGAGCTTCTTCGATTCAGTTGAAATTTTGTTTGTGTCTTCTAACAACCACGCAAAAATTGGTCCATACTTATATACAGGCCCCATATAAACGATCCCCAGATTCGCCTTCCGGAGCCACATGAAAGAACAAATTTCATCTGACCCGGTTGAAATTTTGCACTGTAATTACCATGCAAAAATTGGTTCATATCGGTTCATAATTATTTATAGACTGCTCTATATAAAACGATAAAGATCTGAAAAGGCTTATATGGTATTTAAATTTTCTTTTTTATCTAAGATAGACTTCATATGGACTAACTTGCAATTTAGATATCGGTGTGAAGAATGTTTTAGATACCTTACCAACGATAACTGTTACCGCAACCCAAAAATAATTCGGTTGTGGTTGGCAGTCTTTAGTAGAACTTTGTACGTATTCCATGGTGGCGGGTAAATAAGATTTAGCTGACCGAAACTTCGGCCGTAAATACTTATTTATGATCGACCTTCGAATCTTGTTTTATTTGAAAATTTTCAGTCGAGAATTTGAATTTTGAGGGGCCTTAATCCACCCTAGTGAAATCTCTTGGCTCCAATACTGGAGGGTATTAAGAATGCGGATCCGATGGATATTTAGGCCCCCCTTTTCTGCCTTACCTTGTTTAACCAAAGCTAGCGTTGTCCCAAAGTCCCATTACCAGAATCAGTTTGGGAAAGTCCAATAATATCCCTAACCTTGAATCCTTCCAAGCAAAAAGTTTTCTCAAGGTTTTAAAGTTATAAACTGTTAACATTGTCCCATAATAAATATCAAAAGCCAAAAACTTTAAAATTTAGGTGCTTTCATTGCACGTTGATTTTTTTTTTTTTTTTGTTTTGACTAGAAACTTTAGAAACATGAACAGTTGCATTAGGGTATTAATGCTCGATGTGAGGCAATTGAGGAATATGTTCACCAGTTGGTTGGAAGCCATGTTCATCAGCAACATAGTTTACAGTATAAACTTTACCATCGACATGATCCTTCCAGCTGAAAGTACCATGGACAACAATGGCTGGGTGTTCAGAGCCAGCATCCTTGACTTTGCCTTCTTCATGGCGAGATGTTCCATCACTGGTCTCAGCACTGTAAGGTGGTTTTATCGTAAAACAACTATCCCCAAATGTTTCCTTAACGAAAAACTTACGTGAAATGATAACCCTCTGGATCGACATCAGATTCAAGTTTCACAATTTCAGCATGTTCTTCATGGGCAGGAGCAGCCAAGGCTACAGCAAAGAGAGCAGCAAAAACAATGAAGAATTTCATTTTTTCCCCAAATTCAAATTTTCGATGGTATCTCAAAGAATGTTTTAAACTTTGTGAATGTCAGTAATGGCAATTTGCGACAATTTATACCAATTTTATGTTATTGATGGTAAATGGTAGATTGCTATACTTAATCTTAAAGATTTGATCATCTTAACAATACATCATCGATTGATTTTTATCGTTAAATGCAGAACTTGTTTCGTTTGTCCTGCCTGTCATCATAAATAACAAAAAGATTCTTTTGTGCATTAAGTAAGCCTATTGCTGTGATGACTTGATTTATATTTTTGGATTTAGTTACTTAATCTATTATCACGTTCTAGACAATGGTTAGCGCAGATACTTCCATCGTCTAAATCTTGAAATAAACCAACCGAGTTCTCCATGCATCAATACTTGAAATCCGCCTTTAAAATTTCTTGGCAATGAAGGTCTTAGAGGGCGCTTCCATTCCTTAACGAAGTTTAATCGGGAGATCGGTCTATATGGAGGCTATATTGAAGCATTCGCCGTTATAAACCAAATTTGGTACGGCCCACTATGGGCCAAGTGACCGAAATCTTACCCATAAAATCAATTTTCGAACTTGAGAAAATTAAACATTTGGTGCTACGAAAAATTTGACAACACATTACCAAAAAAATCCCAAATCGTAAAACAATATGGCAACCCGTTTGGCCGTTTCTTTGTTATTGATTTTTTCCTAAATTCATAGTTTAGCAAGGTGCTTTAGAGATTTTGCTGGTAAAAAAAGTTTTTAAAGTTATAAACTTAATTTAAAATGTAAAATTTAAGTCAAGGTATGTACTAGTTGTGTTCCTTTACGTACTACTAGTTACTACTTTTACTAGTTTTTACTAGAAACCGTTCCTCAACCCCAAAAAGTAGTAAAAGTAGTAAACAATTTTAAGAGAACAATGTCAAAATGCATGTCTCTTTTAAAATTTTTTTACTACAAGTTACTCGACAAATTCTTTCGAGTAAAAGTTGTAGATATGTCATGACAAAAATAATTATTTGTTTTTAAATTTTCAAACTAAAGTAGTTCCAAATAGCTTTTTTTGGAAATAATTCTGTAACTTTTTAATGGATTAAGATATCATCATAATTTTTTCTTTGTGCCAAAGCTGAAATGTTTTTCTCTATATATAGAGGTTTGTAGGTCCCTAGTGGATTCACGGGCTGGTCTATAGACGTTGGAAGTTGGACACCTCGGATGTATGAAATTTAGTGTTACTTGGCAAACGCGCAATTATGCACCGATTTTCATGATTTTTGCTTTGCTGGATAGAACTTATAAACTGCCATAAAAAGATTGTGTATGTGTGCGAATATATCTAATATTTGCGAGATAGGGCCTTACAATTTATTTTTTTTGCAAAATTTGAACAAAGTGGGGTCTGTATTTTGAGTCTAGAAGGACTACATTCCTTATAAAATTCTACGTATTCTGGAGGAAAATTTTGTGCACCTTTGTGCTCTAGATTTAAGGTGTAGACTCCACAATTTGGAATTTCGAAACAATGCCGAACCAATACCACTTGTTTCGAAAAAAAGTACCAAAACATTGACCGACCAAATTCGGCACACCCTTTAATGGACCAAAAGTACCTCTACGTTTTGAATTTCATGCAAATCGGATAAAAGTTTTAATGTCTATGTCATGAAGACCCCAATTGGGGGGTCGGTTCATATGGAAGCAAAATCGAAACTTAGGCCGAAGTAGTTCCATCTTCAAAATTGACCTGCATGTAGAAGAAAAACGTGACTGGTAAAATTTCAGCACTATAGGTTCATTATTGAAGGAAGTAGCCTGATTACAACAGACAGCCAGACAGAGAGACATCGTCTTATAATTTCTCCCTGATCAAGACTATATATACTTTCTATAGTCAGAATTCGTTATTTGTATATGTTACAAACGGAATGAAAAACCCCACCTTATAAGATACTGATAATATGCGCTATTACTCTACTTTATGGCCCAGAAGCCAGAGTTTTACTTTGATTAAAAATTTTGCAAAAGGAGTACTTTTTATAACAAAGTAAAAACCATAGCTTCTTTCTATCGTAATAAGGATTTCGAAGTTTCCTGCAAAAAATCTGTCATTTGTCAAAAAAATTTCGATATAAAAGTATTTAATTTACCTACATGTTTTGAAAATATTTATTCAAATCACAATGCTTCTTTTGTTTTTTATTTGACATTTTTACAATTTTTACTATATTTTCGTTCCTGTACATTTAACAAATATAGAAATCTGAAAGGATTTTCAATATTACTCTCTTTTACTACTTTTTACTACGAGTAAAGTAAAGGAACACACCTACTATTAGTAAAAATTAACAAATATTGTAAATGTTGTTTGGTTATTTAAGAAAAATGTATGACAAAAAGCATATTTTTTCTTTGCTAAATTTAATGTATGTCCCATGTTGTCTGTAGTAGAACTTACTAACTTGGAACGGATTGGTACAGTTGTCTGCTAATAAATGCTAATACCCATTATAATTATGGTGTTACAATCGAAAAGCAGAAATGATCAAATATTGGATAGAAAACAACAACTCAATGCTGTAATAATAATGCAAAAACATTAAAAATGAGAAGTCTTCTATGACGACTTAAAGAAAAAAGTAGCATAATTAAAAACAAGTATATACGACCGTAAGATCGGCCAGGCCGAATCTTATGTACCCTCCACCATAAATTAAATCCACAATCGAATTACTTGGGTTGCGGTAACACTTGTCGATGGCAAGGCATCTTAAAACTTCTTAACACCGTCTTCTAAATTGTAAGTTCCACACGGGCTATAATTAAACAAAAAAAGCCGAATAAAAAATGTTCTATAGAAATAATATTTTGACAAAATTTTCTTAGCAATAAGATTTTGACAACATTTTCTATAGAAATAAAATTTTGACAAAATTTTCTATAAAAATACAATTTTGATAAAATTTTTTACAGAAATAAAATTTTGCCAACATTTTCTATAGAAATTAATTTTTGACAAAATTTTCTATGGGAATAAAATTTTTACAAAATTTTCTATAGAAATAAAATTTTGCCAAAATTTTCTATAGAAATAAAATTTTGACAAAATTTTCTATGGGAATACAATTTTTACAAATTTTTCTATAGAAATAAAATTTTGACAAAATTTTATATTTAGGAAATTATTGTAATTTTATTTTATTATGATATATTGCTATTACTCAATTATGTATGGAACAAAATATCGGCCACATGGGCGCCGCGACCTCGGTGGCACACCTTCATCCGATGGTCCAAATTTTCGATGACGCTGAGGCATTATGGAGGTTCTATGCCGTTAATGTGCCAAATTATCTCATCATTTAGCTCTTGAATTGTTGCTGGCTTATCAACGTACACCTTTTCTTTCAAATAACCCCAAAGAAAAAAGTCCAACGGTGTCAAATCACAAGATATTGGCGGCCAATTGACATCGCCATTACGTGAGATAACACGGTCATTGAATTTGTTGCGCAAAAGAGCCATTGTTTCGTTAGCTGTGTGGCAAGTGGCACCGTCCTGCTGAACCCACATATCGTCCACATCTATATCTTCCAATTCGGGCCATAAAAAGTTCGTTATCATCTCACGATAGCGAACACCATTCACAGTAACTGTAAATTGTTTTTCTATAGACAATTTTTTCAAATTTTTCTTTCTATAGAAAATTTTGTCAAAATTTTATTTCTAGAGACAATTTTGTCAAAATTTTATGTCTATAGAAAATTTTGTAAATTGTTTTTCTACACCCAGAAAAAAGTGCCTTCGAAACTAAAGGAAAAAATTTTCATCAATATAGTTTATCCATTTTATTTCCATTAAGGTAAATTTTTGTGAAAAATAATAAAATTTACTCGTTTCAGTAAAAAATCCTAAACTGTAAGCAGTTAGGAATAGTTCATTAACTAGAATAAGGCATGGAATTTTACTCATCCTATTTTCTTCGCTGGGTATAAGAATTTACTACTGAAAAAGAAAATTTTATTCACTGATAACAAAGCATTCGCAAAAATAAACAAAAACCGAACTAAAACCAAGTTTCCTCAAAATTAGTAAAATTTCTTATAAAATGATAATTGCGACTTCCTTTATAATAGAAAGTTTTTCATACATACGAACAACACTTGGCATAGAAAAATATTTTAGTTCATTCGTACTAAGAAGTATGCAATCCTTTCAAAACTTAAGGAAACACACTTGTTAGAATATAGGAAATTTTCCTAAATTTCTATTGTCTACCTGTAATCGATACCTGTCATCGTAATCGATGTGTTTGCGCGTGGGTGTAATCGATATATTTGCGCGTCGGTTGTTTTTTTTTAGTTGGAATCGCGTTGTTTTGGTATACGGAGAGATTGTTAAAAAATAATATGGTAAAATAATATAATAAATAACAAATAAAATATATAAAATAAAATAAATAAAATAAATAAAATATATAAAAAAAAACGAAAATTTTTCTCACTAATTTAAGTGAGAAAAATTTTCGTTTTTTTAAATAAATCTATCAATGTTCGTGATAGTGTATAAAGAAAGAAAACACCAGCAGAATAACAACCCTTTCATTTGTTTTCATTTTGGAATCTTCAATTATCAGGTAATATTCAGTGACGCTAACCTTTTGCAACAAAAATGTTTTATGATTTTTTTTTATATTTGTAGGTATTGAAATTGTAAAAGGGGACAAAATCGTTAGGCAGCAACTTATTAAAAGTGAAAAGCACAAGAAGAAGAAAAAGTGCGTTTTACAGTTGATAATATCACACGGAAATTGGAAATAGTGGAATAATAAACTAATATTTCAAAGAGATTCGATGCTGTTGATTCTTAATAAATATATTCAATATATTAATAAAACATGTCTTTTATTGAAGATAAAATTGCTAATAGAAATAAATAAAATTGTATTTAAAAACGAAGGTAAGTAGTTCTAATTATGAAGTAAAAGTTTTACCACAAATGTGTAAGATTTGTCGAAATGAATGAAAAAATTTCAATAAAATCATTCCATATATGAATTCAAATTAGTTAAATTTTTTCATTCTGTAGTATAGTGGTATATAAATATAGGAAAATGTTAACTAATATATGGAATGCATTCCTAATTTCTACGAAAATCACATCGTTCAAACAAATAAAAATGTCTTTGGCGCTATACGAAGTTCAACTTTCTTCACAATGAGTTCATTTTAACTTAAAGAAGGGGTCACTTTTTTCTGGGTGTATAGACAATTTTTTCAAATTTTTTTTCTATAGAAAATTTTGTCAAAATTTTATTTCTAGAGAAAATTTTGTCAAAATTTTATTTCTATAGAAAATTTGGTCAAAATTTTATTTCTATCGAAAATTTTGTCAAAATTTTTTTTCTAGAGAAAATTTTGTCAAAATTTTATTTTTATAAAAATTTTGTTAAAATTTTATTTCCATAGAAAAATTTTTCAAAATTTTATTTTTATAGAAAATTTTGTCAAAATTTTATTTCTATAGAAAATCTTGTAAATTTTTTTTCTATAGACAATTTTTTCAAAATTTTATTTCTATAGAAAATTTTGTCGAAATTTTATTTCCACAGAAAATTTTCTCAAAATTTTATTTCTAAAGAAAATTTTCTCAAAATTTTATTTCTATGGAAAATTTTGTCAAAATTTTATTTCTATAGAAAATTTTGTCAAAATTTTATTTCTATTGAAAATTTTGTCAAAATTTTATGAAAATTTTATTTCTATAGAAAGTTTTGTCAACATTTTATTTCTATGGAGAATTTTGTCAAAATTTTATGCCTGTAGAAAATTTTGTCAAAAGTTTTTTCTATATAGAAAATTTTGTCAAAAGTTTTTTCTATATAGAAAATGTTGTCAAAATTTTATTTCTATAGAAAATTTTGTCAAAATTTTATTTTTATAGAAAATTTTGTCAAAATTTTATTTCTGTAGAAAGTTTTGTCAAAATTTTATTTCTATAGAAAATTTTGTCAAAATTTTATTTCTATAGAAAATTTTGTCAAAATTTTATTTCTATAGAAAATTTTGTCAAAAATTTTATTTCTATAGAAAATTTTGTAAAAATTTTATTTCTATAAAAAATTTTGTCAAAATTTTATTTCTATAGAAAATTTTGTCAAAATTTTATTTCTATAGAAAATTTTGTAAAAATTTTATTACTATAAAGATTTTGTTAAAATTTTATTTCCATAGAAAATTTTGTCAAAATTTTATTTCTATAGAAAATTTTGTCAATTTTTTTCTATAGACAATTTTTTCAAAATTTTTTTTCTATAAAAAATTTTGTCGAAATTTTAGAAAATTTTCACAAAATTTTATTTCTAAAGAAAATTTTCTCAAAATTTTATTTCTATAGAAAATTTTGTCAACATTTTATTTCTATAGAAAATTTTGTCAAAATTTTATTTCTATAGAAAATTTTGTCAAAATTTTATTTCTATAAAGATTTTGTTAAAATTTTATTTCCATAGAAAATTTTGTCAAAATTTTATTTCTATAGAAAATTTTGTCAATTTTTTTCTATAGACAATTTTTTCAAATTTTTTTTTTTCTATAGAAAATTTTGTCGAAATTTTATTTCCATAGAAAATTTTCTCAAAATTTTATTTCTAAAGAAAATTTTCTCAAAATTGCTGTATAGAAAATTAGCTCAAAATTTTATTTCTGTATAGAAAATTAGCTCAAAATCATCAACAATTTTACCAATCTACCAAACAATAAAACTAACCCAGCAAAAACTGGGTAAGCACCAGTGATTCTTTCAGTAATACTGGTAATCAAAAAGTTACTACTTGCAGTATTACCTGAGATTTAAAAATAATAACTTACCTGTGTAGGCAAAAAGTGATTCTTTCTAGTAATACCGGTAATCAAAATCCTATCTTGAGGTCCGGGTTCGGCTCTACAGTGGACACCGTTAATAGTAGCGATAAGTAATGCCAAATTACATTTCAGAAAAAAATTGCCAATAAAATATACTTTTGTTTTCTAAAGTTGTATAGTATATAATTTATATTCCAAAATAGCATCATTGGATAAATCCATGTCGTGGAGCGTGGCATAGTGTGTTGGATTACAAAACAACAGGGGTGAGTTCGCACTTTTTGGGTATCTTTATGGTAAAGATATTAGTTTTGGAGAGCTGGTATGCTTGCGAAGAAGTACTTATTTTTCGACTGCTGGTATGCTTGCACGGAAGTACTTTCCACCAATGTCATGCCCGTGTAAAAGTATTAATACTAATATATGTACGAGGAAGTTGTTACCAATGTGACGCAGGCATACTTGTACTCATACCTGGTAATAGGAGTTTTTGCTGGGAATCTACCATTTCTGGTAAATTCTATCAACTTTGGTAACGTGTCTACCACCTAATTTTACTACATGAAGATTTTGAATTAAATTTTCGTTCATAAATACAAGGTGAGCATTTTCATACCTCCAGCATTTGGAAGACGATCACCACTCTCTTGGTATTATGGTTCGAAATCTTGATATTATTGCAGCCTGCTGGATTTGACAAAATTTTAATTTTTAAATTATAACTGATTTTCTACAGCTTTATTTTTTTTTTTTCAAAAAAAAACTAGTCACAAATATATTGGGGATTTTTGTGAGGAATTTAAGTTTAAATTGGGGGTTTTTGGGGACGAAAACACCATAATTTGGGGACAAGAGCCAGAAAAAATGCTGGCAACACTGCACTGAGGTGAAAATGTGCTTCATCACTGAAGATGATTTTCTTCGAAAATTGATCATTCACTATTGCCATTTCTTTGAACCATTTAACACGTTGTTGGATTGTGTCTCTCCATGGTTCAAATTGAGTAAGTCTGAAATAGAGAAATGTAAAATAAAATTCGGAAAAAACTTGGCGTTTAGGTGTGGTTCACATTCAACATCGGCCCTTACAATTTAACCCTTTACTAACCCTTTACTAACACCATTCCCTTAGAGGCTCCAAAAACCAAATCTGGGGATCGGTTATATGGGGGCTATATATAATTGTGGACCAATGTGGACCAATTTGGTATGGTTGTTAGAGACCATATGAAATTTGCTTCCCTTAGAGGCTCCAAAAACCAAATCTGGGGATCGGTTATATGGGGGCTATATGTAATTG
This sequence comes from Haematobia irritans, assembly GCF_050003625.1. Taxonomy (NCBI): domain Eukaryota; kingdom Metazoa; phylum Arthropoda; class Insecta; order Diptera; family Muscidae; genus Haematobia; species Haematobia irritans. The sequence continues at coordinate 133,169,139 of NC_134397.1, forward strand.
TGGACCAATGTGGACCAAGTTCGCATGGTTGTTAGAGACCATATACTAACACCATGTACCAAATTTCAGCCAGATCGGATGAAATTTGCTTCTCTTAGAGGCTCCGCTAGCCAAATCTGGGGGTCCGTTCATATTGGGGCTATATGTAAAAGTGATCCGATGTGGCCCATTTGCAATACCATCCGACCTACATCAATAACAACTACTTGTGCCAAGTCGATAGCTTGTTTCGTTCGGAAGTTAGCGTGATTTCAACAGACGGATGGACGGACGGACATGCTTAAATCGACTCAGAATTTCACCACGACCCAGGATATATACTTTATGGGGTCTGAGAGCAATATTTCGAAGTGTTATAAATGGAATGACAAAGTTAATATTGCCCCCATCCTATACTGGAGGGTATAAAAATGGGCCAACATAGCTAGTCTAAAGGTTGAATTACACACCATGCGTCAATCCGTGCGTTGATGGAAGGGTTGATTTTTTTCTGTTTGCGGCAGACTATTCGAGCTTTTGATTTCAAACAGAAATTTCAACTCTTCAATCATAGGATGCATTGTACACATTGTACGCATTGAACGCATGGTATGTAATTCTACCTTAAAAACACTACAAATTAAGTCAGAAAATTAGTGTGGAATTTTCAAAAATAAATAAGAATCTACTCGCCATGGTCGTCACTTCCTTTGGCACACTAAAAAAAGCATACCGGGTTCCAAAGATTTTGTCTTTATTTTCAAAATGCTGGTATTGATTCCGAGCTAAAGAATATAACATTATGGACATTTACAAATATTTCCAAAGCAATTAAAAGTGCTGAATACTAAAGGACAGTTTTGAGGGGTTTATAAGGTTGGTTGTGCTTATCGAATTCGATCAAAATTTTTCAAAAGAGAGACATTTAGTTCAGACGACTATTTGACTTGTATTACAAACAAAAATCTAAAACAATAAGCGCCAAATGGTAGAAGGAACGAAGTAATGATTGTAAATAAAGTAAATAGATTGACACAACTGTGATTTCATTGTAAATGCTGAATTTTCATTACAACAATCGATTTTCAACCAATATCTTCTCTGTGTGTATATATTTTATAGGTGGGAATCGATATTTCGATGTATTACAAACGGAGTGACAAACATATTATATCCCCTTTGCCATTCTAGGCTTGAAATAGTGGCTAGCGATAGACAATACTTCAATTGCTCAGCCTATTAATTTTTTTCGGAACTATTTCTCAAACATTTGAAGAAATCCCGCATTTTTAATTTGATCTCCAAATATTATAGCCCCTTCCTATGGTGGTGCACGCACAGAAAAAAAACGTTTGGAAAACGTGTACCGAAAACGTTTTTTGAATTGCTTCGAAAATGTTAAACTTTTATCACCAAAAAAATTCGTTTGTTACAAAATTTTTATTTTTTTTTTCAATAAAAAAAATTATTTTTGAAACAACAACACAGTCCATTTCGTTTATATCAAACACTGTTCTTTTCTGACTTCAGGTCTTTAATAAGACACATTTTACAGTTCAAAATTTAATATACTACAATGTAATGTTGAACATTTTTTCGGAATCTTCCGAACATATCTGGAATATATGTAAAAAAAAAACAAAAAAACTTTGGTCGAACCCACGACCCTTGGCATGCAAGTCGGACGTAGCAACCACTGCTCCACGGTGCCAAACTAAATGTTTGTTTCTGTCAAATAAACTTTGTTTATTCGGTTCGTGGGCGCCGTAAGCTATGCTATATAAATATAACTTATATGGATATTTATCTATTGGTGACCATAACAGGTACATAGCTCAGTGGTTTGTGTGTTGGCTTACAAAGTGCATGGTCCGCGGTTCGATTCTCCGTCCAGGCGAAAGGTAAAAAAATTTTAAAAATTTATAAAATCGTATAATTTCTTCTACATTGTTTGTATTACAGGAAAAGGTGTTAATAACTAAAAAAACCTCGTGGATGTGAGAAGGATGCGAGGACAAATGCAATTAGCAAGAAAAAATGTTTTTTTTTTTGTTTTTTTTTTGAGTTTGTCTTTATGAAATTGTTTTGACATCCTGGAAAAGAATAAACGTTTATCACAAAAAGTATATACTTTTCTTCCAAATACACTTCCTTACAGCGAAAAGCAAATGAGAAACGAACTTTGTTTGTCTAAAATTTCGTTTGGGAGGAAAGAATTATTTTTTTGCGTGTGGGTACAATTAGCGCAGCATTGCATAATAAATTAGCAATTTAATATCTCAAAAATTTTCTGTCTCAAACAAATGACTCACAACAAATTTCCATCGATTGACATTGAAATCAAGCGATATCAACCTAACCCAGTTGCATGTTATTCTAGAAATTTGTTCTGCCAAACAAACTGCATTCCTAATAATCACTGGGCCTGACAACATCGATAACACTCTAATTTTATAATTTCAATACAAATTTTGTGGATGGTTTTTTTTTTTTAATATTCAAAACAAACACACTTTAATTTAATCAAATATTAGAGAACCAGTTATCGTCATCAGTTTCTATTCCCATCTACACCTTAATTTATTTTCGATTACCATTTTATTAAGCGCCATAGAAAACAAAGAAATGCTATCACAAAGAAAGAAGATATCGAAAACTAGTTAAGATACCAGGTAGTTGTCGTTTCTTTGAAGTGATCTTGAAAACTAATGAATTCCTAATGACCGAAATATGTTAGTCGAAAGTGTTTCTTGGCATATTGGACACGCATATAATTTAAACGATAGTTGTCAAAGACTATTATGTGGAGGGGATAATGACATGAAACATGAGAGCAGATGTGTTTGATTTAGTGGGTCAAATATGTTATGGTTTTATTAATTGATTCTAATAGATACAGCGAAAGAAAAATGCGCAAATATGAAGGAATCTTCTGGGTTAGTTATATTATTGTCTAATACATTGAAGAAAAAAATTTACGTGGTATTAAATATTACGCTACCTCAATTTTATGATGTGCAATTTACACACTATTAAGGACAAATTTCTTCAAAATAATGAAATTTTAATTAAATCTTTGCTTCAAAAATTTTTTTTAATTAAATCTAGGACACAAATTTTGTAAATTTGCGTCCCTCTGTTGTTAAGGTCATATGTCTTTGAACTGAGGCATAGTTTCCTTAAAGTAAAGTACCACATTTTTGATATAAAGAAGTCGTCCTTAAGTTAACTGCAATATTGAATCTTTAGATTTAAGATTAAAACGGTTCAATTATGGGCTAAGACTTATTTTGGGGATTTAGCATCTTTGGTTAATTTTTTTTTTTTTTTTTTGGAATTAAGAAAACATTTTTTACTTGGAACACTCAAAAAAAAGTGAACTCTCTATTTCACTAAAGCCAATTTAACTTTATTTTAGTTCATGGAATTATTATGTTTAGAGAAAGTTTTCTTTACTTTAATAATTTTTTGTGTACGTTAGTTAAATTAACTAAACCCGAGGAAAAAAATATACTCCAATGAAACATAAAGATGAACTAAATTCGTGTCTTCCACAAAATAGTTCAGAATTTCTTTATATTTGTAAATTTTACCAAAAATGCGTCCATCATGAACTTCGTATGTCACTAAAGACATTCTTGCAATTTTGAACTCCAAGTTTGTCCTTCAAACTACAAAATTTTCTTTAACAAGTGAAAAAACTTAGTTATGTCTAATAAATTTTCTTGAATTTGTCGAAAAATATGTACTTATTTTTATGACATCGGCGTGATGCGAACGTTTGTAATACTGTTTAGTTAAAATTTTCTACAAATATTCAAAATTTTCTAAAATTAACAGAAAGTTTTCTTCCTGGTGGGTTCACTGTTTTTTCAGTGAAGTATCTGTTATAATTTGGATTTCTAAACTGGCATTTGTTTGTACGTGAATAGCTTTATTAATATATCGCAAAAAGATAACGAAAATTTCATAATGACACCAGTATCCTAATTTCAATTTTATTGATCCCAGGTTTAAAGCCAGACGTGTTGCCAAAAATGTCTTTATTTTAAAGAAGACGAAAAAGATCTTTGGTTCGAAATCAATACTAAAATCCTTGAAGTAAGGTCAAAATCTTTGGGTGCAAGTAAACTATTTTTTTGAGTGTACACTCAAAAGCATTTAATCTCCTCTCCATATGTTTGTTCATGGAATTATTATGTTATGAGAAATTTTCCTCATCTTTAATAATTATACTCTGCGCCACACTGTGGAACAGGGTATTATAAGTTAGTGCATATGTTTGCAACACCCAGAAGGAGACGAGATAGACACATGGTGTCTTTGGCAAAAATGCTCAGGGTGGGCTCCTGAGTCGATATAGCCAAGTCCGTCTGTCCGTGAACCAGCGTTGCCAATTTAGCTTTTTTCCCGCTAGATTTGGCTTTTTTGAAGACGTTTAGCGGGAAAAAAATGCATTTAGCTTTTAGCTTTTTTTCTGGCTTTTTTCATGACCCTTTTAGCTATTTTTGGCTTTTTTTATTTTCGACATGTTCCTATTGAAATATGGATAAAACTTCGTTTTTATCTAAGTCTTGCTGCCAGAATAAGGGTTTCCACATATTTCAAACCTCAATTGAAGCCTTAATAATTATTCCAGCCATTATGCGAGCTTTTTTGCAGCAAATACACCTTGTTGTAAAGTTTTTTCCTCGTATTCATAAAAGTTATCGTAAACTTTAAATCTTCTATTACCATACAAATTCCTTATAAAACTGTCAGTAAATTATTAGGAATAATAGCATTTGACTCGTTTATCCTTTTTATGTTATTATAATACGTATTCTAAAGTTATTATGATATTACTAAATTAAAATAGTAGATGTGAATTGCTTTGTACACTGAAAAAATATTGTCGTGAGGCCAAAGATTTCATGTCTTTAAAATACGAACGCGAATTTTGGTTATAATAGCATTTGTGAATTTCTCTTATATAAACTGTTTCCCTTGTCCAAAAGCCGATAAAATCGTTTTGTCCTTATAGTTAAGTGATTCAACTTAAAAATGGGTATTTTTTCATGAAAGATACCCTAGGGTCAATTCTAAAAAATTCTTAAAATTTATTAAATAGTCTTTAAATTTGTGGAGTTTTTGTATCTTGACCACAAACCAAAATAGCGTTCAAAAATAGAAGAGGTTTTTCAACATTTTATTTTAAAAAAGTATACACATAATAATTTCTACTGAATTTAAAAATTTAAGTTGTCGTTAGCACGTTTTTAAAGCACTGTGATGCTCATCAAGAAAAAGCTGAAAAAAACGAATAAATTAAAATTTGACTCGGAATCAATACCAAAATCATTAGTGTACAAAATCTTTGGAACCGAACATAGAAATAATTAAGGAAATAAAGTTTTGAATGTGGTATTATTTTTTAACATCAAAAAATGCAATAAAAAACAAATCTGCTATTTATTCATGGAATGGATTTACATTTACGAAAATTGGACAACAATAGATTTGTATGGGAACGAATTTATCATTAATTCAGTTAAAACGAAATATATTGATATTTTCTAATGCAGTTCTATGTGACATTGGACTTGTTGATGATTAACCAGCTGATAATTGCAAGTTTACGGGGGAAAAAGTTTTTACTAGGAAATATAAATGAAGGACTTCCAGTAAAAATTTGTGATAGTAATCAAAATGTATCGAGTACGCAAACAGAGCTAATATGACTTAGATTTTCTTACAGTCTCACAGAAATGGAAATAAAATGAATACAATTAAAACAATATGCATTTTAAGTGAAATAAAGCCTTTACGTTTGTTAAATTTCAATCAAAAATGTGACTTTTGATACAAAAAAATTTAGCTTTTTTTCTAGCTATTTTTTAACATTTTTTAGCTTTTTTGGCTAGTTTTTTGGACAAATCTAGCGGTTTTTGGTGAAACAATTCTGGCAACGCTGCCGTGAACACATTTTTGTAATCAAAGTCTAGGTCGCAGTTTTAGTCCAATCGACTTCAAATTTGGCACAACTATGTGTTTTCGCTCAGAATAGAACCCTATTGATTTTGGAAGAAATCGGTTCAGATTAGATATAGCTCCCATATATATCTTTCGCCCGATATGGACTAATACGGTCCCAGAAGCCAGAGTTTTACCCCAATTTGGTTGAAATTTTGCACTAGGAGTACAATTAGTAGTATCGTCAAGTGTGCCAAATTTTATTGAAATCGGTTCAGATTTAGATATAGCTCCCATAAATAGCTTTCGCCCGATTTACACTCATATGACAACAGAGGCCAATTTTTTGCTCCGATTTCGTTGAAATTTTGCACAGGGAGTAGAATTAGCATTGTAGCTATGCGTGCCAAATTTGGTTGAAATCGGTTTAGATTTAGATATATCTCCCATATATAGCTTTAGCCCGATTTACACTCATATGACCACAGAGTCCAATTGTTAACACCGATTTAGTTGAAATTTTGCACAGGGAGTCGAATTAGCATTGTAGCTATGCGTGCCAAATTTGGTTGAAATCGGTTTAGATTTAGATATAGCTCCCATATATATGTTTTTCTGATTTCGACAAAAATGGTCAAAATACCAACATTTTCCTTGTAAAATCGCCACTGCTTAGTCGAAAAGTTGTAAAAATGACTCTTATTTTCCTAAACTTCTACTACATATATATCGAGCGATAAATCATAAACAAACTTTGCGAAGTTTCCTTAAAATTGCTTCAGATTTAAATGTTTCCCATATTTATACCCAGCGCCACACTGTGGAACAGGGTATTATAAGTTAGTGCATATGTTTGCAACACCCAGAAGGAGACGAGATAGACACATGGTGTCTTTGGCAAAAATGCTCAAGGTGGGCCCCTGAGTCGATATAGCGATGTCCGTCTGTCCGTGAACACATTTTTGTAATCAAAGTCTAGGTCGCAGTTTTAGTCCAATCGACTTCAAATTAAGCACAGGTATGTGTTTTGGCTCAGAATAGAACCCTATTGATTTTGGAAAAAATCGGTTCAGATTTAGATATAGCTCCCATATATATATTTCGCCCGATATGGACTTATATGGCCCCAGAAGCCAGAGTTTTACCCTAATTTGCTTAAAATTTTGCACTAGGAGTACAATTAGTAGTGTAGCTATGCGTGCCAAATTTGGTTGAAATCGGTTCAGATTTAGATATATCTCCCATATATAGCTTTCGCCCGATTTACACTCATATGACCACAGAGGCCAATTTTTAACCCCGATTTAGTTGAAATTTTGCACAGGGAGTAGAATTAGCATTGTTGCTATGCGTGCCAAATTTGGTTGAAATCGGTTCAGATTTGTATATAGCTCCCATATATAGCTTTCGGCCGATTTACACACATATGACCACAGAGGCCAATGCATATGTTTGTAACACCCAGAAAGAGACGAGATAGGCACATGGTGTCTTTGGCAATAATGCTCAGGGTGGGTCTCTGAGTCGATGTAACCATGTCCGTCTGTCCGTCCGTCCGTCTGTCTGTGAACACATTTTTGTGATCAAAGTCTAGGTCGCAATTTAAGTCCAATCGCCTTCAAATTTGGCACATGTTCCTAATTTGGGTCAGAATAGAACCCTATTGATTTTGGAAGAAATCGGTTCAGATTTAGATATAGCTCCCATATATATGTTTTTCGATTTCCACAAAAATGGTCAAAATACCAAAATTTTCCTTGTAAAATCGCCACTGCTTAGCCGAAAAGTTGTAAAAATGACTCTAATTTTCCTAAACTTCTAATACATATATATCGAGCGATAAATCATAAATAAACTTTTGCGAAGTTTCCTTAAAATTGCTTCAGATTTAAATGTTTCCCATATTTATACCCTTCACCACTACTGTGGTACAGGGTATAATAAGTTTGTGCATTTGTATGTAACGCCAAGAAGGAGTAATCATAGACCAACCTTTTAGTATACGGATCGGCTTAGAATTAAATTCTGAGTCGATTTAGCGATGTCCGTCTGTCTGTCCGTCTGTCTGTCTGTCCGTCTGTCTGTCTGTTGATGTATTTTTGTGTGCAAAGTACAGCTCGCAGTTTTAGTCCGATTGTCCTAAAATTTGGTATAGGGTCCTGTTTCGGCTCAAAGACGATCCCTATTGATTTTGGAAAAAATCGGTTCATATTTAGATATAGCTGCCATATATATTTTTCACCGATCTGGTCATAATTGGCGTGTATATCAACCGATCTTCCTCAAATTCCGTACATCCGAATATTTTATGAGTCTCGAAAAACTTGCAAAATATCAGCAAAATCGGTTCAGATTTAGATATAGCTCCCATATATAGCTTTCGCCCGATTTACACTCATTTGCCCACAGAGGCCAATTTTTTGCTCCGATTTAGTTGAAATTTTGCATAGGGAGTAGAATTAGCATTGTAACTATGCGTGCCAAATTTGCTTGAAATCGGTTCAGATTTGGATATATCTCCCATATAAAGCTTTCGCCCGATTTACACTCATATGACCACAGAGGCCAATTTTTAACTCCGATTTAGTTGAAATTTTGCACAGGGAGTAGAATTAGCATTGTAGCTATGCGTGCCAAATTTGGTTGAAATCGGTTCAGATTTAAATATAACTCCCATATATATGTTTTTCTGATTTCGACAAAAATGGTCAAAATACCAACATTTTCCTTGTAAAATCGCCACTGCTTAGTCGAAAAGTTGTAAAAATGACTATAATTTTCCTAAACTTCTAATACATATATATCGAGCGATAAATCATAAATAAACTTTTTCGAAGTTTCCTTAAAATTGCTTCAGATTTAAACGTTTCCCATATTTTTTTACTAACATTGTGTTCCACCCTAGTGCATTAGCCGACTTAAATTTTGAGTCTATAGATTTTGTAGAAGTCTATAAAATTCTTCCAGATCGAGTGATATTTAAATGTATGTATTTGGGACAAACCTTTATATATAGCCCCCAACACATTTGACGGATGTGATATGGTATCGAAAATTTAGATCTACAAAGTGGTGCAGGGTATAATATAGTCGGCCACGCCCGACTTTAGACTTTCCTTACTTGTTTTTTACTAACATTGTGTTCCACCCTAGTGCATTAGCCGACTTAAATTTTGAGTCTATAGATTTTGTAGAAGTCTATCAAATTCTGTCCAGATCGAGTGATATTTAAATGTATGTATTTTGGACAAGCCTTTATATATAGCTCCCAACACATTTGACGGATGTGATGTGGTATCGAAAATTTAGATCTACAAAGTGGTGCAGGGTATAATATATTCGGCCCCGCCCGACTTTAGACTTTCCTTACTTGTTTTTATTTGCAGTTACATGATGTCCGTGTTTGTACATTTGATGGGCACGAAGTAAATATGGAATGATTACTTATTGTTGAAATTGAACCAAAATAGAGTGTGTAAAAATATGTGATGTTTGTCTGCATCACATATTGAATTAGTTTATAAATAAATAAAAAGAAATAAGTAAAGATATTTTTTTTTGTTTTCTTTTCTCAATTGAATCGAATTGAAATTAGTTATTACTGCTTTCTTAATGTGATTGCAACACCCGCCATATAACATTTAAAATTAATTCTATTCGCCTAAAACATTATAATTATATTATTAAAGTAACTTTTTCTCTTTTTATACGATCTTCGTGAATCTTGGTATATAACATTGTTGTGGTAGCAAAATGAACGCTATTGAAATCCATACAAGAAATTTGGAAATCCGATTTTAAATAGCCAATATATTTACGAAAAAATGGACAATTACTTTTTTAACAAAATATATTTCTGATACAATTGAAAATTTGAATTCAAAATTATCAATTGTGATTATATCAGAATTACTCTTATTTTTTACTTTTTAATATCGTGAAGAGTCTGCCTTCTGGAAGATTAGCATAACCTAACCGGTGCCTTATAGATTTTTATTTAAATATTTTTAATTTTGGCCACAGAACCACCATATACAAAAGACCGTTATAAAATCCAGTTCTAATTTATTCCATCTATATCGTAATATTTGCATTATTTAATGTCTTTCATTAGGATGAAATAAACAACAGAAAAAAACAGCAAATCAGAAAAAAACGAAATTAGCATTAATTCGAATTCGTGCTATATGGATTTATACCCGTATTTGCGTGGGTATTTTGCCGCAGAATATAGTCATCATTTATAAAAATAATTCAAAATAATTTATGAACGTATTTTTGGATTTCTAGTCCGGCTTTTACTGTTGAACATTGAATTTCATGCGTTGTGGTTGATTAATATCCAGTTAACAGCTGAGCGATCCAACGCCTGCACAATATATCTCATTTACATCCACATCAGAGATGGTCCCAAAGCAATTTATTCGGATTTCGGTGTAAACTTCGAAAACATTATAGGCCTGTATAAAACGTAGTAAATATCAGAAATTCTTATAAAATCCTTATACTATGCTTGAAATAGCGCCCATTCGAGATGTGCAAATTACCTTTCCATGGAAAGCGAAATTTCAAATGTCAATGAAGGAGATTTTAAAATTTTTTAAAGTGTGAACTTAGTATTAGATTTTATTTCGAATTATATTTTTCATTTCCTAGGGCGCTTTAATACATATTTAAGAAAAACAAGTATATACGGCCGTAAGTTCGGCCAGGCCGAATCTTATGTACCCTCCACCATGGATTGCGAAGAAACTTCTACGAAAGACTGTCATCCACAATCGAATTAGATGGGTTGTGGTATCTTAAAACTTCTTAACATCGTTTTCTAAATTATGAGTTAGTCCATACTTGGTATATATTAGAAACAAAAGGTATGTATAGGTAAGTCTACAAATAATTACGAATCGATATGGACTTTTGCACGGTACGTAGAGAGCCAGAATTGAAATATGGGGGTCGCTTATATGTGGGCTATATACAATTATGAACTTGATATGGACCAATTTTTGTGTGATTGGGGATCGATTTATCTGAGGGGTATATATAACTATAGACCGATATGGACCTAGTTAGGCATGGTTGTTAACGGCCATATACTAGCACAATGTACCAAATTTCAACTGACTCGGATGAAATTTGCTCCTCCAAGTGGCTCCAAAACCAAATCTCGGGATCGGTTTATATGGGGGCTATATATGATTATGGACTGATATGGAACACTTTTGGCATGGTTGTCAAATATCATATACTACCACCACGTACCAAATTTCAACCAGATCGGACGAATTTTGCTTCTCCAAAAGGCACCGGAGGTCAAATCTGGGGATCGGTTTATATGGGGGCTATATATAATTATGGACTGATATGAACCAATTCCTGCATGGCTGTTGGATACCATATACTAACATCACGTACCAAATTTCAACCGAATCGGATGAATTTTGTTCTTCCAAGGGGCTCCGGAGGTCAAATCTGGGGATCGGTTGATATGGGGGCTATATATAATTATGGACCGATTTCGACCAATTTTTGCATTGGTGTTTGAGGCCATATATTAACATCACGTACCAAATTTCAACTGAATCAGATGAATTTTGGTCTTCCAAGAGGCTCCGGAGGTCAAATCTGGTGATAGGTTTATATGGGGGCTATATATAATTATGGACCTATGTGGACAATTTTTGCCTGGTCATTAGAGACCATGTATTAACACCATGTACCAAATTTCAGCCGGATCGGATGAAATTTGCTTCTCTTAGAGGCTCCGCAAGCCAAATCGGGGGATCGGTTTATATGGAAGCTATATATAAATATGGACAGATGTGGACCAATTTTTGCATGGTTGTTAGAGATTATATACTAACACCATGTACCAAATTTCAGCCGGATCGGATGAAATTTGCTTCTCTTAGAGGATCGGCAAGCCAAATTTGGGGGACCGATATGGCCCATTTGCAATACCATCCGACCTACATCAATAACAACTACTTGTGCCAAGTTTCAAGTCGATAGCTTGTTTCGTTCGGAAGTTAGTTAGATTTCAACAGACGGACGGAAGGACGAACTTGCTCAGATCGACTCAGAATTTCACCACGACCCAGAATATATATACTTTATGGGGTCTTAGAGCAATATTTCGATGTGTTACAAACGGAATGACTGAGTTAATATACCCCCATCCTATGGTGGGGGGTATAAAAAGTAAAATGTAATTTGAAACTTTTCCAATAGAAGTCGACATATGGAATACATTTGAATCCAACTGCTTTTCAAGGGATATTATTGAAATCTTGTGAAACATAAAAAGTATATACGACCGTAAGATCGGTCTGGCCGAATTTTATATACCCTCCCGCATGGATTGCGTAGAAGTCAACTAAAGGCTGTCACCTAGAATCGAATTACTTCGGTTATGGTAGCATTTGCTGAGGCAAGGTATCTTAAAATTTTCTTAACATTGTCTTAATCCATATGGAATCATATTAAATACCTATATAAGGCATCTATAAATAATTATGAACCTATATGAACCAATTGTCGCAATTCGAGTGCCAAATTTCAACCGCATCGGATGAAATTTGTTCCAAAAGTCAAATTTGGGGATCGGTTTATATGGGAACCGATATGGACCAATTTTTGCATGGTTTTTAGAGGCCATTTACTAACATCACGTACTAAGTTTCGGATGAAATTTGCCCCTGCAGGAAGCGCTGGAAATCAAATCTAGGGATCGTTTTATAAATATGAACCGATATGGACCAATTTTTGCATGGCTGTTAGAGGCCATATACTAACAACACGTATCAAATTTCAAGCGGATAGAATGAAATTTGCACCTCCAGGAAGCGCAGTAAATCAAATCTGGCGGTCGGTTTATATGGGAGCTATACCTAAAAGTGATCGGATATGACCCATTTGCAATACCATCCGCCAATAACTACTTATGCCAAGTTTCACGTAGAGAGATTGTTTCGTTCGGAATTGTTCGTGATTTCAACAGATGAACGGACGAACATCGCTAGATCGACTCAGAATTTTACCACCTTATGGGGACTGAGACCGCATCGATGCGGAATGCGGAACAAAGTTAATATACACCCACCGTGGTGCAATGGTTAGCATGCCCGCCTTGCATACACAAGGTCGTGGGTTCGATTCCTGCTTCGACCGAACACCAAAAAATTTTTCAGCGGTGGATTATCCCAACTCAGTAATGCTGGTGATATTTCTGAGGTTTTTAAAGCTTCTCTAAGTTAATAAATAAGGCTATTATGGCCGGTTAATAAATAAGGCTATTATGGCCACATTTTGGAAAATCGGGCAATGCATATATATAGGAGCTATATCTAAATCTGAACCGATTTCCATGATTTTTTGCACAAAATTTAAGTACTTTGAAAGGTCAACTTTGAGTACGATCGATTGATAAATATGGGTTTTATGGCAAAATTTGGGAAAATCGGGCGATACATATATATGGGAGCTATGTTATATCTAAATCTGAACCGATTACGATGAAATTTTGCACACTTAAAGGGTGGTAAATAAGATTATTTTATGGCAAATTTTATATGTAAATTTGGTCCGATTTTTCAATAGCGTTCGTCCTTGTGTCGAAAAAACACTGTGTACCAGATTTCATCAAAATCGGTTAATAAATGCGACCGGAATCCTACGAACACCACATACATGGCCATAAAAACCTTATTTATTAAGCGATCTTACTCAAACTTGGCTTACTCTAATCTTTTATGGTACTGACAATATGTGCCAAAAATAATAGAAATCGGTTCAGATTTAGATATAGCTCCCATATATATGTATCGCCCGATTTTGCCAAATTTGACCGTAAAACCCTTATTTACCAACAGATAGTGCTCAAAGTTGGCTAAATATAATCTTTCATACCTTTAACTGTATGTGCGCATTTTCATCGAAATCGGTTCAGATTTGCCCTATTTGTAAAAATTTGGATTTATTGCCCACAACTAATGGACCGATTTCCTCTTTTTTAATAATGGACTCAATATTAGTGGCATACTAACTCTTTTTGTGCAAAATAAACTATAGCTCCTATTATTAGACATTTCTGCTCAGATTGTGACAAGACACCCATAAACATGTACCCCCCTTTATGTTCTCCAAAACCTATACCAATGATACCCCACAAATGCTTATGTTTACTGATTCAGTAGGGGTGGTTTAGGGAATGATATAGTCGGCCCCGCCCGACTTTCTACTTTACTCACTTGTTTAATTGTATTAATGAGAATAAAGAGTGTAAATTGTCTATAGAAATAAAATTTTGACAAAATTTTTTATTGAATAAATAAAATATAATCTTGCAAAATTTTCTATAGAAAAAAAAATTTGACAAAATTTTCTGTAGAAATAAAAATTTGACAAAATTGTCTACAGAAATAAAATTTTGATAAAAAGAAGATTTTTTTAAATTTGGTAGATTATTGGGAAGAGTGGCAACAGTGATAGTGGTACATAAATATACATAAATATAATTGCTACGAAAATCACATCGTTCAAACAAAAAAAATGCTAACATTCAAATAAAAATTCTAACATTCTAACCTTTCCAAAATTTTCATGTTATAAACTTAAATTATATATTTAAAAATTATGATATTTAATATTACTCAATAATAATTGACTAACATTTTTTTTATATATTTTCAGCTACCGTTCAAGCATTAAGTGATATGTTGATATCAATACTAACTTCAGTGATTCCGCTTCTTGTGTATTCCTGCTTAAAGAATCACTTCTAAAAGTAAAACGTATTATAACTGCAGCAGCATTTTTCGAAAAAAAAAATTGAAATTTTTTATTGTAGAGTATTTTTGTTTTTCGCACAAAAAATATTGATTTCATTTCCAATTTAAAAACAAATATACAAATGTACCAATGTAGTTTAGAAACTTTGTCAATTAATCATAAAATATTTATACAAGTATTGCAAATCACTTAGATCGAAATTGTTTTTTTTTCTCTTCATTGAATAGAAAATTGACAAAATATGTAATGAGTTAATCTATCACAGTAAGCTTAGACCAAGGACTTAATGCAAAATAAAATAAAATTTCAAATAATAATTGCACTCTTAATACCACCATATTTACATCTGTGATTGTCATATATATGAGTATCATTTAATAAAAAAAAAACAACAAAGTAATAAATATAATATCCCTATGATTATTAATTTAATATTAAAAAAAACCCTATATATATACTATCATATCTATATTTGTGCAATATTAAAAATAAATTATGATATTTTTAAGAATATAAAATTGCATTCCGTTTTGGAATTAATGCTGAAATAATTTAATAGGCTTCTCCCACTTACACTGGGTCAACTTCATTGTTGCAGAAGTTGTTCTTATCACCCGATTTTCTTCAATTTTGTAATAATTTTTTGAACCAGAAAGAAAGATTATATCCGAACTCTTTATGAAGACATCCTACAAATTTTATTTTTTGATCATCTTGATTTGCATGCACTCAATGAACTTTGTTTGTCTTCAAAGAATAATTCTACCAATAAATGAAAACTTCTTTGGTCAAAATTTTCCTTTCCCAGAAACATAAATAGAAATTTGACGGTTCTCGTAGGATACTATTTAAGGCATGACAGGGATGGAAAGTACAATTTTTAAGAAAGTATATAGAGATATTTTTTGAGCGAAAAAGTACTTTTTACTAAATTTCAACAAAAATTCCAAGCTCCTTTATACTGAATTTTAAAGAAAACTGACGGACGACACCAAGGGCTAAATCGACTCAGAAGGTGATTCTGAGTCGATCGGTATATATTTCATGGGTTTTTTTTTATGGCACATTTTTTGGCAGATCACAGTTATTATATCCTGACCACTAGTGGTTTAGGGTATAAGCAGCAGTCGGTGTCTGCTATTACATTTTTGTAATAGCAAGGTTTATCGAAAAAGGTTTATCGAAAAAAATTTTAAAATATGTAGGTCTTAAAATACAAAAAATATTCCTAAAATATTTTTTATTGATTTACGATAGCCCCTAAATATTCTTTTATGTTTCTTCACTCAAACTAAAACATGTTTTAGTGTCCTTGAGTTTGGAGTTTAGCTAACAGGGACCGCTTTCCATTTTTTATCAGACTTTTTGCGGGGTGTATCAGGTAATGCAGAAATTAATCATTTCCTGCCAACAAACTTTTCGATGTAAGAAAGATTGTTTGAAAGAAATGTATATAGATCCTCTGTTGCTACTATCCGGCACAGGTGTGGTTTCAATTCTAGGTGTGCGGTCATTATTCCTACGCCCTACTAACTGAAAAGTTTTCTAGACTTTTTCTTATCTGGGCCACCCCATAGTATTTTCATCGTCCTTCCGGCCGTTGTATTGGTTCACATTGCTTGTGTCTCCCGTGCCAATTCATCCAACTCGGCCGCGTTGTCTCTATGGGCTTTGTGTTCTCGAAGTGCACTTCCCTATGTCTCCAAGCTCTTATCACCAGTTAATTTGCCTTTACATTTCCTCCTATTCCGCAATATAGCAATATCGCCGGCAATATGTAAAAAATATTCACGTTTTGTGGTCTCGTGTTATTTCGGAGCCAATTAACACATTCCCTTATGGCACGTAATTCTGCCTGCAGTTTGTGCTTTGTTCAGGTAATCCAAATAGGATCACGGTATCTGGGTTCTCCAAATATGCGCCCAGCCCCATCCTCTTATAGATTCATTGGTGTAGCATTATTTCCCTCTGGTATCTGTTCTAGGGTCTCATTCTCCCAGGACCATATTACTGGCATCAGAATGTCATACTCGTCAGTTATAGCTATCTCAGGTATATGATCAAGGATTCTTGCGGCATACGCCATTTCCAGTGCCTCCTTTGATGACTCGTCTTGTCCATTATCCCAACAACCTTGAATTTCATCGCAGCCATGTCGCCTTCGCTGTTGATCTGAACCTCTATAGATATTAAGTCCAGTATTGTCTCCAACGCTCTTGTTGACGAGATCTTCATTGTTCCAGTTATGCCAAGACAACATGTCCGTTGGACCTATTGTAAAATTTTTATGTTCCACTTCCGCTCCATTGATGACCATCGACGCATATGTCAGGATTGTTGTAATTACGCTCTCGTATGTCCAGTGCGTCACCTTTAGATTCAGAGCCCGCCGTTCTTCTACACAGTGCATATGTAGACTTTCTCAGTCCTCTCTTTGATGTGGCTTTACCAACTCAGTTTCCTGTCTAAGGTTACTCCTAAGTACTTTACTTTGTCGGACTCTGGTATCGTCTTGCCCAAAAAACTCGATTCGATATATTGGGTAATTTAAGTCCTTCTTGTAAATAGGCATAATTCTGTCTTCTTCGGGTTCACATTCAGGCCACTCTGTTAAGATCCGTTCCCTGTACACGGATGAAAAAGACTGTTTTTCATATGTTTGGCTGTAAACATTATATGTTTGGAACACAAATTTTTAAACACAATATTTTTGAGTGCAAGCATATAATGTTCATAAACTAGCATAACATGTTTGGGACATATATGTTAATACTAGCGTAACCCGGCCCGCTTCACTGCGCCTTCCGAAGCGTATTAGTAGGAACATTTTGCGCGAACTTAGTCAACCATATCCTTCGTGCTGAAAACAAATTCGAAAAGATTTGAATTCTTTCAAACAAATCGGACTACTTGCTTTTTCGTAAAATCGGACTACTTGCATATGTAAAACGGTTCGTCTTAAAAAATGTCGGGGAGAGGGTGTACCCTTTCCTCCAAATTTTTTTAATAATGTTCTGTATTCAAGTAGTTGGACAATCTTCTATATTTCTTGTGAATTTTAAGTGGTTTGTCAAGGAAAGGTATCCTTCTCCTCAACATATCTGAATATTAAGCACTATATTATAATAACATACAAAGAATTACTGTTTCCCATCCAATAAATCGGAAAAAGCAAAAGTAGTAAAAAATGTTACCACATTAACATTTGATAAAATGTTGGAAAATGCATGCATCCTCTATGTTGGCTCCCAATTTCATGTAAATTTAAGTTCTTTACTAAAAAGAAGTCTGGCAGAAGCTTGTGCAAAAATAATAAAATTATGTACCGAGTTCCCATTTAGGGACAACCCTCCACTTTCAATTTAAGAAAACAAAAAAACGGACAAAAGGGAAACCACCTTCGCTCCACTCCCACCTGATATCGGACTATCACGTACCCTATATTAATTTCACAACTACTCAATGGTCCCTATAAATTCTATCGAAGTAAATCGACAAAGTTTATTTCAATTTTCCCCTTCCCCAACCAGATATCGAAAAATCATATACTAATTTAAAAATCGTGTATAAATTTAATCACCTCCTCCCACGTTCCCTGTAAATTTCAAGTAGATCGGAGATGTTTAAATTTTGCTCTATTGTTTTAAAGGGACGTCACTTTCCCCGATACAATATTGACAAACATCGTAGTGAATAGCACCCCTAACCTTCCCTGAAAATTCGTGAAACTTTCCTTCAAGTGTGGGGCAAGAAAGGGGCCTCTTCGTTCGTAACCTTCCCCCACTGCTTTTGTAAATTTCAAGAAAACTTAAGAATCTTTGCTTTTTTTGCAGTTTTAGAGGAGGATCTCCTCCCCGACCAAATATCGAAAAGTGATGTAGCGTATCTTTTGTAAAAGTCCCAGAAAATGTCAAGCAAATTATAAGCCTAAAGGCAAATTATAAGCCGTCCAAATATCACAAAATCAGGTATCAACTATTAATATCGTAACCTCTCCCTAGTCCTCTGTAAATTTGGTAAAGTTTAATGGTTTCTCTGTATGTAACATACTTAAGAGAAGCGGATGTCTCCCTATGCCCTTTTATTTTCCCCGACCAAATATTAAAAAATGAAGAACCTGATATAAATTTCATAACCTCACCCATTTTTTCCGTAAAATTTCAGTCGGGGGAGTTTAGTTTTGTTTTCACTGTACTTTAACAAAAAAGTCGGGCAAATGGGTGGTCCTCCTCCCCGACCAAATATCGAAAAATAATGTAGCGGATTTTTGTCTAAATGCCAACCCCAACATTCAATGAAAATTTCAAGCAAATCGCACAATTTTATTCCAAGTTTCAAAAAGTAGGGCAAGGGGGAGGTCCCCCTCCCCGTCCACATATGAAATCATCAGGTACACCATATTAATTCCATAACCTCACCATATGTTCTCTGTAAATCTCAGATAATTTAGAGAATTTTAGTTTTTTCACTGTACTTTAAAAAAAGTCGAACAAAGGGGAGGTCCCCCTCCGCCACCAAATATCGAAATATGAAGTAGCGGATCTTTGTCTAGATGCCAACCCCAACCTTCAATGAAAATTTCAAGCAAATCGGTCAACTTTGGTCTAATTTTCAAAAAGTCGGACAAAGGGGAGGTTCCTCTCCGCGACCATATGTCAAAAAATGAGGTACCCTATTTTCAGCACATGAGTGCCCCCCACGATCTCTGAAAGTTTCAAGTAAATCGGTTCAGCCGTTTTCGCGCCAACCCGGAACATACAAATAAACAAACAAACAAACAAACAAATAAACAAACATAATTTGAATTTTATATATATAGATGTTAGAACATATTATGTTTGGGACATAAAATGTTTTTAAATATAATATGCTTGGATGCAAACATATATTAATTTAGAAATAGCCTATAAACATATATGTGTTTAGTAGCTTGGAGCGCTATTTAACAGGGAGCGATATTGAATTAAGTTGGTGGTTGTTGCTTGTTATTACAAAATTAACATTTTATTTTTCCTTGGGCAATTGATCAGCTACTTCTTTGATCCTTACAAACTGTGTGGTCCGCTGTTCGAATCCCCGTCCGGCAAAAGGTAAAATTAAAATAAAAAAAATCATACAATTGAATAATTTCTTCTACAATGTTTGTATTACAGAAAAAGGTGCTAAGAACTAAAAAATTTCGTGGAAGTGAGAAAGATGTGGGGGAATATACAATTGGGCAGAAACAAAATTTTGAGCATTCAGGTCGAAAACCTATGTTGTTAGCACCTATATTACCTGTTTATTTTCATAATTCATTATGATTGTAAATATATAAATAAATAAATAAAATTTTGAGCACAATATTGTTTGGGAGATTTTTTTTTAAGCATATAATATTTTTGGGTGCAAAATGCTTCCAAACATATTATATGTTCACATAATAACATATTGTTTTTTGGAAGACAACATTATTGAATTTGGATGCAAAAATACAAAATGTTTGGAAATTGACTACCCAAACATATATTGTTTAGACCAATATGTTTTCAAACATATTATATATTGGAAGAGATCAAACATATAAATGTTTGGGCAATACCCAAAAATGTATATGCTTGAAGAAAAATATGTTTGGGAGTATATGTTACAGAAGCGATTTTTTGTGAGCGTGTAGAAGTATTATAAAATCGTCTGCTTAACAGACAGGTTCAAATCCCTCCTTAGCTAGAATCCTTACTAAGCCATGTATATGGTGCAGTGTTTATGTACTTCTCAAACATTTTGTATCTGATTTAGATAATAATTTTATGTCCGATATCCAAAAATAACATTTTGCTCTATGAAGTGATCATATTCCTTGTCGTGTAGGGTGTCCGATTTTAACATATTCTCTTTTTTCTAAAAGTTAAGCTGAATTTAATGCAAATCTTTATTACACTGAAAGTTTTCTTTTCCGAGGAACGAAATTTTTGACAATCAAAAGGTTTCTTTTGACGCTAAAAAAACTTCCTTTAAACACAATTTCGGTCCGGAGGAAATTATTTTTAAAACTAAAATTTTGGCTAAATTTGGGATGTTGTTGACGCATATTAAAATACCTCGTAAAGGTATGTGATATATATGTTACATCGTAGTTTTCGACAGACCATCTCTGATCCTCATATCTCATTTACATCATTTACACCCTTTCGTCGTATGTTAGTGATAAATTTTTGTGTCAACACTTACCGCGTACAATATTGTAATACACCCACATTTAGCAAACTCTCAAATGCAAAGGCGAGGTGTAACTACACAATGTAAAGCTTCTATTGTTCACCGCTACGCAATTACAAAAAACATCGTTGTTAGATATTTTAGACCAACAAATATATTAGCATAGATTTTTCTTTACACGGCTAAACAAAGATTGTTTTGAAGAATACTATATTATTTTCGTGATGAACGTTGGCGTCTTTTACAACATTTAAAAACAATTAAATAATGTTGGCTAACACAATTCAACCGAGATATAAGTGGCTGGACTTGGACCGTGGTTTAAATCTTTCTCAAAATTTTATTTCTATAGAAATTTTTGTCAAAAATTTTATTTCTATAGAAAAATTTATTCAAAAAATTATTTTATACAAAATTTGTCAAAATTTAATTTCTATAGAAAATTTTTTAAAAATTTTATTTTATAGAATATTTGTCAAAATGTTGTTAAAATTTTATTTCTATAGAATATTTTGTGTATTTTTTTTTTATTTATTTCTATAGAAAATTTTATCAAAAATTTATTTCTATAGAAAATGTTGTCAAAAATTTATTTCATTTTTATTTTGGGTTTAATGAACTGCCTGAATTTATTCTGATAATTGGTTCATAGTTTTACTGCAAGTAGAGGATGCTGATGAGGAATGTGGTAATTCCGAAACGTGCGTCCATCCAACCATCTTACAGTCTATAGGGCTTTGCCCAAATAAATTTGACAAACATTCTTTTCCTCTGTTGGTTAAGCTACTCTTGTAGTTTAGTCAATGCATGGTTTTAAGCTGAAATCAAAAAAACAACAACAATGATTAAAGAACAAAACCAACAATAACAAAACAAAAATTTATTACTATACAAAATGTTGTCAAAAATTTATTTCTATAGAAAACTTTGTCAAAATTTTATTTTTAAAGAAAATTTTTCCAACATTTTATTTTTATAAAATAATTTTGTCAAAAAATTTTTTATAGAAAATTTTGTCAAAACGTTATTTCTCTAGAAAGTTGTGTCAAATTTTTTTCTATAGAAAATTTGTCAAAATTTTATTTGTATAGAAAATTTTTTCAAAATTTTAGTTCTATAGAAAATTTTGTCTACATTTTATTTTTAAAGAAAAAATTTTCACAGTTTTGTTTTAAAGAAAATTTTGTCAATACTTTATTTTTATAAAAAATTTTGCAAAAATTTTACTTTTATAGAAACTTTTGCCAACATTTTATTTTTATAAAAAATTTTGTCAAAATGTTATTTCTCTAGAAAAGTTTCCCTGATAATTGGTTGATAGTTTTGCTGCAAGTAGAGGATGCTGATAAGGAATGTGGTAATTCCGAAACGTGCGTCCATCCAACCATCTTCCAGTCTATAGGGCTTTGCCCAAATAAATTTGACAAACATTATTTTCCTCTGTTGGTTAAGCTACTCTTGTAGTTTAGTCAACGCAATGGTTTTAAAGCTGAGATCAAAACAACAAATATCATTAAAGTACAAACCAACAATAAAAACAAAAAACGAAAATATTATTTATATAGAAACTTTTGTCAAAATTTCATTTCTATAGAAAATTTTATCAAAATTTTATTTCTATAGAAAAATTTATTCAAAATATTATTTTATAGAAAATTTGTCAAAATGTTATTTTTATAGAAAATTTTGTCAAAATTGTATTTTATAGAAAATTTGTCAAAATTTTATTTCTATAGACAATTTATTCCAAATATTATTTTATAGAAAATTTGTCAAAATTTTGTTAAAATTTTATTTTTATAGAAAATTTTGTCCAAATTTTATTTCTGTAGAAAATTTTGTAAAAATTGTATCTCTATAGAAAATTTTGTCAAAATTTAATTTCTATAGAAAATTTTGTCAAAATTTTATTTCTATAGAAAAAATTATTCAAAATATTATTTTATAGAAAATTTTGTCAAAATTGTATTTTATAGAAAATATGTCAAAATTTTATTTCTATAGACAATTTATTCAAAATATTATTTTATAGAAAATTTGTCAAAATTTTGTTAACATTTTATTTTTATAGAAAATTTTGACAAAATTTTTTTTCTATAGAAAATTTTGTCAACATTTTTTTTCTTTAGATAATTTTGTCAAAATTTTATTTCTATAGAAAATTTTGTCAAAATTTTATTTCTTTAGAAAATTTTGTCAAAATTTTATTTCTATACAAAATTTTGTCAAAATTTTATTTCAATAAAAAATTTTGTCAAAATTTTATTTCTATAGAAAATTTTGTCAAAATTTTATTTCTATAGAAAAATTTATTCAAAATATTATTTTATAGAAAATTTGTCAAAATTTTATTTTTATAGAAAATGTTGTCAAAATTTTATTTCTATAAAAATTTTTGTCTAAATTTTATTTCTATAGAAAATTTTGTCAACATTTTATTTCTATAGAAAATTTTGTCAAAATTTGATTTCTATAGAAAATTTTATCAAAATTTTATTTCTATAGAAAATGTTGTCAACATTTTATTTCTATAAAAATTTTGTCAAAATTTCATTTCTATAGAAAATTTTGTCATCATTTTATTTCTATAAAAATGTTTGTCAAAATTTTATTTCTATAGAAAATGTTGTCAAAATTTTATTTCATTGTTGTTGTCTTTGATTTCAGCTTAAAACCATGCATTGACTAAACTACAAGTGTAGCTTAACCAACAGAGGAAAATAATGTTTGTCAAATTTATTTGGGCAAAGCCCTATAGGCTGCAAGATGGTTGGATGGACGCACGTTTCGGAATTACCACATTCCTAATCAGCATCCTCTACACCCTCAAAAAAAATCGCTTCTGTAACATATACTCCCAAACATATTTTGCTTCAAGCATATAAATTTTTGGGTATTGCCCAAACATTTATATGTTTGATTTCTTCCAATATATAATATGTTTGAAAGCATATTGGTCTAAACAATATAATATGTTTGGGTAGTCTAAGTTCCAAACATTTTGTATTTTTCCATCCAAATTCAATAATGTTGTCTTTCAAAAAACTATATGTTATTATGTGAACACATAATATGTTTGGAGGCATTTTGAACCCAAAAATATTATATGCTGAGAAGAATTTTCTCCCAAAGAATATTGTGCTCAACGTTTTTTTTTTCTGCCTAATTGTATATTGCCTCACATTTTTTTCACTTCCATTAGTTTTTTTTAGTTCTTAGCACCTTTTACTGTAATACAAACATTGTAGAAGAAATTATTAAATTTTATAATTTTTTTTAAATTTTACCTTTTGCCGGACGCGGATTCGAACAGCGGACCACACAGTTTGTAAGCCAGCACACTAACCACTGGGCTACGTAGCTGTTATGGTCATCAAGAGATAATTATCGTTATAAGTTATATTTATATCACATAGCTTGCGGCGCCCACGAGCCGATGCAAACATAACATTGTTTAACAACATAACATTGTTAAACATACATTTGTTGGCAGCGTGGAGCAGTGGTTGGTCGTCCGCCTTGCGTGACAGGGGTCCTGGGTTCGATCCCTGCTTCGACCAACACCATTTTTTTTTAAATATATTTTTTAACATATATTCCAGATTCGTTCGGAAGTTCCCGAAAAGGCGTTCAGCATTACATACTATTATATTAAATTTTTACTACGAAATTGTAAAGTGTGTTTTATAAAAGACTTAAAGTCAGAAAAGAAAAATGCTTGATATAAACGAAATGGACTGAGTTCAAATCAAATATTATTTTTTTATTGCAAAAATAAAAATTGTGTAACAAATAAAGGTTTTTGTATACAAGTTTAAAATTTTCGAAGAAATTCAAAAACAGCACATAAATTTATTTTGGTGTGAACAATTGTTTGCTAGCATGAAACACCATTAATTTAGAAATACAAATAAATATGAATTTGTATTAACGAATAATTTTGTACTTAATTTAATTCTTAAGGCCGGTATAAATTGGTATTATCGCGTTAAAATGGCCACGTTTACCCTTTTACTTTTCTTTAATAATTTCTTTTAAAGAAAATAAACTTATTCAATTGTTGCTTTGGATCTTTGCCCACCATGTTATAATACAATTTACCGGAAAAAGTTGTAATGTTATTCTGGTTTTGCCGCTAAAATGAGAAATAATTTTAGCGGCAAAACTCGAACTCAATGCTCGCTTTTATTTTCGAAAAAATCCGTCAACTGCTCTTGGACTACTCATTAATAAAAAGGAACTAATCTTCGTTTTTATAGATCTTACTGTTTAATTTTTCACTGTTTCGCCCTGTTTTCATTTTACTTTCACAACTCTAAAAAGAGTGCACTGAAAAAATATTGTTGTGAGGCCAAAGAGTTCATGTCCTTAAAATAAGAATACAACTTTTGCTTAGCTTAGAAGACGCATTTCTCTAATATAAAGTTTTTTCAATGTTCAAAGGTCGATACTTTCAATGAAGTCGTGTTGTCGTTATAATTAAGTGATTTGACTTAAAAATAGGTATCATAACATGAAAGAACAAATTTTTGGACTAAGGTCAACTTGACTTTAATAATTCAGAAAAATTCATTAAAATTAATGAAACTGTCTTTAAATTTGTTGCATTTTTGCATCTTGACTATAAGGCAAAAATCATTAAAAAATAGGATATGTTTTTCAATACTTTATTTTAAAGACATTTTTTACTTGAAACATAGCATAATTTCTACTGGAAGTCTTGTTTTTAACGGATATTTTATAGCATATGAAAAAAAGCTGAAAAAGCGAAAAATTGAAATGTGCTTCGTAGAGTCAAGTACACAAAACCCCATTTAAAAGAGAATTGTGTCTTAAAAGCATCCTTACTTGTATTCTCCGCTTCTTTGGTTCGGAATCAATACCAAAATTGTTAAAGTGGAGACACAATCTTTGGAACCGGACATGCTTTTTGTTCAGTGTATAGTGCCCTTTCGTTAGTTTTTATGAAGATCCCTTTAATAACCTTTGTTTGAATATTTTGACTTACTCGTCCTACGTTCCGATTAGTTTTGACGAAACAAAAAAATTGTGCCCGTAATGCGAAAATGATAAACAAAAATCATGCTCTTTTTTTCAAATATATTTTATCTTGGTTCCGAATGAATTTTCTATCCGAATACTCATTTTAATATTTTACTTAAGCATATACAATTTTTGGCGAAGTCTTATATCACAACATATATATGTTTACTCATAATATGTAAATTTATACTTGTTTATATTCGCACGTAGTATTTTTCCTACATTTAAAGAAATTTTCTTTGTGTATATATATTTGTAATACGCCAATTGGTTACTTTCATTATTTTACTTCCAGCATACACTTTGTCTCTCTTTGTAAACACATATATGTTTATGGGCTATTTCTAAATTAATATATGTTTGAATCCAAGCATATTATATTTACAAACATTTTATGTCCCAAACATAATATGTTCTAACATATTAACATATATGTCCCAAACATATTATGCTAGTTTATGAACATTATATGTTTGCACTCAAAAATATTGTGTTTAAAAATTTGAGTTCCAAACATATAATGTTTATACCCATACATTTGAAAAACAGTCTTTTTCGTCCGTGTACTTGCAGCAAAACTATCAACCAATTATCAAAATTTTAATCTATAGAAAATTGTGTCAATATTTTTATTTTTAAAGAAAAATTTGTCACAATTTTATTTTTATAGAAAATTTTGTCAATATTTTATTTTTAAAGAAAATTTTGTCACAATTTTATTTATATAGACAATTTTCTCAAAATTTTATTTATATAGAAAATTTTCTCAAAATTTTATTTATATAGACAATTTTCTCAAAATTTTATTTATATAGAAAATGTTCTCAAAATTTTATTTCTATAGAAAATTTTGTCAAAATTTTATTTCTATAGAAAATTTTGTCAAAATTTTATTTCTATAGAAAATTTAGTCAAAATTTTATTTCTGTAGAAAATTTTGTAAAAATTGTATTTCTATAGAAAATTTTGTCAAAATTTTATTCCTACAGAAAATTTTTATAGTAAAATTTTAGAAGTTAATGAAGTATCTCTAAGGTGGGGAGGAATATTTTGCAAAGTCTATCAAAATATCAAGAATTCTTGCGGTTCTACCAAATAATATAAAATGTAACATTTTTGATAGACTTCTAACAACTGTGGCAACCGTGATTGAATCGTAAATATACATTTTTGATAAAGTCGCTTCTTTTTTGCAACCAATATCGGAAATGTTGCACAAAATCACCATAAGTCAGCAGAGATGGTATATAGTCTGTCTGTCCATTTTTAGATCTTTCTTTCTTGTTACTCAATTTCATATTCGCTTTAAAAACCACACTTTACAGAAATTAATATTTTATTACACAACGAAAAATTGTATCTTTATACACTAGGGGCTGCAGGCAATGGAGGCAGATGGTCACCAGTGGGTCTATAGCCATTTTCATCAGCTACATAGTTCACCGTATAGACTTTTCCATCTGCAGGATCCTTCCAAGAATATGAGCCTTGGACACTAATGGCTGGATATTCCGAGCCAACATCCTTAAGCTTGCCTTCTTCTTGACGGCTGGAACCATCACTTAATTCAGCACTGTAATTACCAAACACAAAAATATAAAAATAAGGTACAAAACTCTACCGCCCCCAAACAACTTACACGAAAGAATATCCTTCAGCTTGAACATCCGATTCTAATTTCACGATTTCTGCATGTTCATTGCCAGCAGGAGCAGCCAAGGTTATGGCCATCAAACAACTCACAATAACCAAAAATTTCATTTTTATTTTACAAAATAGTTTTGCTACTGCGTTTTTCAGAAAGTCAGAAACTTGTATGGATATCGAATAAGATGTGAATGGATCTTTTATACAATCTCCTTGGATTGCAGTGAATTTATTTTGTCCCCTTAATTGACCCAAAGCGATTTTTGATTAATTACCAATGTTCTGTGGCGTCTCCATGAAAGAAATTCCACATATTCCAAACTTGTTCCTGGTGACATGTTAAATACGCAAGCATCTATCATTTCTACCATAGGGAATATTTAGCATAAAACTAGTAATTAAATTTATAAATCTTCAATTATTTCTCGTGGTTATTATTCACATCTCAATTGGTGTGAATAAGAAAAATAAAATTGATTGTTGATCATATCTAAAATAAAATAGTGATGGGTAAAGATTAATGTTCATGAATCCATAGAATGTTGGAATACTACAAAGACAGCGATCAAGGCAATCGGTACAAAAATTGATCTTAATCTAATTTTTATTGTTTGATTGTGGCGAAATTTTATAATCGGGTGGAGGCGATTGTAGAAGATAGTCTCACCTATATATGCAAGATATATAAGGCAGTTCGAATTTTTATAATAATCGCTTGGAGAAACGAGAGCGACCGGAGATTTCCAAAAAATGGAAAAAGGGCATAGTCCGTCGTGAATTCCATTGTTGTTTTTCGTAAGTAAATTTCACAGCGAAATCAAAGAGCATATAGATGCGGTTTTCACCGATGGCAACTATCAAACAAAAATTATTTTATGTTTTTCAATGTGGACCCATGTCGCTTTTGAGGTGCCTAGAATGATAACGCAACAAAAATTCTATACTTCGCATAGATTCGCGATAGGGCTGCAACGATTGGTATTCGAAAAGATCACGTAAGTCATATCATTCAAGAAAATTTTAAACATGACGCGATGTTCCCTGACTAAAGAAAACGAGCTGAACCTTGAAACCATTACAGAGCAGATGTGACGGTCACCGTTTTGGGGAATTCACAAGGTGCGATCCACATTGTCTGATAGAAAAAATTTCGTTATATTAACGAAATAAATGTGTCATTACAATTGAGCCAACAAAATCAATTTGTAAATATATTAAAAGTTGTCGCTATTATTACGACGAATTCGAATGTTCTAAACAACTAACATTTCGCGAATTAATAATGCGGGATTGACAACAGATGGCGTAGTTCGGGATATATGTACCAAAAAACAGCCTGCGTCACACAGTGTGAGGCGATATAGCCATATCCGTCCTTCCGTTAGTGTGTTTTGGATCAGAATAGAACCCTATTGATTTGGAAAAAATCTGTTTAATTAGATATAGCTCCCATATATATCATTCGCCCGATATGCACTTATATGACCCCAGAAGCCAGAGTTTTAGCCTAATTTGCCTTACATTTTGCACAAGAAGTACAATTGATAGTGTCGTAAAGTGTGCCAAATTTGATTGAAATCGGTTCAGATTTAGAACTAGCTCCCATGTATGTCTTTCGCCCGATTTACACTCATATGGAACTAACATTGTAACTACACATGCCAATTTTGGTGGAAATCAGTTCAGATTTAGATATAGCTCTCATATGTACAAAGAAAACAATTTCAGGAAATTTTTTTCCTATAAAAGTCTTAATTGAGCTTTAAACAAGTATACATGGCCGTAAGTACGTCCAGGTCGAAGCTTATGTACCCTCCACCATGGATTGCGTAGAAACTTCTTCTAAACACTGCCATCCACAATCGAATTACTTGAGTTGCGGTAACGCTTACCGATGCCAGTTATCTTAAAACCTCCTAACACCGTCTTCTAAATTATTGGTAAGTCCATACGTGGTACATATTAAATCAAAAAAGACCGACTAAATACGTATATAATTCAGTTTGACAAAATTGTCTATAGAAAAAAAATTTTGACAAAATTTTCTATAGAAATAAAATTTTAACAAAATTTTCTATAGAAACAAAATTTACACAAACTTTTCTTTAGAAATAAAATTTACACAAAATTTTCTTTAGAAATAAAATTTTAACAAAATTTTCTATAGAAATAAAATTTTGACAAAATTTTCTATAGAAATAAAATTTTGGTAGATTATTTTTGGCTCGAGTGGCAACCATGATTATGAATCGATATGGACCAATTTTTGTGTGATTGGAGATCGGCTATATATAACTATAGACCGATATGGACCAATTTTGGTATGGTTGTTAGCGGCCATATACTAACACCACGTTCCAAATTTGAACCGGACCGGATGAAATTTGCTCCTCCAAGAGGCTCCGGAGGTCAAATCTGGAGAACGGTTTATATGGGGACTATATATAATTATGGACCGCAAACCAAATCTGGGGATCGGTTTATATGGGGGCTATATATAATTGTGAACCGATGTGGACCAATTTTTGCATGGATGTTAGAGACCATATACTAACACCACGTTGCACATTTGAACCGGATCGGATGAATTTTGCTCCTCCAAGAGGCTCCGGAGGTCAAATCTGGAGAACGGTTTATATGGGGGCTATATAGTAGTTATGGACCGATATGGACCAATTCCGGCACGGTTGTTAGAGACCATATACTAACACCATGTTCCAAATTTCAACCGGATCGGATGAAATGTGCTTCTCTTAGAGCCTCCGCAAGCCAAATATGGGGATAGGTTTATATGGAGGCTATATATAATTATGAACCAATGTGTACCAATTTATGCATCGTGTTTAGAGACCATATACCAACATCATGTACCAAATTTCAGCCGGATCGGATGAAATTTTCTTCTCTTTGAGGCTCCGCAAGCCAAATCTGGGGATCGGTTTATATGGGGGTTATGTATAATTATAGACCGATGTGGACCAATTTTTGCATGGTTGTTAGAGACCATATACCAACACCATGTACCAAATTTCAGCAACATCGGATGAAATTTGCTACTCTTTGAGGCTCTGCAAGCCAAATCTGGGGATCGGTTTATATGGGGGCTATATATAATTATGAACCGATGTGGACCAATTTTTGCATGGTTGTTAGAGACCATATACCAACACCATGTACCGAATTTCAGCCGGATCGGATGAAATATGATTCTCTTAGAGGCTCAGCAGGCCAAATCTGAGGGTCCGTTTATATGGGGGCTATACGTAAAAGTGGACCGATATGGCCAATTTTCAATACCATCCGACCTACATCAATAACAACTACTTGTGCCAAGTTTCAAGTCGATAGCTTGTTTCGTTCGGAAGTTAGCCTGATTTCAACCGACGGACGGACGGACGGACATGCTTAGATCGACTTAGAATTTCACCACGACCCAGAGTATATATACTTTATGGGGTCTTAGAGCAATATTTCGATGTGTTCCAAACGGAATGACAAAGTTAATATACCCCCCTATCCTACAAAGAAAAAATTTTCACGAAAATTTTTCCAATTAAAATTTTAATTGAGTTTTAAAAAATATTCAATTAAAAATTTAATTGAATCAACAAATTTTTTAATTGAAACAAAAGTCAATCACAAAAATTAATAGTATCAATTAATTTTTAATTGACCGTCAATTAATTTTTTAATTGATACTATCATTTCTGTGATTGAAGACATTCCAATTAAAAAATTAATTGGATCAATTAATTTCGTAATTGAATCAGAAAAAAAATTGTGTGTATGGTGGACGGTATAAAAATATTCAATTAAAAATTTAATTGATTCAACAAATTTTTTAATTGAAAAAAAATTAATCACAAAAATTAATAATATCAATTAAGTTTTTAATTGGATCAAATAATTTTTTAATTGACTTTCAATTAATTTTTTAATTAATATTATCATTTCTATGATTGAAGACATTTCAATTAAAAAATTAATTGGGTCAATTAATTTCGTGATTGAATAAGAAAAAGATTTTTTTCTGTGTATCTTTTTCCGATTTGGGCAAAAACGACCAAAATACCCACATTTTCCTTGTAAAATCTCCACTGCCGACTTAAATTTGTAGTCTATAGAAATTGTAGAAGTCTAACAAATTTTGTCCCGATGGGGTCAGCTTTAAATATATGTATATGTGAACATAATTCTTTATATATAGAACCCAACAAATTAGAAATATTTGAGATGGTATCGAAAATGTAGATCTACAGGGTATATTACAGTCGGCCCCGCACGAATTTAGACTTTCCTTACTTGTTTTTCTTTGCAAGTGGGAAGAACAATGCCAAATCATGTCAAAATTCTAATTTGCTCAAATTTATTTTTTAGTTTTAGTTCAAAAAACACCTCAAACAACGGAATTTTATATTCGTATTCGAAACAAGGCACATTTCAACTTTATTTCTAATTGTGGCAACTACCTTTTAGAACAGCAGAAAACTAACATTTCTGGGATTCTTTCGAAAATGAGAACCACTTGCATTTATAGTAATCTTCTTCGTTTAATATCAAAATATATCGCGCAGGTACAGTGTTGATTTTTATTAAATATTTTATCTTCCAAAATTGTAATTAACCCATTAGGTGCGCTGGCTAAAACCACAATTTATCTTCACGCATATGAAATATTAAATATTTCTTCCAATGTCTAAGAGAAATTGTAATTTCAACAGAGCTATGAAAGTAAACACAATTTTTTCTGATTCAATCACGAAATTAATTGATCCAATTAATTTTTTAATTGAAAAGTCTTCAATCATAGATAGTATCAATTAAAAATTAATTGAAAGTCAATTAAAAAATTAATTGATCCAATTAAAAAATTAATTGATACTATTAATTTTTTGATTGATTTTTGTTTCAATTAAAAAATTTGTTGAATCAAGTAAATTTTTAATTGAATATTTTTTAAAACTCAATTAAGAATTTAATAGGAAAAATTTTCGTGAAATTTTTTTTCTGTGTACTGGCGTATAAAAATAGAATATTCCTTCATGAAATAATGTGCAGTATTTCATGTCAGTATTGTTGACATGTTGTCCAAGTGTCATGCTGTGCCAAATCTATTTCCATTTCAAACGAATCAGTGGATTTCCACATTTTTTCTTTATGATCTTTAATGGTACTTTAATTCCATTGTGTGCAAAATCACAGACACAGTCCATGCATAAATGAATCGTATTTGTCGAACTCATTCATCTTCATCAACACATCCATTATGGAACAGTGTTTTGAAATCGAAAAAATTTCAAATTATGATGAAGTGGGCATGGAACTGATATTGACATTTCTGAGTGTTTCAAAGCTTCTCTACACATAAAAAAATGTTTCTGATTCAATCCCGAATTTAATTGATCCATTAATTTTTTAATTGAAATGTCCTCAATCACGAAAATGATAGTATCAATTACATTTTTAACTGGATATTAAAAAAATACTTGATTAAAAAAAATGAATTGATTTCATTAGCAAATTTCAATTAATTTTTTAATTGATTCAATTAAAAATTTAGTTGATGTTGATTGCAAACCTCAATTATTTTTTTTTTCATTAAAAACGTAACTATTTTCAATTACTTTCTTAACTGACTTACGGTCATTTTCATGTATCTCCGTTAGACTTTAACTTCCAGTTAACAGAAAGTAAAATCGAAATATCTTCTCTCCGGTTAACTTTAACAGAAACATTTTTTAGCAGTTAAGTTCCTAACTGGCATATGGTAAATATAGACATGATGACAGACATGTCCATAGTACGGTTTAAAAGTTCGTTAGCTAACGTAGCACTAATGGAGCTTCCTGAAGATGGGGGTTAGTGTTTTTAGTTTGATTAAAAAATGAATTGTTTGAAATAAATTTTCAGTTAAAAATTAAAAAAAAGGCCATCATTTATTTTAATTGACTTACGGCCATTTTCATGTAGCTCCGTTAGGCTTTAACTGTCAGTTAACAGAAAGTAAATTGCAAATATCTTCTCTCCAGTTAACTTTAACTGAAAAATTTTCGTCAGTTAAGTTCCTAACTGGCATATGGAATATATATGAGAGATGACAGCTTCGTCCATAATACGGTTTAAAAGTTGGTTAGTTAACGGAACACTAACGGAGCTTTATGAAAATGGGGGTTAGTATGATTAAAAAGTTAATTATATCAATTAAATTTTTAATTAAAAAATTTTAAAATTTCAATCATTGACTTAATTAACTTAATGTTTCTATCTTGATTAAAAAGTTAATTGTACCAATTAATTTATTAATTGAAAAAATGTTCAACATTAGTTGGAAATATTTCGGTGATATTTTTTTCTGTGTGCGTTTTCAACGAAAATACTTATAAGGGGCAAAATAGACCTTCGTTTATCATCCTTATCCCTCTCATGTGTCTTTTCAGTGTATATATTCTAAATTAATGCGCTTTCATGAATACTTCAAGGACAATTTTCATCAAAATGGCGTTTGCTATACACTGTGCACTAAGCCAAAAAAAAAACCAAGTCGGTTCATGTATGTGGTCATCCATGAGCTGTGGCATGTGCCACATTAATCTAATAGTATGCAGAGGAGTTTGAATGTAATGAAAATGGTCAGCAACAGATGCCATTTTGGCGAAACATAAAATAGAATTATAATAACTTTTTGTACTCCACCAGTTTTATTTTTAAACCCACTGAAGAAAAAACGAAAGTATAAAGCTGTGAGGTTGAGCTTTTTACGAGAAGTAAAATAAAAGTTATGGCAAAAATATTTCAATTCAAATTTTGAAGCATATATGCAAATTGGTATAACAATATAATTCTCAAACACATAATACGTGTAAACTCACAATCGTGTAAAATATTCTCGAAGTTGATACTAATTAAATTATCAACCACAAAATTAATTATAAACAAGTAAGAAAAGTCTAAAGTCGGGAGAGGCCGACTATATTATACCCAGCACCACTTTGTAGATCTAAATTTTCGATACCATAGCACATCCGTCAAATGTGTTGGGGGCTATTTATAAAGGTTTGTCCCCAATACATACATTTAAATATCACTCGATCTGGACAGAATTTGATATACTTCTACAAAATCTATAGACTTAAATTTATTTCGGCTAATGCACTAGGGTGGAACACAATGTTAGTAAAAAACAAGTAAGTAAAGTAGAAAGTCGGGCGGGGCCGACTATATCATACCCTAAACCACCATTACAGAATTAGTAATCATAAGCATTTGTGGGGTAACATATAGGTCTGGGAGATAAACCGCATTTGCATATTTAAGAAAATTAAGGGGTACATGTCTATGGGTGCTTTGTGTCAATCTGACTATAGCTCATAGTCAATGTTGCCACGGAAAATGTTTTGTTTACCCTACAAGGACAAAAAAAGTTCCCTACTTTCCCATACATTCCCAAACAATTTTCTCTACTATATTTTTCGTTATATTTAAACAATTTTACAAAACAAAAATGGTTCTAAGTACTTTATTATCTTAAAACATGAATATGCAACGTATTTAACTTAGAATATAAATTTGTATTACCACCACGGTTGCCACAGTTGGTAGAATTCTACCCAAATTAGTAATCTTTTTTGTTAAATCTCTATAAAAATTAAATTTTGGAAAAAGTTTCTATAAACAAATTTTTGTGAGAAATTTTTCTATAGAAATAAAATTTTGACAATAAATTCTATAGAAATAAAATTTTGAGAAAATTTGTTATAGAAATAATATTTTGAAAAAAATTTCTATAGAAATACAATTTTGACAAAATGTTCTATAGAAATATAATGTTGACAAAATTTTCTACAGGAATAAAGTTTACCACACATTGTTAAAGATCAAGCCTTGCCGGCTTCTAATTTCCTCCTCTAGAGCCACCAAAATGTAAAAATTATTACAAGTTGTGTTGAGTGAAAATGTCCTACATTGTGGCCCTATGTCCCTACAAGACGCTAAATATTAGAAAAACCCTACATATAGGGAATTTCCCCTACTTCTAGCAACACTGGCTGTGTTGATATTAGAGGTCTGCACAATTCCATTTGTAAATGAAGAGTACACGTGTACTTGCTACATGAGTACATCTATTTGAGAGAATCGCAAAACAATTGGTACACATTTTGATGAACACCAAAAGCCACGAGTAACTTCTTGTTGCTACTCTGATGTCTTCACTATCAACAAACACATATTCCTCTTTCTCTCTTATTGAAGTGTACTCAGAGTGATCACGTCGAGTATGTTGCGAGAACAAAACTTCATAGAGTACTCCATGTACCACGTGCAGTTTCAGAAATACAAAAAACAGTTACTCTCCATAATATATGTTTTGGTTTGTTATAAAGAACGGCAAACGTTCAGGTAAGTGTGTGACATACATAAATATATGAAATATGTGACATACATACATATCTATGATTAATAATAATGGAAAGTTTTGCTTCGCACATAACTCAGAAATACTTGTGTACCACATGAAGTGAAGAGAATCCATGTTGTACTTTTTCTCAAGTATTTGCATTTTTATTGTTCCTTTTTTTCGGAACACATATTTTTTCGGATAAGTACTTGGTGGTATTTGACAAGCAAGTGTTCTCTTCACTTCACTACTTGCGCTCTGAGAGAAAGACAGTGTATGTACTATATCCGACAGCGAATTGCATACATGTAGTGAAAAGTTATTCGATGCAGACCTCTAGTTGATATTGCACCTACGGAGTTAGTATGCCACTAATATTGAGCCCATTATTAAAAAAAGAGAAAATCGTTAAATTAGTGTGGGTAATAAATACAAATTTGTAAAAATCGAGCAATATTCTTATGTAAGAGCTACAAGTACGTATAAGTATGATCGGCTAGTACATCAAAATTTGAAATTTGAGTAACATTGGTTAATAAATAAGAGTACTATGGCCAAATTTGGGAAAATCGAGCGATGCATATATATGGAAGCTAAATCTAAATCTGAACCAATTTGCATAATATTTTGCGGGTTTGATTTTACCACAAAAGGTTACCTTGTGCAAGATTTGAGTAAGATCAGTTAAGAAATGAGGCCTGTACGGTCAAACATAAGGTTATTAGGGGCGAATTTTTCAAAATCGGGTGATACATATATGGGAACTATATCTACATCTGAACCGATTTCGATGAAATTTTGCACATATAGTTAGTACTATAGAGGACTGGATCTAGCCAACTTTTAGTAAGATCGGTTAATAAATAAGGGTTCTAAGGCCAAATTTGGGAAAATCGGGCTATACATATATATGCACTGAAAAAAAAAGCATACTCGGTTCCAAAGATTTTGTCTTTACTTTAAAAAATTTGGTATTGATTCCGAGCCAAAGAAGCGGAGAATACAAGTAAGGATACTTTTAAGACACAATTCTCTTTTAAATTTAGGTTTTGTGTACTTGCTTCTAGGAAGCAAATTTTAATTTTTCGCTTTCTCAGCCTTTTTTCTTCATATGCTATCAAAGTCCTTTAAAAACGAGTTAACGGCAACTTTATTTTCCAAATTTAGACTCGACTTCCAGTAGAAATTATGCTATGTTTGAAGTAAAAAACTTCTTTAAAATAAAGTTTTGAAAAACATGTCCTATATTTGAACGATTTTTTGCTTTGTAGTCAAGATGCAAAAAGACAACAAATTTAAAGACAATTTCATTAAATTTAAAGAATTTTTCTGAATTATTAAAGTCAAGTTGACCTTAGCCTATAAATTTTTTCTTTCATGTTAAGATACCCATTTTTAAGTCAAATCACTTAATTATAAGGACAATAGGACTTCATTGAAAAGTTTATCGACTTTTGGACAAGGAAAATAACTTTATTTTAGAGAAATGCGTCTTCTATGCTAAGCAAAATATGTATTCGTATTTTAAAGACATGAAATCTTTGACCTCATGACAATATTTTTTTCAGTGTGGGAGCTATATCTAAATATGAACCGATTTCGATGATTTTTTGCACATATAGTTAGTGCTATAGAAGACTACATTTAACCAACTTCGGGTAAGATCGGTTGATAAATAAGGGTTTTATGGCCAAATTTAGAAAAATTGGGCGGTACATATTTATGGGAGCTATAGCTAAATCTGAACCGATTTCGATGATTTTTGCACATATAGTTAGAGCTACAGAAGATTATATTTAGCCAATTTTGAGTAAGATCGGTTGATAAATAAAGGTTTTGTGGCCAAATTTGGGAAAATCGGGCGATACATATATATGAGAGCTATATCTAAATCTGAACCGATTTGGATGAAATTTTGCAGACTTGAAGGGCGACGGAAAAGATTACCTTTTGCCAAATTTGGTGACGATCCGTTTGAAAAAACGCTCAACGTGATTCCATTTGCCGAAATCGGGTGATACATATATATGGGAGCTATATCCAAATTTGATCCGATTTCTTCCAAATTCAATAGCGTTCGTCCTTGTGCCCAAAAATCTCCCTGTACCAAATTTCATCAAAATCGGTTAATAATTGCGACCGGAATCCTGTGAACAGCAAATACATGGACAGACGGACGGACGGACACCAAGCGCTAGATCGACTCAGGAGGTGATTCTGAGTCGATCGGTATATATTTTATGGGGTCTAAAATCAATATTTCTGGTAGGCACATTTTTTGGCCGATCAAACTGACCACCGGACCACTATGTGGTTTAGGGTATAAAAACATTAAATCTGAAGCAATTTTAAGGAAACTTCGCAAAAGTTTATTTATGATTTATCGATCGATATATGTGTATTGGAAATTTAGGAAAATTAGAGTCATTTTTACAACTTTTCGACTAAGCAGTGGCGATTTTACAAGGAAAATGTTGGTATTTTGACCATTTTTGTCGAAATCAGAAAAACACATATATGGGAGCTATATCTAAATCTTAACCGATTTCAACCAAATTTGGCACGCATAGCTACAATGCTAATTCTACTCCCTGCGCAAAATTTCAACTAAATCAGAGCAAAAAATTGGCCTCTGTGGTCATATGAGCGTAAATCGGGCGAAAGTCATATATGGGAGCTATATCTAAATCTGAACCGATTTCAACCAAATTTGGTACGCATAGCTACAACGCTAATTCTACTCCCTGTGCCAAATTTCAATTAATTCGGACATATTTGTGCCAAATTTGAAGTCGATTGGACTAAAACTGCGACCTAGACTTTGATTCCAAAAATGTGTTCACGGACAGACGGACATGGCTACATCGTCTAAGGAGCCCAACCTGAGCATTTTTGCCAAAGACACCATGTGTCTATCTCGTCTCCTTCTGGGTGTTGCAAACATATGCACTACCTTATAATACCCTGTTCCACAGTGTGGCGCAGGGTATAATAAACAAGTAAATACGGCCGAAAGATCGTCCAGAATCGTGATTGAATCCGATTTTTTTGTGCATAGATTGCATACTAAAGACTGTCATCCACAATCTAATTACTTGGGTTGTGGTAACAGTTACCGATGGCAATGTACATTAAACCTTCTTAACATTGTCTTCTATATTGCATGTTAGTCCTTATGGACTTACTAAGTTAGGCAGAATATAAAAACCTATATAAGCCTCTTTTCGCCAATTTTCGCATGGTAATTAGAGGGCTAAACTTCAACCGGATCAAAAGAAGATCAGTTTATATGGGATCTATATATAATTATGGACCGATGTCGATAAATTTTTAATAGGTTGTTAAAGGGCATATACTAACATCACGTTTCAAATTTTAACCGAATGGGATGTAATTTTCTCTTCCAAGAGGTTCCGCAAGGCAAACCTTAGAATCGGTTTATATGGGAGCTATATATAATTATGGACCTATATATACCACTTTTCGCATGGTTGTTAGAGAGCATATACTAGCATCAAGTACCGAATTTAAAAAGGATCGGATGAAATTTAATCCTCCATTAGGTTCTGGAGGCCAAATCTGGGGTTCGGTTTATATGGGGGCTATACCTATCAGTGGTCCGATATGCCCCATTTAAATACCATTACAAGGTAACGTGATTTCCACAGACGTCAAAATAATGAATTTTTAATTACACTGTAATTATCGAAACGTTATAAATTGTCTATGAATTTTACCTAATTTGAATTGAAAGATTTGCTGAATTGATATAGATAACGGCTACTGTGAATATTTGCTTTATAGAATTTTGTACTATAAGCTATCTATTCCTTAAGGTCTTTACTTTCACTTCACTTCTTCTCCAACTACTTCTCTTCCCGTTTCCCACTCTATTTGATCTCCCAGCAAAAAAAAAAATTAGAAGTTCTTCCAAAGGCACAACTTTAAAAGCACTTCCAGAAGATGCACTCCCAATGATGTTCTTTATTTCAACTACCCAGGAAGTTCTTTTAATTCAATTTTTATAACTTGTTTTTTTTTCATACTTTTAAAGGGTAATTTTAACTTTTTTTTGTTTCAATTAGGTTAAAAACAGAGTAAGAATTCATAGAATGGTAGAAATCATTTAAATTTTGTCGAAAAAAATGCCAATCTGAAAAAATTGTAAATTTTTGAAAATATTTGAGGTCAAACGTTTCCGACAAGCGTTCAAATCCATTAAAAATTTTAAAAAATTATAAAAATTATTTATTTAACAAAATATCACAGATTTTTTTAATTTACATCCAAAATATTGAATTTGTCAAATTGAATCAGTGCAACGGCTGTAGAAATGAAGGACTTCCGTCCTATGACAAGCCCATGTTAAATTCATCGCTTCTGTGTCAATTTTGCACCACTTCCGGATCCAAAAAGAACATTTTCATAAGATTATAAGAAGACGCATTTTTTGGAAAGGACACACTACAACACCATGAAATGATACAAATACCTGATGGAAAATGGCACTCGAGCTGGAATGGATTGGTAGAATATCTGAAATCTGCATGTTATTATCGAAATCTAACAATGAATGAATATGAATAACAAACAAATACTTCATAACCCTAAGGTACATTGGATAATACAATGAACCGGCAGACGACATATACATGTCATAGCCGTAAAATCTTTAAAATCAAACTTGTCAAATTCAAATTGAAACTAAATGAAATATTAACTTCATATCGAATATTTTAATATTTATCAAATATTTTTATGAATTCATTATTGTAAATTGTTTGAAATAAAGATTACTACTACTACTAAAAGAACATTTTTTTTACTTTTTTGGCGACGCTTTTTTTGCTGGAATCTTCAATAAACTTTGTATTTGTAAAATTTAAATTTACTCTTTGTTTGTTTTTTCCTTTTTTTTGCATCATTTTCCGGTTGAGTTTTGTTTGGATTTCGATTTAGAATTTCTCATTAATTTGAGAAATAATAACATACTCTCATTATTCCTCTCATCCCATCCTCGCCATATTTGGTACCCCCACAAACCTGTGCACGGTCCATGTTTTGGTATAATCTTCATATAGACAAATCTCTCGATTTGACTTCATGAGCTGCTAAAAATTGCAATTTGTATCCGATTTTGATGAAATTGAAATCTGGAAAAAGACTTTTGTCGAATTTGGTTTATATCCGAAACGATTTTATATAATCCTCATATATACCTGAATCCCAATTTTACTTCTCGTGCTCTTTGAGTGTGCGGGTAAAATTTTATAGAATTTAGATTTTAAATCTGATTTTCTTGTACGCTTAGACGAGTAAGATTCCTCAACGACTCCAACAAAAATTGTGAAACCTTTAAATAATATGTCTTCGTGAAGCGTACCATTTGAAACGATCTGCATACATGGGAGAGTATCTGCCATCAAATCCCTCTTGAATTCTATAAATGTCCAAGTAATCCGTGATTTGTGGTAGTGGGTATTTAAGATTCAACCCGGCTGAACTTAAGGCCGTATTTACTTGTTGTTTAATTGATTACGCTTTAAACTTCAATCAACTTTTTAATTGGAAATATGTTGGTGAATTTTTTTTCTATGATGGATCAAAATTTTTAAAAAGTCAATTTGTATATTATTCAACTTTTGAAAAGTTGGAATTTCCAAATTTTAACAAGTATATACGGCCGAAAGTTTGGCCAGGCCGAATCTTATGTACCCTCGACCATGGATTGCGAAGAAACTTCTACTGCAGACGGTCATTCACAATTGAATTACTTGGGTTGCGGCCGATGGCAAGGCATCTTAAAACTTCTTAACATCATGCCCTTCATCACTACTGTGGTACAGGGAATAATAAGTTTGTGCATTTGTATGTAACGTCAAGAAGGAAAAGTCTGAGATCCATCGTTTAGTATAACGATCGACTTAGAATTAAATTCTGAGTCGATTTAGCGATGTCCGTCTGTCTGTCCGTCCGTCCGTCTGTCAGTCTGTATGTTCATGTATTTTTGTGTGCAAAGTACAGGTCGCAGTTTAAGTCCGAATGTCCTCAAATTTGGCATAGGGTGGTGTTTTGGGACAGAGACAATCGCTATTGATTTTGGCAAAAATCGGTTCAGATTTAGATATAACTGCCATATATATTTATCCCCGATCTGGTGATAGTTGGCGTGTTTATCAGCCGATTTTCTTCAAATTCCGTACATCCGAATCGGTATATATATATATATATATATATATATATATATATATATATATATATATATATATATATATATATATATATATATATATATATATATATATATATATATATATATATATATATATATATATATATATATATATATATATATATCCCTTTCCGACCTATAGCCGATCCACGTGATAGATTTTCCTAAATTTTTGAAATCTGTTATTTATGTGTATATAGAACATTTTACATTATTAAGTTTGTTCAGTTTGATTCTGTATCCTG
This sequence comes from Haematobia irritans, assembly GCF_050003625.1. Taxonomy (NCBI): domain Eukaryota; kingdom Metazoa; phylum Arthropoda; class Insecta; order Diptera; family Muscidae; genus Haematobia; species Haematobia irritans. Next base: position 133,211,620 of record NC_134397.1, read on the forward strand.
TTTTTTCAGGATACGCACAATTGTTGCAGTCCGGTTTAATTTCCAAATAAAAAATAAATCTTTTTGAAACAATTGATATTCATATATTATTAATATTTTTTATTCATATTCAAATTATTAAATTATTAATTAATCAAATTATTAATCATATTCAAATCAAGGACCAGCCCCACAGAGGTAGTTAAAATTTCGTTTTTAATCCCACTCCTCTAGGTTTATTTGGGAGGCTTTGTCTAATAGGGCACCGACCAGTAAATGGCATCATTTGTTCATCTATTGCTTAATTAGCGTTGGACTTTCTTGGAATATTTCTACAAGCAGATCTAAAACGCTCAAGTAGCGGATTTATTTTCCAAAACACGTTTGATTGTTTCTCTGCATCTGTTACTTCATTGTTGTCCACCACATGTAGACACATGCGCAAGAGCAGGAATCGATCACGACTCATAGTATCAGATACAATAGGGTGCCTTGTGGCTTTCTCCCAGTGCATGCGTATCCTTGGGTAACGAATGCAGCCCATCGCAAGGACGATACCAAAAAATTTTTCATTTCACCTACTGATGCTCCCAGCACTTTAATGATCCCATTCTCCGGGACTTTATAGGTGTGTTTGTGTCCACAGTTTCACAAAAGCTGCTTTCCAACAGAATCTCAAACGGTCTTTTTTTCCAAATAACACAACGATTGGTAGTGTGACCTTCATCTGCTGGTGTCTCTAAAACAGCATTTACATCGTCTTCATTGTCGCTCTCCTGGTCTGCCAAATTATTTGTTGCAACGGGTAACTCCCAAGTGGCATCCGCACACTCATCATCACTACTAATGTCTTCCAAATCCGAATTTAAAAGTTCAGCTAAGATAGCGTCTTCAGTTAGTCCATCTACCAGATTGGCTGATAAGTCCCCGGTCTGACACATAGATGGCGTCGCTATATATGCATATTCTTTTTATATAGCACCAACCTTCAAATGATTCGTGTAAAAATTTGACGTCTGTAAGTCAATTAGTTTGTATTATAGAGCGTCTTTTGTGAAGCAACTTTTGTTATTGTGAAAAAAATTGAAATTGAAAAGGAATTTCGTGTTTTGATAAAATACTGTTTTCTGAAGGGAAAAATACGGTGGAAGCAAAAACTTGGCTTGATAATGAGTTTCCGGGCTCTGCCCCAGGGAAATCAACAATAATTGATTAGTATGCAAAATTCAAGCGTGGTGAAATGAGCACGGAGGACGGTGAACGCAGTGGACGCCCGAAAAAGCTGGTTATCGACGAAAACATCAAAAAAATCCACAATGACAATGGATGAAACATGGCTCTATCACTACACTCCTGAGTCCAATCGACAGTCGGCTGAGTGGACAGCGACTGGTGAACCGTCTCCGAAGCGTGGAAAGACTCAAAAGTCCGCTGGCAAAGTAATGGCCTCTGTTTTTTGGGATGCGCATGGAATAATTTTTATCGATTATCTTGAGAAGGGAAAAACCATCAACAATGACTATTATATGGCGTTATTGGAGCGTTTGAAGGTCGAAATCGCGGCAAAACGGCCCCATATGAAGAAGAAAAAAGTGTTGTTCCAGCAAGACAACGCACCGTGCCACAAGTCATTGAGAACGATGGCAAAATTTTGTGAATTGGGCTTCGAATTGCTTCCCCACCCACCGTATTCTCCAGATCTAGCCCCAGCGACTTTTTCTTGTTCTCAAAAGAAAAAGGATGCTCGCAGGGAAAAAATTTGGCTGCAATGAAGAGGTGATCGCCGAAACTGAGGCCTATTTTGAGGCAAAACCGAAGGAGTACTACCAAAATGGTATGAAAAAATTGGAAGTTCGTTATAATCGTTGTATCGCCCTTGAAGGGAACTATGTTGAATAATAAAAACGAATTTTGACAAAAAAATGTGTTTTTCTTTGTTAGACCGGGGACTTATCAGCCAACCTGTTAAGAAAAAGAACAATAAAAGTTAATTTATTTTTAGAATAAAGGCCTAACACGCACAATTGTAGCACTTCAAACAAATTTGGCGTAAAAATATCAAAAAACACAAAATAATCACGAAGTTACTGTTTGCATACAATATTTAATATGTTTTCTTATTGAAAACACTTGTTTGATGAAATATTCCACAATTTAAATAATTTTAATTTATTTGCAAACTTACCTCTTCCACGCATTTTTACAAATGCGCAAAGTACACTGCTGAATCTACAAAATTAATATGAAAAACGAATATTTATAACGGTTCTTCACATTCTTAGACAAAGAGAGAGCATACACAATTATTTTGTTGCCGCTCTTATCACAGTACGTCTTATATTAAAGAAATTATAGAGACTTAAACTTACCCGCACAATTGTGCGTACACGGTCGGAAAGGGATATATATATATATATATATATATATATATATATATATATATATATATATATATATATATATATATATATATATATATATATATATATATATATATATATATATATATATATATATATATATATATATATATATATATATATATATATATATATATATATATATATATATATATATATATATATATATATATATATATATATATATATATATATATATATATATATATATATATATATATATATATATATATATATATATATATTTCGTCCGATTTAGACTCATATGACCACAGAGGCCAAAGTTTACTACCGATTTTCGTGAAATTTTGCATAGAGAGCAGTATTGATATTCTACCAATGCTTGGTAAATTTGATTAAAATCGGTTTAGATTTAGATATAGCTCCCATATATATCTTTGGTCCGATTTGGAGTTATATGGCCTCAAAATCCAGAGTTTTGCCCTGACTTGCTTAAAATTTTGCACCAGGAGTATGTTTAATAGTATCGGTAAGTGTATCAAATTTGATTCAAATCGGTTCAGATTTAGATATAGCTCCCATATATATCTTTCGCCCGATTTACACTCATATGACAACGGAGGCCAAAGTTATACTCCCAATTACGTGAAATTTTGCAGAGATTGCAGAATTGTTATTCTAACTATGCATGTCAAATTTGGTCAAAATCGGTTCACATTTTTATGTGGACTGTTTTGAGGATCGGTTTATTTGGGGGCTATATATACTCGTAATATAGATCGATACGGGCCAATGTTGGCATGATTGTTATTGGCCATATACTAGCGAAATGTACCAAATTTCAACCGGATCGGATGAAATTAGCTCCTCCAAGAGGCTCCGGAGGTCTAATGTGGGGATAATGAACCGATATGGACCAATTCTGGCATGGTTGTTAGAGACCATATACTAACACCACGAACCAAATTTCAACCGGATCGGATGAAATTTTATTCTCTTAGAGGCTCCGCAAGACAAATCAGGGGATCGGTTTATACGGGGGCTACATATAATTATGAACCGGTGTGGACCAATTTTTGCATGGTTGTTAGAGACCATATACCAACACTATGTACCAAATTTCAGCCTGATCGGATGAAATTTGCTTCTCTTAGAGGATCCGCAAGCCAAATCTGGGGATCGGTTTATATGGGAGCTATATATAATTATGGACCGATATGGGCCAATTTTTGCATGTTTGTTAGAGACAATATTCTAACACTATTTACCAAATTTCAGATCGGATGAAATATGCTTCTCTCAGAGGCTCCGCAAGCCAAATCTGGTGGTCCTTTTATATGGGGCTATACGTAAAAGTGAACCGATATGGCCCATTTGCAATACCATCCGACCTACATCAATAACAACTACTTGTGCCAAGTTTCAAGTCGATAGCGAATATATATACTTAGAACAATATTTCTATGTGTTACAAACGGAATAACAAAGTTACTATATCCCTCCCATAAGCGTAGGAAGGCCTCTGGGGAGGGGGCTTAGACCCCCCCCCCCAGAAAAATTGTAGGCCCCCCCCAGAATTTGAAAACCTGTTTACGATTTTACATTTTTATAAAAATTAAACAAGTATATACTCGTACAACGCACAAAGTTCCACTAAAGACTTTCATGCACAATCGAATTATTTGGGTTGTGGTAGAAGTCTGATATTTATGAAATAAAGCTGTGGTTGAACATATGATTTAGTTGAATAAAAAATAGTAATTGATATTAAAACTATTCTTTCATAAATTAATATCTTAATAATGCTGCAAAAACGCGTCACCAAAAAAGAAGTGAAAATGTTCTTTTTGGGTATGGAAGTGGTACAAAATTGGCGGAGAAGCGATGAATGTAATATGAACTTGTCATAGAACGAATGTCCACCGTTTCAACAACCGTTGCTATGAATTTGCATCACTTCTTAAGTTGTGATCCGAATTCAGTGTTTTGAATGTGAATTAAAAATTTTGTGATATTTTCCCAAATAAATAATTTTTATACTTTTTTATGATTTGTAATGCATTCTAACGCTTGTTTAAAACGTTTTTTCAAATATTAACGATTTTTCTATAATGGATTTAGCATTTTTGTGGCAAAATTTGAATAATTTGTACCATTTTATTTATTCTTACTCTTTTTTTTAAACTTTTTGAAAAAAGAAAACAAAAAATTACATATTAAAATATAAAAAATGAATAAAAAAAACTTCCTGTGTAGTTAAAATAGTTAACTTTTTTGTGAATACATTTTTGGAAGTGCTTTTAAAGTTGTGCCTTTAGAACAACTCCCAATTTTTTGCTGGGAAGTGTGGAACTACCCTACGGGAAATGGATCAACCACAGAACTGGTACAGGACTAGTCCCTGGTGTGTATGGACCAGTCCCAGTTCTGATCAAAACGTATGGGATGGACCGTCCACTTTAACATGGGTTTGTCATTGACGGCGTAAACTTACATTTTAGGACGCGTCTTGGACTCATCCCAAAGGACACGTCCTGGGACAATTTAGCAGGAGCAACCGATAAACAGGTCCTCAGGAACCAGTCTCGGACAAACTCTTAGAAATCTCTTTCAATTTGGGCTCCTAATTGAACCCGAAATGAAAAAACAAAAAGTTATTCTGATAATATTATTTCACTAAATGTGAAAATTGCAACTAACTGGAGCACAAGTACCAGTTCTGTGATAGGTCCGTCAGTGGCAATTTGCACCAATTTCCCGTAGGGTAGTTTTAGTTGCTTTATTATAAAGGGTGATTCTTTTGAGGTTAGGATTTTCATGCATTAGTATTTGACAGATCACGTGGGATTTCAGACATGGTGTCAAAGAGAAAGATGCTCAGTATGCTTTGACATTTCATCATGAATAGACTTACTAACGAGCCACAACGTCGAATTTTCAGTGAATGGGCCCTAGAAAAGTTGGCAGAAAATCCGCTTTTTTATCGACAAATTTTGTTCAGCGATGAGGCTCATTTCTGGTTGAATGGCTACGTAAATAAGCAAAATTGCCGCATTTGGAGTGAAGAGCAACCAGAAGCCGTTCAAGAACTGCCCATGCATCCCGAAAAATGCACTGTTTGGTGTGGTTTGTACGCTGGTGGAATCATTGGACCGTATTTTTTCAAAGATGCTGTTGGACGCAACGTTACGGTGAATGGCGATCGCTATCGTTCGATGCTAACAAACTTTTTGTTGCCAAAAATGGAAGAACTGAACTTGGTTGACATGTGGTTTCAACAAGATGGCGCTACATGCCACACAGCTCGCGATTCTATGGCCATTTTGAGGGAAAACTTCGGAGAACAATTCATCTCAAGAAATGGACCGGTAAGTTGGCCACCAAGATCATGCGATTTGACGCCTTTAGACTATTTTTTGTGGGGCTACGTCAAGTCTAAAGTCTACAGAAATAAGCCAGCAACTATTCCAGCTTTGGAAGACAACATTTCCGAAGAAATTCGGGCTATTCCGGCCGAAATGCTCGAAAAAGTTGCCCAAAATTGGACTTTCCGAATGGACCACCTAAGACGCAGCCGCGGTCAACATTTAAATGAAATTATCTTCAAAAAGTAAATGTCATGGACCAATCTAACGTTTCAAATAAAGAACCGATGAGATTTTGCAAATTTTATGCGTTTTTTTTTAAAAAAAAGTTATCAAGCTCTTAACAAATCACCCTTTAAATTGATTGTCGAGTTATTTTGATGTCTATTTCTTTATTCAATTTTATGAAAAAAAACATTAGTTGAACCTATAAGTTCAGCCTATAAAGTTTTAGCTAGGGGGGCTATAGCCCACCCCCCCCCCCCCTAGGAAAATTGTCTAGCTACGCTAATGATCCCTCCTATGGTGGAGGGTATAAAAATGTCGAAGACGACTTTTTTAAAATTTTGTAAAAATTTGAAAACTCAAAATGGCGATTTTTCGACATTTTCAAAAAGTCGAAAGGTCGAATAATCGACTGTGTTTTGATTCTGATTACAATCCCTATCATATACATATGTAATCTTGCCATTGCTTCAATATCTATGTCAGCAATAATTCTCAGTAGTAAATAATGACACAATAAATAGATTATCAATAACGGACCAAAAAGTGGTAACTAATGAGTGCGATTATGATGGTGACAATGACAGTGAATTCTCCCAGGTGGTAATAAATCAGATTTTCCCATTAACTGAGATAAGGATGTTAGTCAATTAATGAAAGCTACAATACTTTTCTTTGTTTTTTATTGATAATAATTAACACACAAATAAATGAAAAACTTTATATTGGGGGTATGATTGCATAATTCTTCGATATGTGTTTTTGTCTGTCAATAGGGACGGTTGTTGTTAGAAACTTTGACAGATGAGAAACTTTGACAGAAGTCGATAATTACATAGATAGATTAAAGTCAGTATACCATTCCCCAGTTTTTTGCTGGAGGATTTTCTAAAACTTACCGTACACTGAGCTGTTTGGCAAACACGCTTGAATTCCCGCCAATGAACTCCTTTAAGATTTTTGTCAAATAAAACGACATTATTTAGATTGACATTGTAAATTTACATATATTTCATAATTTTCTTAAGGATTTTCTTACAGGCAGACACGACTTAAAATTATATATTAAAAAAGATTATTAGCTAAAACAAAACAATTCATTAGAATTATCACACAAGCGAAAAATAATAAGGCTATGGTCACACTATGCAAATATTTGACCCAAAAAGGGTATCAAAAATGTTTTCAGAACCATTTTCCAAATATCTGGATACGGGTTTTGGGAAATAATCCTACCATGATGTTATATATCCAATATGAGCTAAAAATGTTTGCTGGTTTGGCTGTGGCGACGGATTCTTTTTTGATTTCTGTCAAATATTTGCTCAGTGTGACCATAGCATAAGAATTAATTTTATCAAGTCCTAAACAGCACTCAGACGCATGAAAATGGAAACATTTATTGTGGCTTTTTAATAAGAAATATGTTTCCAATGAAACGATTTTGCCCACAATTCATCTTGGTCAATGTTCTCAGTATAGGTGAGTACTATGTTCGATTTTTCCACCAAAACACTAAATTAAAAGTACAAATATATTTATGAAGACGATTATATTTTGATCAAGTCTTACCAAATAATGGATGGAAAAGATCCAAGGAATTGATTGCAACTAATTTTATATTTCTAAATTAATTAATAAAAAAAAGTAACCGTGAAAACAAGCTGGTTTTCAGCTTGAAAACTGAACATAGTACTCAGCTTATCGCAAAAATTTCGTTTGGCAATAGTTTCTTAACCCTAAAACATACAAATAAAACTTTTGGCAAATAGTACTCTTTGATATGAAATTCAAATACAAATTCAATTTAAGTCCCAAACACGCTTGAATCGCCGCCATTGAACTCATTCTTTAAGAATTTTGTCAAATAAAACAACATTATTTAGATTGATATTCTAAATTTACATATATTTCATTATTTTATTAAAGATTTTCTTACAGGCAGACACGACTTAAAATTATATATTAAAAAAGATTATTAGCTAAAACAAAGCAATTCATTAGAATTATCACACAAGCGAATAAGAATAAGAATTAGTTTGATCAAATCCTAAACACAACACCACTTCAGGTGCATGAAAATGGAAACATTTATTGTAGCTTTTTAATAAGACAATTATTATGTTTCCGATGAAACGATTTTGTCCACAAATCATCATAGTCAATGTTCTCAGTAGCATTGCAAAAAAACACGTATATTTTAAGCAAAAGTACTAGCCACCCCACAAAGGCTATGATGAATTTCAAGGTAGAGTTAATGTATGGTGATGAATGATAACGAAATATGGCACAAATCTCCAAGGTGATGTTTTAATAAATGATAGCTTTTATAAATTCCCATTACAATACAACAACAAATGGAAAATAACGAACGAAAGCAAAAATAATACTAAGAATTTGTTATTAACTACTTGTATTAAAGAGAATTATGTTTATTGTATCATAAACAATTTGTTCGTTTATATCGATGTCTACATTCCAAAGTGCGCTAAGTCTAAAAATTGAATTTTACAGGAAACAATAAACATGTTTTGTTTTTTGAAATTTCTCAAAACCCGTATAACATAGAAATTTCCTTATTTTCGTTCTCAAAATCATATTTTTTTATAAATTTTTTTTTGGTATGTACGAACTCAAAATAGTGATAATAGACCATGACAAAAAATGACTTAGACCACTTTAGACCGAACAAAGCTTTTTGCCTTTTTTGGATTGGGCATTTTTCAAACTTTAGACACAGGCAAAGTACAATATTAACCATAACTTTGGATAGAAATGTCCAATAAATTCGAACTTTTGACAGGATGCAATTCACATCAATCCGAATAAAAAACAGCAAACTCTATCAAAACATGCTAAGTCGACTTAGCGTACTCTGGAATGAGGGCATCGATATGATAACATGGTACAATTATTTATAATGTAGCCTTAATTCATCAGTCGATTAAATTAAAATTTGAAAATAAACTCATATACATTCAAAATGCGTAAATGTTGTATGTTTGACAAGCTGGAGAATAATGAAAACGGCCATAAATCTTGCACCCAGTTGAATATTTTTCAATTGAAATGTATTTCCATAGCATTAATAAACATTTGTCAATAATGACACAAAATTCCTACAAATATTTTTGTATTTGTTTATTTTTATTTTTTACTGACATTGTACTGATCCGTTATATTTTTGTTTTTATTTTTTTTTTTTTTTTGGGCTAGTGAGGCTAATACCAAATTATGCCAAGTCTAAGAAACTAATTACTCGGCCTTCTTGGTGCAAGGAATTTTATTTTGGCCGTGTTCTTCCATAATTTGATTGGGATGGGCAAAAGATGGAATTGTCCAGTACTCATTTATAAAAGATATACTCACACCTGTGATATTACGGTGGACTTGAGAAGGATCATAAAATATTTTAGTATCTGGAATTTAAGAACATAGCCCTAAATGACCCAATTTTAGGGCTAACATCGCACAGAATATCAGCAAATGGTAAAATTCTGCATCGTACTTTCCAAAAATATTTGAGGGTCATACGATTCATTATCCGACATTTCTTCGTGAGACTGTGTATGAGTGAAAACTCTTACACCACCCGTTATGTGTAGTAGTAACTAGACTAACTCTTAAGATATTCTTAATAGTATACATGATTAAAAAACAACGTTTTTAAATTTGATGTATCACATTTGCTTAATAAAAAAATTATGTAGTTGATTTATTATTTGTAGCCTTTCTCCAACTCTTCCTAGATTTTCCCATGGTATTTCATCACAGTTTTATTGTATACTGATTTTATGGAAGCTTAAATTCTTTTTGTTTTTTGTTTCTATATATAACAATATTATTATTTTTATTAAAAGTGATATTACAAACCTATTGTAATTTTATTATTAATTAAAAAGCAGTGAATTGAGTTGAATTCCATATTTTAGGAGAATTTTAATCAAAGAAAAAGTATAAGTCAATTTTATTAAATGAAGTCAAATTGGCTAAATGGACTTGTGATAGTCCATTAGCCAATTTGTAAAATAGACGAAAATACTACTTTGAATAGAAAGGGCGAAAGTGATTAGATCATATAATAGAGCCGTTGATCGCTAAGGCGAAATGATGTAGATCAGAGAATAGAGCCGCCGAGTCACGCCACCAACTATTTTTTGTCGGTCGACACCGTATGTTTCGATATTCAGAATCGCAAAATTTTCGTTTGGCGATAGTTTCTTAACCCTAAAACATACAAATTAAAATTTTTGCAACATAGTAAGAAATTCAAATACAAATTGAATTTAAGTTCGATAGTATCTCAAAATTTTCTTTATAAGAAAACTAAATTCTTCCAATTTGTGATTCCGAATATCGGAACATGGGGGATATTCTTTAAATGCGAGTATGAAAAAAACCTTCCAATTTTTTTTTTTCTGTCAACAAAACACCGAGTCTCTTATCCAAATTAAATCAATGAAACGTTTCTTAAAATTTTGCAAAAATCGTGCACAACAGATTTGAATAAAATGAAAATTTGATTTTAATTATGAACTTAGCTTTCCGAGACAAAAGATTAGTAGTAATCAATTCCTAAATTTTTATATTTATATATCAAATTGTTTTTGTAACGTAGTCTACATATAGTAGTAAGATATATACTTAGTATTAAGGTGTAATTATATGTCAAGTTTTTGCAGTCCTTGATTGTAGTCCTAATTATTTTTATAATTTTTTTTAAGTAAATTTAATGTAATTCTTTATTTTGAGTATCCCTGTAACCGTATATGGCCATTTCGGCTTGGTTGTAAAATGAGTTAAATAAATAAATAAATAAAAGATGCCGACAACTGCAAACGTCCAAAAACAAATGTACTTTATTTGGAAAATGTACTTTTTATAACTAGACTTTCCAAACTAACTACTCGCAACGAAATTTTATAATCGATCAATAACGATAACCTCAAGAATTCTCTTGAAAGCCGTATATTAGAAAATGAGATATAATTTTACACCCAAAGATTTCTTTTAGTAGACACAGAACAAGAGTCTACTGAAAAAAGGAAAGCAGTCATGGTTTACCCAAAGAATTTTATTTAGTAGACATTGCACAAAAGTCTACTGAATAAAGGAAAGCAGTCATGGTTTACTGAAGTAGCAAACATTATCTGCTATTTTTTAAGCTCGATTGCACTAAAGCATGTTTTAGTTTGGCCGAAACGAAAAGTTAAACTAGGGGCTATTATAACACAAAAAAGTACGTCTTATATTCAGCATAGCAGCAAACAAAATGTTTGCTGATCGCATTTAGGAAATGTTTAGAATATTTGAGTGCAGGAATATACAAAAAAGTATTCTTGATTCTTAAATATACTTTGGTTAACATTTTAAAACATAAACATTTTCCTATTTATTGTTCCCTAGACCCTGAAGTACTAAACTGTAACAACAGACATCGACTGCTGTTTTTATCAGACTTTTTTCTATGAGTGTAGAACAACACTATTTCGTTATGTTCAAGTATCTTCAGTCATCATTGGAGTTTTTAATATTTTGTAATAGCCACTAGGTAGCTGTAGAAAATATTGAACATTTGCTACTCGTTTTCCACTCAATATTCACTAAAGTTGGTTAAATTAATGTCACGAAACCTTACAAAAATTTTGCAATATGCCAAAACATATTCAACTGTCATATTTTCCGAGTAATTTAGTCCTACAATAACCCAGTGTCTCTTAATACCCTGTATAACGTCATTCGGAATACTCTGTATGAAAGAATTCATCATAATTAAAATTCAACTGGAAAATTGGTATTGGTTGGAAATATAAGCTATTCCAAAATTTGAATAAGACATTTGGAAAGAATACCACTTTTTCGCTTTGATCAAAATCTTCAATATGGATTTATTATCTGCTTAACGACCTGCCTATGGCCAACACAATAAAATCCTTTTTTATCACTTTTTGGCTCAATTTCCTTACAGCTCGTATATATATTTGAATTATTACTATTATTTTTCTTGCAATACAGACTTTAAAAAAATAGTAAGCGGGTCACAATAAAAAAAAACTAAAGGAGAGTATGCATAAATATCTTACAAAGACATACAGAGCTTAATTACTATTAACAAAAAAATAATAATAATAATAAATAAATCTATTCATAACAGTAGCATAGCATATATTATTTCGAATTCAATAAAATGTCTCATTTGGACTTCAACACAGTACTCCTTTAATACTATATAAGATTCTTTGTGGATTCCATTTACTTACTTCATCTATTGATGTTGTCGTCTACGGTCTGGAAAATGAAGAAATTAAAGAACATTTTTTAGAATAACTAAGGAAGAATGATATGGAATGTGTTAATGCTTTATCGCATAAGAATAGCTTATTGATAGCTTAGGTTAACTTTCGTAATTATTTTTGTTAAAATGGAAAAAAAATATATACGTTAGCTAGTCTGCTATCTTACTTACATATTCCATATGCCAGTTAGCAACTTAACTACTTTTTGCTAACTGGCTACATGAAAATGACAGTAACATTAGTAATTTGAATAAAACTTTTGTATATGTTTGAAATATTTAATGATTTTTATAAAGAATAACAATAAAAGAATAAATAAATAAATACAGAGAAATGGTAATAATAAGTCTCCAAATAATATAGAAAAAATAATTTTAAGTTATAATTTATATAACTTTAAATTAGGGGTAGGTTCATTTAAAGATAATATATTGTAGTATTATATTTATTGTTTTTTTTTTATAACCACCACCATAAGATGAGGGTGCACCAACTTTGCCATTCCGTTTGTTACACATTGGTCCCAGATCCCATAAAGTATATATTCTGGGTACTTTAACCTAACCTAACCTTATCACAATGGACTGAATAGTCTAAGTGAGCCTGAATCTTAATCGGGCTGCCACTTTAACATAACCATATATTCGGGGTAATGATAAAATTTTGAGTATATCTAGCGATGTATTGAATTCACGCTAACAAATCTACCAAATTTAATTTTTTTTTTTGATCACCCGTGTAAAAATTGAGAGATCTAATCATGTCTAATAATATCAAAGTATATATAATTATATCTGCTCAGATATGGTTGTATATATAAATAGATCTACGGAGATATGTTATGTATAGCTGATGGAAAAGAAGTAATTCGAGATGCTGTTGAGTGTGAACTTTTTCTTCGCGAAACAAATGGGACCCAAAAATGATTGTAAATATGTAGATTAAAATTCCAATTATTTTTTCGATGTGCTTATACTAGTTCTACACTGACACAGACATTTTTTTCAGTTTTCAATATTGATTATACCTTAGTAAACCATATGTCTATGTTATAAAAATGTTCTTTTTTATTCAGTGTAGGCATGTATATGCACAATCTTATTATACTTCTATTTTTCCGTATACTTATACTCATATTTATAATTATTTTTTTCACTGGCTTTTAATCATGAACTAGATATTGTTGACTTTATTACCTTAAGCGAAGTATTTTTGATCTCGTATTTGAATAACGATCAGCTGTGAATTATTGTATGGAATATATGAATTTAAGGTGTATGATTTTGAGTTACTTTGTCTTTGATTCTACTTGGCTCCCCCCTATAATTACTTTTGCTACATTTGATGTCTTTTAATTATAATATGGGTCCGGTGGTTAGCAACAATACGTATTTGAAATCGAATTTACAGTGTTACGAATTTGGTAGTTTGAATGTAGCTCATTGGAATTGCAGGAGCATAAGGCCTTCCCCCCACTCTACGAAACTTGATGAACTTAAGTGTATTTTGAAGGATTCTGGTTTGGATATTATTGCGATATCTGAGACCTGGCTTAAACTTGATGTTCCGACACGTGCTGTCTCTATATCTGGGTACAAACTAGTGAGGAACGATCGAAGGAATACAAGAGGAGGGGGAGTTTGTATATATGTATCTAGGAAACTCAAGTACAAGGTTGTATTTACATCGTCCCTGCTAGGAAAGTGTGAGTCACTTTTTCTTGAATTTTCTTCTGGTGATGTCAAATTCTTATTTGGAGTAGTATACTTGCCTCCTCCTTGTGATCTGGAAACATTTGAAGAGGTACATCATGACCTTTTTATGAATTATTCAAGTTTAATTGTTGTGGGTGATTTTAACTGCAATATGTTTGATCCCTCTAAGTCAATTTTGTTACGAACAGTTTGTTCACGTCTTAATTTGTCGGTATTGCACAACTGTAAGCCTACGCACTTCGATCTGGCCCATGGTACTTTTTCGTTGCTTGACCTTATGTTGATCAGTAACTGCTCTGTTCGTTATTCTGATCAGTTGCAATGTCCGTCAATTTCTGATCACGCAATGTTATTTGCGTCATTTGATATTAGTATTAGGCATGTTGAAGAGTTTGTTGAGTATTATGATTACCAAGGTATTGACTGGGACGGACTACTGCATTACTTGTATGACTTTGACCCACATGCATTAGATGGTTTGGATGCTGACAGTGAATGCGATATTATTTCATCACTAATATGTGATCTGTTCATGTTTGTTCCGATTGTTAGAAGAAGGATTCGATACATAGGTGACGACTGGATGAAATCAAATGACATAGTATATGCTAAGTCTCTTCGGGATTTAGCATTTCGATCCTTTCAACATGATCCCAGTAGTGACAAATGGAAAATCTATTGTAGATATCGTAACAAGGCGAAATCAGTGATGCGTAGAGAAAGGTGGAAGTTTTTTTCTAGAAATTTTGCTCGTTTAGATTCCAATGGGTTATGGCGTGTACTGCGAGGTTCGGGATGTCTAGGTGAGGATGAAATGTTGTATGATGGTGATGTTGACGCTGTGAATAATTATTTCGTTGATGGAACTTCGACAGATTCAGGTGTTGATGGGTTAACTGATGTCAGTCTATTTACGGATTCGGATAATTCGTTTTCATTTAGATGTGTAGGTTTTCAGGATATTGCTATTGCTTTGGCTAAGGTGAAATCGAAATCTATTGGGGTGGATGGCATGTCCATTGAATTTTTACGCATTTTATTTCCTTATATATCGGATTTAATCTTGCATTTGGTAAATAGGATTTTGACAACGTCAAAGTTTCCTGCATCATGGAAGACAGCCCGCGTGGTACCTATACCTAAAGGTGGAGTGGTATATAGCCCCGAAGACTTGCGACCGATTTCTATACTGCCTGTTTTGTCCAAGATTTGCGAGCACCTCATGAAGGAACAGATATTGGCGCAAAGTTCTATACGGATTTTTGATGGACAGTTTGGCTTTAGAGGGGGTCATAGCGCTACAGCACTGGTGCTACATCTCACTGATTATGTTAGGGGCCATTTGAATCATGGGAGTTCTGGTGTGTTGGTTTCTTTAGACTTGACGAAAGCCTTCAATTCTGTTAACCATTTCACGTTGATTGAGAAACTTAGATATCAATTTAATTTTTCTTATTCAGCATGTAAACTTATCATGTCATATTTGAGTTGCAGGTTTCAGTTTGTTTCTATGAATGGAAAGACTTCGAGCATTCGCCACGTTAATAAAGGGGTTCCCCAAGGCTCGGTTTTGGGACCCTTGCTTTTCCTTTTGTATGTCAATGATCTTTCATCATGTTTGCTTGATGCACCCTGTAGATTGTTTTTATTTGTGGATGATGTTATGCTTGCGTTCCATTATGATATCACCTCTAAAACTGCTATAGAGGCGGATATTAACAATTGTCTGAATCGTATTTCGCGGTGGACGGATCGTAATTCATTGGTTCTAAATCCTCGTAAAACTAAGGCTATAAGATTTGGAGGTCGACATGATTTAGATATTTTCGTGGGTGGAACTAAGATTGATTTTGTTGAGTATCACAAATGCCTAGGCATTGTAATTGATAGCAGGCTTAGTTTTGAGACGCATGTGAATATGGTGAGAAGAAATGTTTATTCTGTTCTGCGTAGGCTTTATTCTGTAAATATATATCTCCCTTTATGGGTGAAGACTAGATTGGCCCGAGTTCTCCTTATGCCACATGTTCTGTATGGGCTTGAAGTTGTGTCAGGTACGTTTGATTACGTTCTGTTGAAGTTGCGGCGGATAGTTAATGATGTTGCGCGATTTGCCTTTAATCTGAGGCGACGGGATCATATATCTGAGTATATTGGGCGTTTCCTAGGCACTTCTTTTGATGACTACGTTCGATTAAGAAATTTACTCTTTTTTTATAAAGTAGTTAAGAGTGGAGTTCCTATTCTTGTTCGTACGATGTTTAATTTCTCGATGTCTAGTCGTAATACGCAGATAGTAATACCCAGAATTTTTAACTCTAAGTTTGAGAGGTCATTCTTGGTACGTGTTGCTCGATTATGGAATCAGTTACCTGTGGATCTCAGAATATTTTCACATACCAACAACGCGTTTCGTTTGAAGGTTTATAATTACTTTTTGCAAGGTTGAACGCATGTACATAGGGAAAATGACATGTTGCTAATCTGGACGTACTATTAATAATATGAAACTTACTATTCGAGGTAATTATGGTGGGGAACCAAAGAAAAATCAAAAGACTATATTAAATATAATATAATTTTTAGTTTTATATTTTTATCATTATATATAAGTTAGATCTTGGGCTATGTTTATTACCATGTAATGCATTTATTGGCCTTGTAGGCTTACGTGTTACTAATTAATGAATAAATAAATAAATAAATAAATAAATATATGATTAGATCTGATTCAAGATCTAATTATATATGTTGTTATATCTATTTATATCAGTCATATCTGGTAAGATCTAATTGTATATCTTCATATATGACATCATATCTAATTATATATACTATATATAGCTCCATATCTAATTATATATATATCGCATTAAATCATGAACCAGTTCTGTAACACGGATAAAAAAATATTTGTATATGTTTGTGTTTAAAAATAATGTGTTTGTTACGAGAATATTAACGTGATATACTTGGTTACAAGCACGTATGTTTGGTCGCACATCAAAACAAGTGGTGACCATAACCAACAATCTTTATATATTGCGACAGTTTCAAAAAACCCTTTTAAATATCATTTTGAAGTGTCTTCTAAAATGCTTAACTTTCAGACACAACTGTCTTTTTGTTTTCAAAAATGTCACCCCATAACTATCACCATTAGCAACGCCTGTTGTTATTAAATTTGAAAAAATATATCAAATATTTGATAATGCGAGTTTGATATTTTTATTTCATATAAAAATCTAATGTCTTCTCATTTTTCGAGGAAGATAAAAGAGTAAGAGAAGCTGTGATAAGGTAAGTTTATTGTTTTGTTGCTATTTTTATATATTGATGAAATGCAAATAAAAAAACCATAAAAAGACGTATAACTACGTCCAGTGACGAGGTAAGTTTTGTGTTTTGTTATTATCTATATAAATATAAAAATAAATGGTTTTTCTTTCAGGAAAATGAAATTGAGGTTCTGCAAAAGAAAATAAGGGAGACTGAGGATCAACTAGAAGCTCTAAAACAAAGCCAGGCTTTACCAGAAATTACGGTAGAGCAATCCGTCCAATGTAGTGATGATGAGGAGTAGCTTCTTGGCAGCAATTTTGATGAAAAGGTAAGTATCAAGAGCAAATCTAATAGTTGTCAAAAGTGTTTTGTTGGACCTACTTTTACTTTTTTTGAAACAATGAATTTAGACCAAATTAAATATTTTGCAATGCTCTGGATGCTTCCCATCCATAGGTTGATAAGATTTGATAGAAATATAAATGTTTTGTGGAATAATGAATAAAATGATTTCAACATAACCATGAATAATTAAGTAATTTTATTTTTGTTTCTTTAGAGATAATATGTATTGGGAACAACATATATTGTCGTGCCATAATTCACAACATGACATTGGGGACGTCCCACAAGGCTTCGCATGTGGCTCGCAAGTTGCTGGAAGGCGTATTCAAACGAAATGTACTTAAGAAAGCCACCCTCACTGAACAACCCCCAAGAGCACAGGGTTTGGAGACACAGTTAGAACCCGTTTTTGCCCTAAATTACAGGGCCAAAGAAGCTATTGTTGGTAAGTATACCCTTCTATAAATCTATAAATTTCAAATTAGCTGATAAATCTTTTTCTGTCTTTAGATTTGTCATTCCGGGTTGCGAAAGAGCGGAATTGGGAGCCACAATCGAAAAAAGACCTCGAGAGGGCAATGTCCCAACGTCTTGGCGAGATCAAACGACAAAAGTAGTAAATAGACCACTATTGTTTAACTTTTTCATTTTTTTGTTTTAATGAATTCTAAAACTTAAGTTACTTAACATACATAAAATGTACGATCTCAATAGTAATTTAAATAATACAGTTTTACCATTATTAATATAGTATATTATATAATTCGTTTTATTAAATAGCCCGTGTAAAAATTGGAGGATCCAATCCTATCTAATAATATCAAATTGGGTCTAATTGGATCTGTTCAGATATTGGTTCAGACATAATTAGGTATGCACATATATGCTATATATGGTGCTAGATCTGGTTAGATATAATTGCAGATCTCATCATATATAGTATAATATCTAATTATATCTGGCATATCTAATAATATATGCTTGGATAGGACCATATATAGCACTATATCTAATAAGATATGGTAGATATAACATCATATCTGACTATATATGGGGTTAAATACGGTCCAAAATATAAAAAAAAATCATGAACAAGTTAAAGATTTTTGAAATACACGTCTAAACCTCAATGCCATTATGTCAAATGTCAACGCCGTCAGGGGCATCACTTCTAAACAAATTTAACGCCAGACTAGCTGAGAAAATTAAGAAATTTAATATAATAGTTTTAAATGTGTTCCTTTGATAAAGTGTATATCGTTTCCTTTATTGCGGAGTTTATGTAGGTAAGTAGATTGTATTTGTTATTTCCTTAGTAGTCATTTTCATATTGTTTTACTATTTTCTAGATTTGGAAAAAAAGGAAACCTCAGTGATGTACTGGTTAACATGCCCGCCTTGCATTCAAAAGGTCACGGGTTCAATCCCAGTTCCGACCAACACCAAAAATTATTTCGGCGGTGGATTATCTCCTCGCAGTAATGTTGGTGACATTTCTGCTTCAAAGATTCTCTAAGTTGTTTCAGCGCAACGTGAAATGCCGATAGGACTCGATTATAGCAAGGAGGTCGCATGTTATTGAGCTAATTATTGAATCGAGCAGCAGTCAGTGATAAGTGAGATGTTGATCACTGTGATGTCATGATGGTCTGAATAGTATGTATGAGCCTAAAATAACAGCCTATCGCTATACCTAACCTAATCCCGAATACACTTTAAATGTGAGTATTAAAAGCAACATAAAATTATATGGCAATTTTTATTGCAACTTAAAGAAGAATGATCCAAAACAATACTAATACTTGCTTACATAGTTCAATATATTCCCATATTTGTTTATTCCTATATTTGTTTAATAATTGTTTTTTTACTTAATTTCATTGCAGATTTCCTTAACGCTGTAATACTTTAGTCGCGTGTCTAAGTCCAAAGCAGAAGAAACAAACGAAAAAACCCTTGGACAACACTCTAACTCAACTGTCAATACTCTTAAATAGCTTTGATGGATCAATTTAAATTAAACATATTTATTATGCACATACTTTTTGTCTGTATTATTAAATAAAACAATTGATCTCATTTTATATACAAATTATGGGCTTTTATGTGTTGAAAGATCTCGAAAGATACAATTGTATCAAATAATATACAATTATATCAAATTAGATCTGATTAGATGTGTCTCATTTTTGAGATCTGATCAGATCCAATTTCATAGTATTTAGATCTGACCAGATATAACCATTTTTCGGATCTGCTCAGATCTGACCATATCTTGGCTCAGATCTAACCATATCAAATCAGATCCCCCAATTTTTACACGGGAGGGTAATATTATATGTAACGGGGAAGTGATAAAATTATATATAATTAGATATATTAACATCTAATTATATCAGATTAGATATAATTAGATGTGGGCCAAATTTGAGATCTGGTCAGATCTAACTCCTTTAGAATTAGATCTGATCAGATATTACCATTTTTCGGATCTGACCATATCTGCCTAGATATACTACCGTATCTAATCAGATATGGCGGCAGATCTAATAATATCTGGTCAGATCCACCAATTTTTACACGGGCAACTTTGTTATTAGTTATAAAATATTTTTCTTCGAATGAATGAATGATCCCTCCTACTATCGACAATTTTTTTGGGTGAATAAATATCAATTGAATTGTAAATGAGTCGAATTTTACATGTAGTCTACAAAACGGGAGAACTTACTCACAATGGACCGTATGAAATACCACGAAAATTTAAGAAAATAAAAGAAATTGAATTTTGTCAAAATTTTATTTCTATAGAAAATTTTGTCATAATTTTATTTCTATAGAAAATTATATCACAATTTTATTCCTATAGAAAATTTTATCACAATTTTATTTCTATAGAATATTTGAAAAAATTTTATTTCTAGATGAAATTTTGTCAAAATGTTATTTATATAAAAAATTTTATTTCCATAGAAAATTATGTCAAAATTTTATTACTATAGAAAATTATGTCAAAATTTTATTTTTATAGAAAATTCGCTCTTATATATCTACCGATGAGGACGAAAAGTCCGGCCTTGACTTATTTATACACACAATTCTTATACCCTGCGCCACACTGTGGAACAGGGTATTATAAGTTAGTGCATATGTTTGCAACACCCAGAAGGAGACGAGTTAGACACATAGTGTCTTTGGCAACAATGCTCAGGGTGGACGCCTGAGTCGATATAGCCATGCCCGTCTGTCCGTGAACACTTTTTTGTAGGTCGCAGTTTTAGTCCAATCGACTTCAAATTTGGCACAAGTATGTGTTTTGGCTCAGAATAGAACCCTATTGATTTCGGAAGAAATCGGTTCAGATTTAGATATAGCTCCCATATATATATATATATTTCGCCCGATATGGACTTATATGTTCCCAGAAGCCAGAGTTTTACCCTAATTTGCTTAAAATTTTGCACAAGAACAACAATTAGTACTATAGTCAAGTGTGCCAAATTTTATTGAAATCGGTTCAGATTTAGATATAGCTCCCATATATAGCATTCGCCCGATATGGACTTATACGTTCCCAGAAGCCAGAGTTTTACCCCAATTTGGTTGAAATTTTGAACTAGGAGTACAATTAGTAGTGTAGTCAAGTGTGCCAAATTTTATTGAAATCGGTTCAGATTTATATATAGCTCCCATATATATCGTTCGCCCGATTTACACTCATATGGCTACAGTGGCCAATCTTTTACTCCGATTTAGTTGAAATTTTACACATGGAGTAGAATTAGCATTGTAGCTGTGCGTGGCAAATTTTGTTGAAATCGGGTAAGATTTAGATATATCTCCCATATATAGCATTCGCCCGATTTACACTCATATGACCACAGAGGCCAATTTTTAACTCCGATTTAGTGAAACTTTGCACAGGGAGTAGACTTAGCATTGTAGCTATGCGTGCCAAATTTGGTTGAAATCGGTTCAGATTTAGATATAGCTCGGCCCCGCCCGACTTAAGACTTTTCTTACTTGTTTTTTAACTGATTCAATCACGTAATTAATTGATCCAATTAATTTTTTTATTGAAATGTCTTCAATCACTGAAATGATGGTATCAATTGAAAAATTAATTGATACTATTAATTTTTGTGATTGATATTTGTTTCAATTAAAAATTTTGATGAATTAATTAAATGTTTAATTGAATATTTTTTAAAACTGAATTAAGACTTTAATTGGAAAAATTTTCGTGATTTTTTTTTTTTTTTTTTTTTTTTTTGTAGGCATTAGAAGTTACAGGCACATAAAACCAAGCGAAGAGTTTCCAAGAGGGAGTGATGTCCCCAGTTTAGTTATTTTATAGTTTATCATATCGATCGAAATACACATTGAGGAGTGTTGATAGCTACTCAACTCACTTCCGATTCTTCAACATCTGGCGGGACCAAACATTTTGTTAGTGCTTCAGATGTTCTGGTCCAGCATAATGGATGTTCTGGTCCAGCATAATGGCGACTCACGAATATTTTTTAGTCGAATTTTTCATTTCCGTTCAATCCCAAAAATCCTATCTATATAGAATGACAAAGTTAGTGTACCCCATACCAAATTGGAAATCGTAAACTTGAAGTTATACACAAAATATAGAAAGTATTACAAATAATGTCAATAATATTGAAAGATGGTTCTACTTACTGTTTCCATTAGAAGGGCTTAAGGCATGACTACTGGAATGACGTTTAATTTTGGAACGTATCAATGACGCCGATGTATCTAAACTATCAACAAGTGAATCGTTATGGGTACTTTCATTTAATATTGAATCACTATTGGAAGTTTTGGTCTTGGAGGTATTGTTTTCATTTACAACATCATTATTGTTCACAGGCAATGACTTGTAGCGTTGGAATGAGGTTCGAGGTTTTTTCGTCTGAGTTGCTTGTGCAATAACCTCATCCAAAGATACAAACCAATCATCGGGACAGTCATCTTCGAGGAATTTCATATAGAAAGAGGAACGTTTCTCTTTCTTCGATGAAGTGGATGCGGAAGTGGGTGGTGGTGATGCTTTCCTTACTATGGGAGACGAGTATGTAGAGGTTTTATCACTGTTTAAAAAAGAATTGTTCGAACCCTTTGTAGAGCTGGATTTTTCCATTGGTGGATCTTTTTGAACATTTAGTTTTGATTCGATTTCTTGTGTAGCGGCTAGCAAAAAACAGTCTTCATCCGAGTCATTGAAGAAGTCATTAAGAGTTTTTGATGCCTTGCCGGTAGTGTCCGTTGGAGATGGCACTTTCACTGTCGATGCAGTATTTGAGCATGTTGACATCTCAATATCTGATGCTGTTAAGGTACTCGATAATGCTACTTCATTTTTTTCACAGCTATTGTTTAAAATAGATCCCGATTTTTGCGTTCCAGCGCCTTTCAATTGTTCCTGTAGCCTAGCACATCTTAGCTTCAGTTTTTGGTCGGCCCGAGACTTTTCAACTTTCCTCATTTGCTGTTCTCTTAAGGCATCGTATGCCATTCGTTGCTGATACGTGTCGATGCGAGTTCGTGCACTTGTTACCTCGGTACTACTGGAACCAGCAGACGTAAAACTACTATCTGCTGCATAAGCAGAGTCTGGAGTTCTCGTTGTAACTTCTTCCTTTGAGCCAGCAGAATAGCGACTCCATTTCCAACCTACCTCAGGACTATCAATGGCTAATGTCTGTGATAGCAAACAAGACGGAGAAAAGCTGCTGTCAAATATCTTAGGCGAATAGTCACCACAATCATCCACATACATTCCATTTTTCTTATGTGGTGGTGTACAGCATTCGATGCCGCCATCCGAACATACCGATAACACAGAAGGTGATCTGGGTACTTCCATTATAATATTGGAATCACGATTATTTGAGGCTGTAGTTTTAATAACATTCTGTGGGGATGCTGTTTTAGAAGTTTTTAATGTCATTAAATCTGTAGTTTACAATATGGAGTAAATATCCTTACCACTATGTCGCTTTTTATTCAAGCGCGTAGTCAAAGACAATGAAGACTTTCTTTGCATTTTTGGGGTATTAGTATCCATTACTGTAGAGTTTTATATATCACTTTTATTAATGCTTTTATTGTGCGGCTATGATATTCTGGGAAATAAAATGTTTTGTCTTCAACAAGTTAATTCCTTTTATATCGTCGGCTCACTGAGAAAGTTGGTGGCAAAATATTGGTAATAAACCATAACCATTAAACTTTTAATTCATTTGATAGTCATTGTTTGTTTAATACATTAATGGAGGTCTATTTAACAGAATATAATGATAATTACTTGAAAACAATTTTCCAAACAAATGCGGGAAACAAACAATGGGCACATGTCAAACACAAACCCCAAAGCCGATTACATCATAAAGGCGGTATATGTGAGCGGTTAATGGGCATTTAAACACAAACAGGATAAGTGACGCTCGACTTTTGCCCCATTCACAATGAAGGATTTTGTACTTTAAACCCGAAAAAAGTTGGTTGCAATTAAATCACTGCCATATGCATTGTAGCATCATCCCTGCCAGCATTTCAAAGTTTCATTTCATCCTCATCGCCCCTGCCACCATTTATTGAATTTGACGTCACTTCTGAGAAACCCCACAGTCGTATACGACATCCAAAAGTCGTCGCAAAAGTTCCCTCACTATTGAGAAATTGTACCACGGCAAGTTATTACAAGAAAGAATCGCATGAGTCCAATTATTAGGTGCCTTTTTAGATAAATTTAGAACGACGCCAATAAACATGATGTCTAATGTGATTTTATGCGGCGTTCTCACCAAGCATGTTTGAAATGTTTTCCCTTTATGAGCATTTCAAAACGAGTCGTTTTCCCCATACAAAAAATCAAGCTCAAAACACAAATTTTCCTCAAAACAACGTTAGTTTTATAATGTAAACCCCCCTTAAGGTGAGTACTATGTTCAGTTTTTTCACCACAACACTAAAGGCCGGTATGCACCTCTAGCGAAATTTTCGGTAGCAAAAATTTATTTAAGTCTACAACATAAAACAGGGATGTGTACACAAATTTTAAACCAGCTAATCGCTTTTAAAAATTGTTAATATATGTTCCAAATATTCCTCAAATAAATTGTTTATTATTTACAGACCTTTTAAAACGTTTACGCACACAATGATTGTAATAAATTAAATGTTTGCTGCCAAAATATGCTTTTGACAACCCTGTTATTTTCATTAGAGGTGCGTACCAGCTTACGAAATTGAATGCATTTCTTATGGGAATGAAATTTTTCGCTAGAGGTGCATACCGGCCTTAATGCGCTTTATGCGCTTTACAGACTATCAGTTATTCCGGACGGAATGTCGGTGTTTGTAAAGAATCTTACAGTGTGTCGGATCGATACGACTTGTCGGCGATGATTAAATAATCGGTAAATGTGTTATCGATCCCATAAACATGCAGCAGTATTGATTATGCCTTCGGACTTAACTTATACTGTGCACAATATATGGGATATGTTCGACATGAGCACTGTCGTCCGGAATAACTGATATTCTGTAAAGCGCATTACAGACTATCAGTTATTCCGGACGGACTGTCGGTGTTTGTAAAGAATTTTACAGTGTGTCGGATCGATACGACTTGTCGGCGATGACTAAATAATCGGTAAATGTGTTATCGATCCCATAAACATGCAGCAGTATCGATTACGCCTTCGGACTTAACTTATAATGTGCACAATATGTGCGATATGTTCGACACGAGCACTGTCGTCCGGAATGTCGGTGTTTGTAAAGAATCTTATAGTGTGTCGGATCGATACGACTTGTCGGCGATGACTAAATAATCGGTAAATGTGTCATCGATCCCATAAACATGCAGCAGTATCGATTATGCCTTCGGACTTAACTTATAATGTGCACAATATATGGTATATGTTCGACACGAGCACTGTCGTCCGGAATAACTGATAGTCTGTAAAGCGCATAACTTGCAACTTGTAACTCAACATCAATCTTTTATTAATGCATAAAAATGTGTTAAATGGGAAAGTCGTATAAATGTTATATTTATGAGAATGTTGTTTTAATTTATAAATGTTTAATAAAATTAATAAACATCTAAATAAAATCAATAAATATCTAAACCACAATGATTCTTTTACAACTATCTTAAAATGCACTTTCTCTGATTGTGAAGGGGCTCTTATTGGCGTCGTTCTAAATGTATTAATGCGCTTTACAGATATCAGTTATTCCGGACGGAATGTCGGTGTTTGTAAAGAATCTTAATGCGCTTTACAGACTATCAGTTATTCCGGACGACAGTGCTCGTGTCGAACATATCCCATATATTATGCACATTATAAGTTAAGTCCGAAGGCATAATCGATACTGCTGCATGTTTATGGGATCGATAACACATTTACCGATTATTTAGTCATCGCCGACAAGTCGTATCGATCCGACACACTGTAAGATTCATTACAAACACCGACATTCCGTCCGGAATAACTGATAGTCTGTAATGCGCATTAAACCTCATACACATTACACATACCTTAACTAGATTTCAACTGTCAGTTGCCTTATAAAAATGGGATTTAAAATCCACTTTTAGTAGATTTCGAGCCTAATGTGAATGAGCTATTACAGTGTGTCGGATCGATACGACTTGTCGGCGATGACTAAATAATCGGTAAATGTGTTATCGATCCCATAAACACTCAGCGAGCACTGTCGTCCGGAATAAATTATAGTCTGTAATGCGCTTAAAAAAGGCACTTAATAATTGCACTCATGCGATACTTTTTCATAGTGACTTGGCGTGGTATAACTTCTCAATAGTGACGGCGCTTTTCCGACGATTTTTAGATGTCATATAGAAAAGAACCTAAAAAGTACATTTTGCTGGCAAAATGCAAAAAAGTGCGCATTTTTTTCTAATATTGGTTCTACCTGGTAAGTGTACTCCGGCTTTTATTAGTAGGCTTTGATGTTTTCACATCTCCGGAAGGTTAATATATTTGCCCAAGGCATATTCCCTGCCAACATTTTTGGAATTTGACGACACTTCTGAGAATCTCCACCACGTCGAAAACAATCGTATACGATATCAAAAACTCGTCGGAAAAGCGCCGTCACTATTGAGAAGTTGTACCACGCAAAAGTTACTACAAAAAGGTTTCGCATGAGTGCAATTATTAGGTGCCTTTATAGATCAATTTAGAACGACGCCAATAAGGGACCCTCCAAACAATCAGAAAAAGTGCATTTTAAGATAGTTGTAAAAGAATCATTGTGGTCGAGTAAAACACGTTTGTTTAGATATTTATTAATTTGATTAAACATTTACAAATTCTTAAAAATATAACATTTATACCACTATTGTTATGTGCGTGTTTATTCTAAAGTTCAATATGGCCGTCCGACTAGCTATGGCGGTCTCTTTGGGCGAAGTCCTCAACCCGCCAACATTGAACACACAGCACAAACATTGAAAAGAGGGAATTACGAAGACAAAATTTACTGACACTGGGGAAAACACCGATATAGAGGCCTTGATGTCGAGCCCCTCGCTCGCCCGCCCAACCTAGGTCCAAAACTGCCCTCGCCACGATTATTGGACCCCCGAATACCACACACCGAACTCACACACTTACCTCATTCCTTTGCCCCCTTATTTGTTAATTACCAACACATATTGTTTCGTTTCATAAATTACAACATACTAAATTTATTGTTTCTTTAAAGAACAGATAATGGTACTAATCCTAACTCGCTTTATGCTCCTTATCCTAATATTACAATTTCAAAAACTTACAAAACCAATTAACAATAAAAAAAACAAGTGAAGAACAATATCTTTCTAACACTAAGTTTCTGGCTCACTATTTAGGACAAACAACACGATTCCTAAAGCCCTTGCTCACAGCGCAAATATCCGCGCTAATATTTTACTCTACTTTCCTATTAAAAGAGCTCTCTTAACAGACTTTTCTGCACTTCTTACTTCCAGCAGTAATAACGCCAAACAAAACGAACAGGGACTACGAAATCTAATTGATTCCCTAAGCCTTTATTTCAATAAAACACCAAGATATTATTCCCCTTACAATCAAATAGTCAAATCCTAACTTTACTTATGTACTAATCACTATATTCCTATCTCTACTGCTACAAAGATTTTCTTCTAAATTTTGTTATGCCTTCTTTTTTTGTTATACTATATCATATATATTTCCTGGTTATTATTTATCCTTATTTTTTTTTATACGTATTTCAGGTGAAAATTTGTTTGCGGAACAACGATTACAGCATATAAACGGACACACACAAATTGGTAAGGTACTTTCTTTACCTGTTTTACGCAGTCAGGCTTTTAATAAAGTAATATCTTGTTTCTTCTTCTTTCCAGCTTTCCGTACGGTGGCAGTAATTCAATTTATATGGATCTTCATTCAAATCCCACCACGGTCAAACATCAGCTTACTTGGCCAGGAATGATATGATCACGCTTGCGTAGTGTCCGTCCAATAATCGGGAAATTATGTCTATGGAGCTTTTTGCCGATACCAGAGACTCAATCCGCCAAAACCAAAAACTGCCACCGGCCCTCTGTACAGCAACGAAGGCCAGTGTGAACGTCACAATTGCAGGTGTTGTTTCTATTCACACAAAAAAAAAAACATACACAGAAATTCAACAAGCTACTCTAATGCATCCAGAGGACTAAGTTTTACTCACTTTATTATGGCAATATTATATTTATTATTCAATATTAGTATAGTACAAGTTAATATAAACACATTCATGCCACTTCTATTAACAAAATTATGCTGTTTCTTTTATTTCAATTCTTCTGTTTCAATTCAATCGATTTACCACTGTCACTGTCCGCTCAGCAATGGCTACTTCATCTCTTGCCATTGGTTTATATACCCCCTCTCACCAGACGCCAACTTTCCACGATCGACCATTTTTCCCATTTTCTTTCGGCCATATTTTCCTTTTTTCCCAAAAGCAAATGTCTGTCCTAGGCATTTTCTCCACCAGGGTTGATATTGTCTACCGTGAATCATCAAGATTATTTCAAATTAACGGACACCCCTGTCCGTTTGTCCATTATAATACGCAATCATTCTCACTGCATTTACTACCCAGCAGACCTCTTGAATATTTTTCCTAAATACCCCATATCCATTGATATCTATATCCAAAACAACTTTATGAGCCATCACCATCACCTTCTTGGCTTGAATATTCATTTACCTGCCAACGTTTGAAAACATGTCGATTTCAAATATTTTTCACATGTCCCAACTTCTACCCAGTACCTGCAGTATTTCGATATAATTTCCGAACACTTCCAGTGTTATCGATACCGTGCAAACTGCAACCAACTTCACTATCCGCCATTACGATCACATTGCCTACCATACAAGACAGACCACTCTAATAGGAAAAGATTTTCTTTTTGACAAAAAGAAATATCTTTTTCCCCTCCACATTGTTCTCACGCGTTACACCGCAAATTGCCTCGTACTTCCTGGCCTCATACAAATTGCTGGCCAATTTGGAACTGCAGGCAAACCATCAATTTCTTTGGAACAAAGCATATCCTCGCTGAACAAATTCATTGTCGCACCAAATTCAGCATTCATTGGTGTCTCAGCCATCCTCCAGGGACCGGCTGGCCAATGACCTGCAACAAAACATCGGGGACGACGAGGAATCGACGACGTGATCGATGGGCAGGTAAGATATGAACGTGGGGAACTCCCACCCCTGTCCAGTCTCATGCCGGGCATTACAGTTCCTCAAAATGAACTACCCTGGTAAGTCCATATGCATTTTTTTCCTAACCTTTTCTAACCATATCCCATCAATAGGGTGTTCGCCAGTGCGTAGAAGCAAAACGCTTTTATCCGGGTTGCCAGTGCACTTCAATAAAACATAACTAAATGGTCATCTACTCTTACGTTAGCAGTGTAGGCACTACCCACAGAACTCAGCAATATTGTCAACTCTACCGTATCCCATGCTGCCACCTGATACTATACACTACCCACGGTGATGTATACAACAAACATATGGTCAGCCA
This sequence comes from Haematobia irritans, assembly GCF_050003625.1. NCBI lineage: Eukaryota > Metazoa > Arthropoda > Insecta > Diptera > Muscidae > Haematobia > Haematobia irritans. The sequence goes on from NC_134397.1 coordinate 133,241,314, forward strand.
ACTATGAGTTTATGACTACGGCCCTTTTTGCCACATTAACACCCAGGTACGGCAATTCCCAGTAATCACGTCCGTGTGTTGTCATGTATGTTTATATGCTTGTGTTCAATAAAAAAAACACCCCGTATGATCACCCCCTTGTTTGTGTCGTCTACTTGTTGCCTTACTAACATCGTAAACAAGATGTGTACTTGTATGTCGTTCAATACACAAATCACTGGAAATCTTCTTTCCTCTCTTTTTACGCCAATTGACTTAACCGAATACCATCCCCGGTAGTGCATTTGAATTTTTGCCAGTACACCATAGTTGTGGAAAGCCAGTACCTATGTTCTGTAATTTTCACATTAACAATTTACTCACATAGTATGTCAAAAATAAAACGAAAACAATTGCAATGTAAACAAAATTTCGTAATTTCAAAGATTTGTGGTTAACATATCTTGTATTAGGATACTATAACAAGCCATAAAAAAAAACAAAAATCAAAAAAAAATTTTTACATTTTCATAGGCTTATGAGGGGAGTAAATGATATTGGATATTTGATATGCAACCCAAAAATTTATAATTTCTTTTTTTATCGTTTGTTTGTTAACAGGGATTACCACCAGAGCCATATTTTACAGCCATTTGGGTCCATAATATTAACATTTACATGCAGCTTAGTCTCTTTTTACGATTATCAACATTTTCGGCGACTTTTCTTTGATTATTGCCATGTCATTGGTATTGGTAGATTAAAATCAAGTTATTTCAAATAATCTCGCTAACGAAATTCATACAATTCCATATCGAAAATCGAATGAAATTTTAAGATCGTAAAAACGGGGAAAATGTTAACAATGAATTTTCGAACGATATTGATTTTGTTATTGTTTAACAGTTATGGCTTTACATAGAAAAAACCCAATAAAAATCTAAACATAACGTAAATAAAATCACGGTTTCAATAACCTGGACATTTGAAGATGTGAAAACAAATGTCTTTGTTTTCATAGGAATTCCTAAAAATACATAATATTTTTTTTTTATGGCTATACAATTTTCTTATGGAAAAATTCCTTTGGCTGAACAAAAAGGTTCCTTTGCTATTTGCACGTCTTAAAATAACCAGCCAATGGCTCAATTTTTTCGCAACCCTTTTTGGATCGTGTTTTCCAAAGGCCAAAAGGTCTTTGTCTTGCTTTGTTTTGTCTTTAATTTGTTTAGAATTTTTCTTTTCTCGATGCGAGGAATTCTCCTAACAATACAGAACATAGGTACAGGATTGCCAAACGTTTCAGAACTCTTGTTCAGTATTCTTGCTCGACTGAAACTTTCCCCTAATGTACCCATTTACATTCCTCGGTGAGGTGGTTACATTCACACAAAACCAAAATAATTTTTTGGCACAATCTCGAAACTTATTGATCCAATTTATTCCCAAATGAAATGCCTTCAATCACCTAACAGTTAATATCTAATTTTTTGTGATTGATTCTACTGTTTCAAGTAAATTCATTGAATCAATTATAATTCAATTACTCCTGAAAACTTTCATGAACATTTCTAAAACTTTGGAAATTTAATTGAAATCCTAATTGAGGATACTCTGGTGAATCGTACCAAATAGACATTTCGCCTGATCGTCCGTCAAAGTTGTTAACGATGGCCCTGAATGCACTTAACATTTCATCCTCCCTAAACGGAAATTCTTCTGATTCAATTACAATACCCTCCGCTCATAGAAATAAGTCTGCTAAAAACAGCAGTCGATGTCTGCTATTATATTTTTGAAATTCAGGACCTAATGAACCATAATTTATAAATTTTTTGGATTATAAAATTTTCCCCAAAGCATTTTTAAGAACCAAATATAGTTTCTGGAATATTTTGCAATGTAATATACATAAGTTCATAAATACGATCAGCAACCATTTTGTTTGCTGTTATGCCTCAATTCGATAAATATCCACATTTCCGGTCAAACATATAGATCTTCATAACTTTCATTTTAATTATCTTTGGATAGCTCTCCAGTTAACATTTTTATTTCATGCAAAACATGTTTTAGTTTTAATCGAGCTTAAAAAAAAGAAAATATTTGCTATTTCAACAAACAGTGACGGCTATACCCTTTTCATCAGACTTTCTTCTGAAAATACAAGTTTTACTTTGTTGGTTGGTTGGTTTCCAAATTTATATTTTTATAGAAAATTTTGTCACAATTTTATTACTATGGTCATCTTTTTCTAAGTTATATTCCTATAATAAAAATTGTCAAAACTTTAATTCTATAGAAAACTTTTACTTTTATTAAAAAAAAAGTTTGTAGCATTTTTATTCGTAGAGAAATTTTTGTCAAAATTCTATTCCTATTGCACATTTTGTCAAATTTCATTTCTATATAAAAAAAAAGTTTTTTAACATTTGATTTCTGAAGAAAATTTTGTAAACATTTTATTTCTATAGAAATTCCTGCAAAAACGTTAAATTATAGAAAACTTTATCGAAAATTTTCTTCTTTCTCTCAGTAAATGAATCGGGCAGAACTCAGTGATCAGGGAGAAGTTCATCAATGTGGTATCCAACGGAATGAATAGTTTAAGTGAACCTGATACATCGGGCTGCCACCTGACCTAACGTAGAATATTCAGTTCACTTTGAAATCAATAGCATTACGACGAACACTAAACCGCCGCCGAAAATCTTGTTTTTGTGTTTGATGGAAACAGGGATTTGTATGTTAGGCTAGAATGCTAACCATTCCCCCGGGTTGGACAACGTTTAAAAAAAAAATAATTCCTGAAATTCTGTAATGGTTACCTATCTGGTTACTAGTTATCTAGATAAAGATCTATTGTTTCCTTGACCTTTAGTGTCTAATGTAAATGCCAAAATTTTACTATAATTCCTTTAAAGTGTAGTCTCCAGAGCTTAATTTCCGTCCTAAATTCTCACTATTCTATTTCCCAACTATGCACTTGAGTCATTGCTGCTTTAACATTTTAATTTCATACGACTAAAATTTTCCATTCAACAAAACAAAACACTTTTCCTGTCATTGCTATTGTCGTCATTTGTGATTCAATGAGATTTTTATGCGGCTTTTTCACTCATCATTATTCAGTTGGCAATCTTGCAATCAGACAACTTGGTAAACGGAATGGTGATCTTCACGTTGAACGACAAAACAAAATGATATAAAAATTGCAAAATCCATAAATGTAACCTAAAGAAAACTCGTATGAATTTTTCTTGCTATATTTTTTTTAGTGTAACTCCCTGGTTTTTGTGGCAGAGAATAGATATGTGTGTATATTTTTCTTTTTGTACGTGGGTTTCCTTTCAAAATAAAAAAAAATAACTAATGCAATTTTTCCAGTAACCCGATTCTCAGGTCCAATGTACCGAAGTTATCTTTTTAAGTCTTTAGCGTGACATGTGCCAATTGCTTTCCCCCTCATATCCTCTAGAGCATACATATTATTGCCGATTGGTTTTACAATTCTGCATTTTATGAATTTGCGTGCGAACTTTGCATTGAAGTTTTTTCCGAAGTCACTCAATACATAGTTCCTCTTGTATACTTCTTGTCCGGGTGTAAAGGTAACAACTCGTGCCCTTGCGTTATATCTTTTAGCGCTTTGTTCGAAAGCATTATGCATGTTCGTCTTTATCTTCTCACGAATGATTTCCAATTTATCTTTCCTGTTTAATTGTGTTATCTCATGATCGGTCATCGAATGCAGTTTCTGAGCAAGTTTATAGTCTGTCCCGTGGGTATACATATTGTAGCCAAACAGTGCAAAGAATGGAGTTACTCCAGTTGCACTATGAACCGACGTCCTAAGTGCACACTCTATCTCCGTCAAGTATAGATCCCACTCCCGATGATCATTTTCCAAGTAAGCTCTTATGGCAGCTAACACGGATTGGTTTACGCGTTCTGACGCATTTGATTGAGGAGAGTAGGGAGCCGTTTGGATATGGTTAATTCCATATGTTTCAATCATGTCCTTAAACGCTTTCGAGATAAACTGAGCGCCGTTGTCACTATGTATGGTCTCGGGTACCCCAAACTTCCGAAAAATGTCTTCAATCATAAATTTTACCACATTTATTGCCGTTGCCTCACGCATTGCCTTCAAAAATGTGAATTTACTGAAATGATCTACTACGATGAAAATGAAACAATTTCCACTTTTCGATCGTGGGTATTTTCCCAGGAAATCAATATACAATTTTTGAAAGGGGCGTTCGGTAACTACCTCGTTTCCTATCGTTGGCTGCGTATTTTCATTTGTCGGTTTGGTCTCCTTGCACACTGTACACTTAGAAATGTATTCACGTACTTGCTTCGCCATCTTTGGCCAATAATATTTTTCCCTTAAACGATACAACGTTTTTGATATCCCTCCATGTGCAGAAGTAGTCTTATCATGGGCTTGTTCAATCAAAGTCTGGGTCAAGGAGTCCGGAATCCACAATTTCCACTGGAATTCTTGAGAATACTCATCGTTCGTAACGTGTCCTTTTTTAAATATCATATTATCAACAATTCGGAGATCGGGTAACTGGTCTTTATTCTCCTCTATTGTCTCCCTCAATTCTCTGTAAGAGTCGCTATCGAATTCCGTAGTCTCAAAATCGAGCACCTGGTTCATTTCTATCTCTTCTGCGATGGGCAATCGAGAAAGCATATCGGCCACTACGTTGTCCTTACCCTTTCTGTGTTCAATATGGAAATTATATCCTTGGAGTTGCAATGACCAACGAGCTAAACGACCACTAAGGTCTTTCAGATTCATAAGCCATTGCAAACTCGAATGATCCGTAATTATAGTAAACTCCATAAGTTCAACATAGGGCCGAAACTTTTTGATTGCCATTACCGCAGCCAGGCACTCTTTTTCGGTTACGCTGTAATTTCTTTGGCATTTATTCAACTTTTGGGAATAAAACGCAATTGGATGTTCTTCCCCCTGAACATTCAACTGAAACAGCACAGCGCCTATTCCATATTCGGATGCATCGCACTGAATATAAAACGGTTTTGAAAAATCCGCATGACGCAAAACCGGTGCAGAAGTTAGGGCAATTTTGAGACTCTCAAATGCCTTTTTTGCTTCCTCATTCATGACAAACCTTGGCGACTTCTTCAGAGTATCAGTGAGTGGAGCCGAGATTGTTGCAAAGTCCTTTATAAACCTTCGGTACCACCCAGCTGTCCCCAGGAAACTTCGTACCTCTCTTGCACTTTTTGGCACCTTTATTTTCCGAATTGCCTCTATTTTCTCGGGGTCCGTCCGTAACACCCCTTCCCCAATTATAAAGCCCAAATACTTAAGTTGTCGAAAACAAAACTGTGACTTCTTAAGTCCTATCGTGAGACCCGCTTTCTTTAGACATTGTGCCACTTCGCTTAGGAGCCTCAGATGTTCGTCAAAATTGCCAGAAATGATCAAGAGGTCGTCCAAGTACACGAAGACGTTCTCCTTCAAACGTTGGGGAACAACTTTGTCCATCAGTCGGCATAATCTTTGTGCAGCATTACACAAGCCGAACGGCATCACACGGAACTGGTACAATGGACGACCTGGGACCGTAAAGGCAGTATATGACTTACTCTCTTCATCTAGCTCAATCTGCCAGAAAGCATATTTCAGGTCCACGCTGCTAATATAATGGGTTTCGTCAATACGGCTTAATATACCGTCTATATTTTGCAGCGGATAGGCGTCCTTAACAGTCAACTTGTTCAATTTTCGTGCGTCGAGACAAAAACGATTCTTTCCAGGTTTTCGCACAACTGTAGTTCGGTTGCTCCACGGACTCTCACTCTCCTCAATCACGTTTAGAGCTAACATATTATCGACTTCCTGATAGGTTATCGCTTGCACGGCTGGAGACATCGGATAATGACGATCTTTAACGGGTTCAGCTCCTTCGACTAGCTTAATAGTGTGCTTTTCCAATGATGTACAGCCTAATCCATCTTTTTCGAAAGTACTGAATTGATGGATAACATCATTTAATCGTTTAGATTGTTCTTCCGATAACTCATGAGGGTTCATCTTATATATCGCATCAGGGTTAGCCATGTTTTCCGTTATCTTTTCGATGTTTATCTCCGCTACGCTCAACAAATCAGGGGCTAATTGGAACAACCGCCAGAAATCGATTCCTAGGTATAAATTTTGTTCCAAATCGGGACACAAGAACAAACTTATTTCCTTTTCCTGATCTAGATACGCCACAGTAACTTTTATCTTTCCCAAAATTCTATATTTCTTTCCGCCAGCTGTGGTAACACTACTTGAGATTGGTATAATTGGAATTTCCAACTCCTCAACAATCTCCCTGCAGTCCTTTCCTAACATGCTGACCGTTGCCCCGGAATCTAGAAGTCCTTTTATTGACTTTCCCGAAATCTTGACTTCAGCGTAAACTCTAGGATCGTTCGGTAATTTCGTGACCCTCGTTAAGGAATCAACCAGATATCTTTTTTGATCCCGCCACTCCTTGGCCTTTTCTCTCAATCTGACGATTTTTTTCGGGATTGATTTTAACTCAGAGTTGAAAATCCTTTCTCTAATCTTCTCATAATTTAGTTTCCGTTGTTCTAAAGGGACATAATGTCTCTCCGCCTGACCAAAATTCTCCAAATTTATCCTAATACTATTCTTATCATTCCTAGGCTTATCATTACTTAAAATTTTAATCATCCTATTATCTACTGATTCTGTGTTACAGGGTTGTCGGTCGGACGTCGCTCCCCTGTAATCGCCACGTCCTTCCTCTGGTTTCCCTGCTGACATATGGGACACTTTGGGGTTACAGTGTCTGGTTTGCCACACTTGTAACAAAAAAGCTTCCTAAACTCTGCAGGACAGTCCATGAACATGTGTCCACCGTCCCTACAGTTCCAACATATAATCCTTGATCTTGGTTGTGGAGGAACGCGTAAAGCTGAAACATCCTCTTCTATATCAATATTCGGGTCCTCGTCCGAGCATCCGTAATTCTGTTCGTACACTTCATTCACCTGTCTACTGGGTCTCTGTGGACCAGGCATAGCTCTGTTTTCACGTCTTGGGAAATTTCGCTCGGCCTCGGTACATTCAATTCGAAGTTGTTCTACTGAAGATATCGTCATTTGATACACGTGGCGTTTGATATCTTCTCGTATGTTGCCTTTCAAGATTTTAATCATTTCATATTCATAGATAGGCTGCATTAATCTTGAGCGCAAAATCCCCATTTCGTGAAAATAGCCATTAACCGTCTCGTTGTGTCTCTGCTTACGTTCAAGCAGCTCTCGCAGAATGTCAAACTTAGATTGTGGTGTTTGATATTGGCTGAGCAAGGCATGTTTTAAACCTTCCCAGTCTGTACCTAAGTTGCTCCGTCTATGAAGCCAATACCAGTCCCGAGCCTGTCCTGACACTAAAAACGAGAAATCCCTTAACTTCCAACCGATATATAAAATCATTGACCCTTAGATCTCTTGGATCGCCACTGAAATTTAATCCCAATTTATCCACTCGGATTCTGAGTGGTTCATTGTTGATATTCAACCTAGGGGCGAGACCACTGCTGCTAGAAGGTGTTTGGGAAGTGCTTGGCAATTGAACAATCGGATTTGGGTTTGAATTAGCCAGAGCCTGAACTTCATTAGTTGGTCTATCTGTAGTGGTCGAACTACTCGTATTCGGCATGTCTGGAATTCGAGGCATAGTTGATTGTTTCTGAACGACATCAGACAACTCTTTCATTCCCTTCGCAAGAGAATCAATCATTTTCCGGACGTCTGCCATTTCCGTTCTGACCATATCCTTAACCTTATCCTCAAGTGATCTCTGGACGGACGCTGCTTCGTCCTGAACTAAATCCCTAACACCTGGTGGAAAAGTTTCCCCTGTCCCATTGTTAGAGTGTTGGTTATTGCCAAGAGAGGCATTCGTATCGTTTGGCCCCCTTCTCATTATTGTATCGGCCAGATCCATAAATTGGAACGTATTCATGTTGGCATTCGGATCTGTCATTTCGTCTTCGTACGTGGGTCGTAATTTTTTCTTATTCCTCGGATAATAAGTCGATCGATTGAAGTCAAAGGATTCGTTTCTCACTCTTTTGTTCTTACCCTTAGAGCGAGTATAATAGCTCATGGCCCTAATTATGTCCACCGAATTTTTTCTCCCTTTTGGACTCGAATCGTCCCAAATTTTCAATACTTATGTTCACTTATAATATTAATATAGCAGTAATATAATGAATGACAACGACCAATAATATAAAAATATCAATAATACAAATTACTCTAAATAACATAGACTACAGCTCAACAAACACTTTTTTCTCACAGTAACACATATATTATTAGGGGGCATTGGCATTTCCAGAGGCAAGTGTGTGCTTCTAGTGTGGTTGTTTTATTATTTATTCCTTTATTATTATTTTCCTTAAAGCGATCTCTGTTGAGATATATCGATGTTTTCCAAGACATTAACAAGTGAGAACCAATTGCAAACGAAAAAAACCCATTTCTCCAAGGCCCATGACATTTCTGCCCTTCTTTCTCACCTTGCAGAAAAGATCATGGCAGACGGTAAACGCAACACATCTGACTTTCGCTTCTTACACGAAACGGCTATTGCACTTTCCCTACTTGAAAACTTTCTTGGATTCTATTTTGCTTAGTCGATTTAAAAACAAAAAACAAAGTTTACATAAAGACAAACAAGACTTGTACAACACATGTGTTGTCCAATTCGGAACTAACACGATATTGCACTGTCCGTGGTATCATGGAGAAAACATTCTTTTTGAAACTAGATTTATTATTGCACTACAAAACTTGATTCATACAAGGTTGGCTGCATTAATTTATCACAGTAAAAAGATTAAAATAGTTTCCTTTGGTCTATTGCTCTAATTCTAGTATTCTATGAACTTTGTGCGTCGGTGTTATTGCACAAATTTGTCTATCCTAATATCACAGATCAGTTTAAAGACGCGATATCAGGTATTATGTCCTTACTTTTAGTTTGGGCGCCATCTCTGTTATGTGCGTGTTTATTCTAAAGTTCAATATGGCCGTCCGACTAGCTATGGCGGTCTCTTTGGGCGAAGTCCTCAACCCGCCAACATTGAACACACAGCACAAACATTGAAAAGAGGGAATTACGAAGACAAAATTTACTGACACTGGGGAAAACACCGATATAGAGGCCTTGATGTCGAGCCCCTCGCTCGCCCGCCCAACCTAGGTCCAAAACTGCCCTCGCCACGATTATTGGACCCCCGAATACCACACACCGAACTCACACACTTACCTCATTCCTTTGCCCCCTTATTTGTTAATTACCAACACATATTGTTTCGTTTCATAAATTACAACATACTAAATTTATTGTTTCTTTAAAGAACAGATAATGGTACTAATCCTAACTCGCTTTATGCTCCTTATCCTAATATTACAATTTCAAAAACTTACAAAACCAATTAACAATAAAAAAAACAAGTGAAGAACAATATCTTTCTAACACTAAGTTTCTGGCTCACTATTTAGGACAAACAACACGATTCCTAAAGCCCTTGCTCACAGCGCAAATATCCGCGCTAATATTTTACTCTACTTTCCTATTAAAAGAGCTCTCTTAACAGACTTTTCTGCACTTCTTACTTCCAGCAGTAATAACGCCAAACAAAACGAACAGGGACTACGAAATCTAATTGATTCCCTAAGCCTTTATTTCAATAAAACACCAAGATATTATTCCCCTTACAATCAAATAGTCAAATCCTAACTTTACTTATGTACTAATCACTATATTCCTATCTCTACTGCTACAAAGATTTTCTTCTAAATTTTGTTATGCCTTCTTTTTTTGTTATACTATATCATATATATTTCCTGGTTATTATTTATCCTTATTTTTTTTTATACGTATTTCAGGTGAAAATTTGTTTGCGGAACAACGATTACAGCATATAAACGGACACACACAAATTGGTAAGGTACTTTCTTTACCTGTTTTACGCAGTCAGGCTTTTAATAAAGTAATATCTTGTTTCTTCTTCTTTCCAGCTTTCCGTACGGTGGCAGTAATTCAATTTATATGGATCTTCATTCAAATCCCACCACGGTCAAACATCAGCTTACTTGGCCAGGAATGATATGATCACGCTTGCGTAGTGTCCGTCCAATAATCGGGAAATTATGTCTATGGAGCTTTTTGCCGATACCAGAGACTCAATCCGCCAAAACCAAAAACTGCCACCGGCCCTCTGTACAGCAACGAAGGCCAGTGTGAACGTCACAATTGCAGGTGTTGTTTCTATTCACACAAAAAAAAAAACATACACAGAAATTCAACAAGCTACTCTAATGCATCCAGAGGACTAAGTTTTACTCACTTTATTATGGCAATATTATATTTATTATTCAATATTAGTATAGTACAAGTTAATATAAACACATTCATGCCACTTCTATTAACAAAATTATGCTGTTTCTTTTATTTCAATTCTTCTGTTTCAATTCAATCGATTTACCACTGTCACTGTCCGCTCAGCAATGGCTACTTCATCTCTTGCCATTGGTTTATATACCCCCTCTCACCAGACGCCAACTTTCCACGATCGACCATTTTTCCCATTTTCTTTCGGCCATATTTTCCTTTTTTCCCAAAAGCAAATGTCTGTCCTAGGCATTTTCTCCACCAGGGTTGATATTGTCTACCGTGAATCATCAAGATTATTTCAAATTAACGGACACCCCTGTCCGTTTGTCCATTATAATACGCAATCATTCTCACTGCATTTACTACCCAGCAGACCTCTTGAATATTTTTCCTAAATACCCCATATCCATTGATATCTATATCCAAAACAACTTTATGAGCCATCACCATCACCTTCTTGGCTTGAATATTCATTTACCTGCCAACGTTTGAAAACATGTCGATTTCAAATATTTTTCACATGTCCCAACTTCTACCCAGTACCTGCAGTATTTCGATATAATTTCCGAACACTTCCAGTGTTATCGATACCGTGCAAACTGCAACCAACTTCACTATCCGCCATTACGATCACATTGCCTACCATACAAGACAGACCACTCTAATAGGAAAAGATTTTCTTTTTGACAAAAAGAAATATCTTTTTCCCCTCCACATTGTTCTCACGCGTTACACCGCAAATTGCCTCGTACTTCCTGGCCTCATACAAATTGCTGGCCAATTTGGAACTGCAGGCAAACCATCAATTTCTTTGGAACAAAGCATATCCTCGCTGAACAAATTCATTGTCGCACCAAATTCAGCATTCATTGGTGTCTCAGCCATCCTCCAGGGACCGGCTGGCCAATGACCTGCAACACTATCACATTACATTTAACATAATTTTTGGCATTAATGATGATGTTGAGTTACAAGTAGCGAGTTACATGTTGCTGCGTCTATCAACCAGTGTTTTTATTCCATGGAGGCAGCGTGTCTGTAAAATATCTGAAAAACAATCACTTTATTCCATTTGGAAAATCACCAAATTGTTCACCAATATACCTTTCACAATTTTAAGCGTATAATCTATGTTTTCAGAACTTTATTTTCGTTTTTATTTAATTAAAATATAACAAGCTGGTTGCGCTTGGCGTTTCACAAAAAAAAAAATGGCTTTTTTAACAGTAGGGATGGCAAATTACTTGCATGTACTTTTTGATGTACCTTTTCATGATGGTTGAAGTGACATTTACGAGTCTGTGGTAACGATGAGGTTGAAATGGAACTTTGAAATGCTGGCAGGGTTAATATGCCTTGATATTTGCCAAAACGAACAAACAATTGTCAAAATAAAAGTATATATGAACGGCGCTTTAATGACTAATGTCGCTGCTGCAATGCCGCATATTGCAATGAGTAAAGTATGCTATTGATTAAAAGTAGCGAGTAATGACTTGGACCAATCAGAATTCTTTGCGTGTGACAATACTAAACAAAACAACAGCGTTGGTGGCTCAACTGCAGTTTATGGGCCCCTCACCGAATTGTTTAAAATTAATATATGTTGTGTCATTCGGTGAGCTGATTCCAACAAAGTGACCCATACCCGGGGGAAGTACCCGGGTCTTGAGATATAGCCCTTCAAAGGGTCAATAAAAACTTGATATATCTCTTTTGTTTTTTGTCCAATCTAGACAAACTTGGTATCATATGAAAGCTTATTCAATGCACTTTTATACGCAAAAAATATTTTTCTAATATTTAATTTAGTTTGGGAAATATAAATAAAAAAATAAAATTTTTACCCTATTTTTTGTTATTTTCGTTATATCTCAAAAAGTCTTCGATTATACCCTAACATGTTTTACACATAGATTGACAGCCTATATTCTGGCCTTTCGATTGATGTACAACATGTCTTTATAAGTCCACTTTTAGCAAAGTTATGGAGTTTTTATTCTGAGAAGAAAAAGAAAAATGTATTATTACTGAAATATTTCTCCCCTTATGTTTGCGTTAGCCAACTTTGGACTCTGTCCATAGGAGAAAGTCTTAAACCCCGGCCGAAGGCCGGCTACATTTCCCCCCTTGGGCCAGCGTTAGCCCACTTAGGACTCTGTCCATAGGAGAAAGTCTTAAAGCCCGGCCGAAGGCCGGCTACATTTCCCCCCTTGGGCAAGCGTTAGCCCACTTTGGACTCTATCCATAGGAGAAAGTCTTAAACCCCGGCTACTTTCCCCCCTTGGGTCTGCGTTAGCCCACTTTGGACTCTGTCCATAGGAGAAAGTCTTAAACCCCGGCCGAAGGCCGGCTACTCTCCTCCTTTGGGTTAATACTTATAACATACAAAAATTATTTCAGTAATAAAACTTCTTCTACTCAGAATAAAAATTTCATAACTTTACTAAAAGTGGACCTATAAATACATGTTGTACATCAATCAAAACGCCAGAATATAGGCTTTCAATCTATATATAAAAAATTAGTATAATCGAAGCGTTTTTGAGATATAAGGAAAAAAACAAAAAATTTGGGTAAAAATTTTCTTTTTTTATTTTTATCTCCCAAACTAAATTAAATTAAATTAAAAAAAAAAATATATATATATATATATATATATATATATATATATATATATATATATATATATATATATATATATATATATATATATATATATATATATACCAAATTTGTCACGCTTGGGCAAAAAACAAAAGAGATATATCAAGTTTTTATTGACCCTTTGGAGGGCTATATCTCAAGACCCGGGTACTTCCCCCGGGTATGGGTCACTTTGTTGGAATCAGCTAATCGAATGACACAACATATATTAATTTTAAGCAATTCGGTGAGGGGCCCATAAACTGCAGTTGCTCCTTAATATGCCTTGATATTTGCCAAAACGAACAAACAATTGTCCAAATAAAAGTATATTTGAACGGCGCTTTAATGACTAATGTCGCTGCTGCAATGCCGTATATTGCAATGAGTAAAGTATGTTATTGATTAAAAGTAGCGAGTAATGACTTGGACCAATCAGAATTCTTTGCGTGTGACAATACTAAACAAAACAACAGCGTTGGTTTCTCTTGGTAAAGTCATTAAAAATAATATAAGCCAACAAAGTGGAAAACACAATGATACTTTAGGAAAATTTATTTAAACAATGTAGGATTTCAGTCTTTATCTGATTTTTGAATGGCCAATGTCATTAGTAGTTTTTTAAGAACAGTTTGCTCATATGTTTCATTAATTACTACCAATTAATACAACTGTGGTGGCACAACAAAGCCAAAGTCAACGAGTAGCTTTCATCGTCCTCAATATTCATTTATTATTTGAACTTTGTGAGCGCAAGAACATTAAATTCGCTTTGCAAGCAAAAAGAGTGGAATACCAAAACTGCTTCTGAAGCAGACGTGGCCAAAAGAAATAAAAGACATTCGTAATTGTTATTGAAAGTATTTATTGTTTAGAAACATATTTAGATAAATATTGACAAACAAAATGAAGTACTTACTACTAGTTGGATTATTACTACTTGCCGGTAAGAACGAGGTCTTACTAAAACGGCCATCGGCCGGTTTTGCAAATCACTGTTGCAGACTATATTTTTGTTTCTTTTAATTTTTTAAAATACATTCTAATTTTAGGTTTCTCACAAACAAAGGCTGATGATTCCAAAGAAGAAATTGCCACTGAAACTGTCGACTTGAACTTGGGATCTTTCAAAGAAGCTTCTAGAACCGGTACGTAATCTCTACACCTCCCTCTTGAACAAATCTGATATCAATACATACATACATACACATATCTACTGCTAACTTTCATTGACTGTGAAGATATTACTTGCAAGTATAATGATGGTTGATGGCTGGTATACAATAAACCACCACGTCAGTAATGCATGTAATCAATGACCAGTCAAGTAGATAAGATGGTATGAATGGTTTGGTATCAAGTATTAGATCTTTACATTATTGGCAATTGGCACATTAAGTAATCTATTATTTTTTGAATTCTTGATTGTAGATTCCGATGCCGTTCAACGTGAAGAAGAAGCCATTAAATTGGATGGCTTGAATGTAGCCCAATTGAAGGAAATACGTGAAAAGGTGAGTGTTAAGTTGCTTTATAGAGCACTTTCGAAAAAAAGTGAATGTGTATGATCTCGTTTTCAAAAAACAATTTTTACGGTGTTTTGAAATTTGGGTCATGTCTTTAATTAACCGACCATGATCTTTCATTGTTGGCAAAAATCGTTTATATGAGTTTGTGTGTGTGTAAGTAGCTAGTCTGGATAGACTTTTTTAAGACAGATGGAAATAACGCCCATTTTTATTTTCAATTTTGCCATAGTTTCACTATAATTCCCTTTATTATGTGTCACTTTCGAATGGAGGAATGTGGCATAACGCCCACATGTTGCTCATCGAGTTAAGACAATCATTTTTAAAATTAACGTGTTTAAACTAGGCCTAAATATTATTATGCAGATATCCGAATATGATTAAGAGTGCCTATATATTAACCATGTGTAAGATATTTTGTAACAATTATGGTCTTGCGACCATAGGACTTTCAACGTCCAGCTTGCTGTAGAGAAACTGGGCTCTTTCTTAATATAAAAATTATATAAATTAGTGAATATGGGGAAATATTTATTGTTATATTTATTTATTATCATGAGATGAAGAGCTTCGCAAAAGTTATCCATGAACGTGTGCCAAATGATTAAGAAAATCCTTAAAAACTCGAAGAAATGCCACCGACATTAATGAGAGAAGATAAATCAACCAGATGTTATTTACATTTGAGTCAATTTCATTCAAATTTAGGCTAGCGGCAACCAGGGATGAATCATAACATTGAGGGGCTCTTATGGATTATCGATTTTATTTTAAGTTGAGACATACATACATAGCGATGTCGAAAACAGTAATTTTAAAATGATCATTGGTTGTTTATAATTTTTTTGTTGTCCAATACGGTAAGACTCCCCCCAAAATTTTGAAGACGACTTTTTCATAAAAAAATTACATCTACGTATTGTTACGTCTTCAACACAATACAATGGTTCAGTGATGAATAAACTTATTTCAGCCGTCTAAAATATACATATACACAGTTATGGCAGTGAGTTTTTTTATTCGACTAATATGTATGCCCAGTTTAGAACCAATTCTGAATAATACGCTGGATGTGAAAACGGTGTGTAAATTTTCCCCCTATTCGGAGCTCGTTTCGACTATTCATTTGAACCATCGTCGACTGTGACGAAAAGTAGAAAAAACTTTGTCGGATTGTTCGTAAACTTCAAAAACAAGCATGAAAAGAATTTTTAAATTTCTGCTTGTAGTCCGCTATGAACTTATGCTCATCCAGATCTATTGTCGTGGTTATGCTCATCCAGTTCTATTAATCTGTGGTCTTCCAACACGAGATCGTGGATTTTTGTCTTTATCCTGTTACAAAATATTGACAGTTAAATTATGGACGAATCCTTACACAGAAAAGATATCACCAAAAATTTTCCAATTAAAAAGTTAATAGAAATTGAAAATTTTTTCAATTAATAAGTTAATTGATACAATTAACCTTTTAATCATGATAGAAACATTAAGTTAATTAAGTCAATGATTCAAGATTTTAAAATTTTTAATTAAAAAATTAATTGATACAATTAACTTCTTAATCAAATTCGGAAGACTAATTCAGTTAAAAAAAGTGTTGATTTTTTTTAATTTTTAATTAAAAATGTATTTCAAACAATCACTTGTTAATCTAAATAAAAGCTCTAAGCCAATTCAGAAAGTAATTAAAAACAGTTATCTTTTTTAATTAATAAATTAATTGAGTTTCGCAATCAACATAAATTAAATTTTTAATTGAATCAATTAAAAAATTAATTGAAATTTGCTAAAAAAAAAATCAATTAATTTTTTTAATAATGCCATGTCATCTATGCCCAATTAAAACTGTGGCTGATACTATCATTTTCGTGATTGAAGACATTTCAATTAAAAAATTAATTGGATCAATTAATTTGGTGATTGAATCAGAAAAAAATGTTTTGTGTGTACAGATTATTTTTATTTTAATTATATTACATTTGTCGATTTTTATATTAATTGCTTTTATTAGATTATTTTTATTTTAATTATATTACTTTTGTCGGTTTGCATAACTTCCATATGATTTGTATTGAAAAATTGGTACGTACTTTTGTCAAGAACGCATAATTCTTTGATGGATGATACCAACGATTAGGATTGCCCGAAATTAGAACAGATTGATATCTAGATTTTTTGAGTAGAAAGAAGCCAGATAATAGATAAAAAAATTCACATCGATTAGCTCCCATAATTTTATATAGCAAATCTCAAAACTTAAGGTCCAACACTTAGACTGTCTAGAATACGTAATTCCATGACGGATGGTGCCTACAATTCGGCATGACGAACTGATCTCGAGATTTTTTGATAGAAGCCACATTTATAGCTCTATTGGATAGAAATGAACATTATTACCATGGGAAAAAAGTAGTAAGGAAAATATAATGAACTCACTGCCACCACTTTTTAATTTAAAAATTAAGCGGATATCGAGTCGTATTTTTTATGCTATACGTCAGTATTAGAAATGTGCGAGTGACACAAAATTATAAACAATTCTCATGAAAATTCGTAAATGGAAATGGAATTCGCAATAAGTGAAATTATTCAATAAAGAAGTTCTATTAAAATTTTCGTGTGGATTGAAATTTCAGCCGTAGAAAATTTCAAATTTTGCAAGAGGTCCCCGCGGATAATTGTATGTGGCAAGCAAGTGTTTTTGATTGGTAGAAGGCCAAAAATCACGCCAAAGCAAAAATTAAGGTCTTGTTGACAGTTTCTCCGATCATCGTTGGTGATGTACTCTAATTTCCTTCCGGAAACTGTCACGAATCCTACGCTCATAAAATTGATTTTTATTAACTTGAGATATTAGTCTAAGGGAACGATGTAGATTTGCGCGAATTAGTGTCATTGTAATGTCATTATAAATAAAATTAATTAATCAAATTAATTTTTAATTTTAAACTGCTTCAATCACGGAAATGAACGGAAGACTGTGACCAGATATTTAATAAAGCTTGATTGATTGTTTCAGATATTAGATGTAAAGAGTATATAAGCCTACGTCCAAAGTTAGAAAAACAGTCGACTTCAACTTCAGATATGAATAATTCACTCTGCCCGTTTTTATATCATACTTACTTTTTAAGACAACTTTAAAAGTCTTCGTAAAATCGATTTTCGTTTCTTCTTTTCGACCGAAATAGCCTCTCCCTATCTTTTGTTTCCAATTGTTTTATTATTTGGGAGATAATTTATATAAAAAGATTCATCAAGGGATTTTTTTTATTTTACTTTAACGTTTTTTATTCTGTTCATTCTTGTCTTTCAGGCCGAAAAATTCAATTTCCAAACCGAAGTCAATCGTATGATGAAATTGATCATTAATTCATTGTATCGCAATAAGGAAATTTTCTTGCGTGAATTAATATCGAATGCTTCGGATGCCATTGATAAGATACGTCTCTTAGCTTTAACCAATAGAGATGAATTGGAAACAAATCCTGAATTGAATATACGAATTAAGGCAGACAAAGAAAACAAAGTTCTACACATTATGGATACTGGTATTGGCATGACACATCAGGATTTAATCAACAACTTGGGTACAATTGCCAAATCTGGTACTGCTGATTTCTTGGCGAAAATGCAAGATCCCACCAAGGCTGATGGTCAGGATATGAATGATATGATTGGTCAATTTGGTGTTGGTTTCTATTCAGCATTCTTGGTTGCTGATCGTGTTGTGGTAACCACAAAACACAACAATGATAAACAATACATTTGGGAATCTGATGCCAATAGCTTCAGCATTACCGAAGATCCTCGTGGAGATACTTTGAAACGCGGTTCCATTATTTCATTATACTTAAAGGATGAAGCTCAAGATTTCTTGGAACAAGATACTTTGCGTGATTTGATTCGCAAATACTCTCAATTCATTAACTTCCCCATCCGTTTGTGGTCTAGCAAAACAGTCGATGAAGAGGTACCAATCGAAGAGGAAACCAAAAAGGAGGATGAGGAAGACAAACCTGCCACCAGTGACGATGATGTGCAAATCGAAGAAGATACTAATGAAGATGATGGCGATAAACCCAAAACAAAGACTGTTTCTAAAACCGTTTGGGACTGGACTCTGATCAATGACAGCAAACCCATTTGGACGCGTAAGCCCAACGATGTTACCGAAGAAGAATACAATGAATTCTACAAGAGCTTAACCAAAGACACTAGTGAACCTCTAACCCATACACATTTCATTGCCGAGGGTGAAGTTACATTCAAGAGTTTATTGTACATTCCTAAAGTTCAGCCATCAGAATCGTTCAATCGTTATGGTACCAAGTCGGATAATATCAAATTGTTTGTCCGTCGCGTATTCATTACCGATGAATTCAATGACATGATGCCCAACTACCTGAATTTCATTCGTGGTATTGTTGATTCGGATGATTTGCCATTGAATGTGTCTCGTGAAACTTTGCAACAGCATAAATTAATTAAGGTTATCAAAAAGAAATTGGTGCGTAAAGTCTTGGATATGATTAAGAAGATCAACAAGGAACAATACGAGAAATTCTGGAAGGAATATTCAACCAAGTAAGTAAATTTAATTTCTTACAGATTAGGTTTAAGTTTAAGGGGAAAATTTAGAACTTTGGTAGTTACTAGTCTTTAGAAAAGGCCCAAGTCACTTTATTAGCAGATCTCTGTTACGCAGAAAAAATATCACTAAAAAACTTCCAATTAAAAAGTAGCTTGAAGATGAAATTTTTCCAATTAATAAATTAATTGATAAGGTGGGTATTAAGTTCGAGTTTAGCCGCTAAAAACGTAATTTTTTCACGATTACTTTTCTTTAATAATCCATTTTAAGGAATACAAACATTGTGAAAATTTACTTTGGGCTTTTCCCCATCAAGTTATAATAAAATTTGCAACAAATACGTATAATTTCATGCATTTTTCTTACTGATTTAGTTTTCACTTTAGCGATTTTAGCGCCTAAACTCGAACTTAATACCCACCTATACACTTTACTTTTTAAGTAAACTCGGAAGACTAAGTCAATTTAAAAAATGATGGATTTTTTTTTAAATTTTTAATTAAAAATTTATTTCAAACAATCAATTTTATTAATTAAACTAAAAACACTATCCCCCATTTTCATGAAGTTCCGTTTGTGCTACGGTAGCTAACGAACTTTTAAACCGCACTATGGATGTATATGTCACTTTGTCTATATATTCCCTAAGTCAGTTAAGAACTTAACTGCGGAAAATTCAGTTAAAGTTAACCGGAAAGAAGATATTTTAATAATTTAATAATTTTCTGTTAACTGGCAGTTAAAGCTTGACGGAACTACATGAAAATGGCCGTAAGTTGGTTAAGAAAATAATTGAAAATAGTTACGGGTTTAATTAAAAAGTTAATTGAGTTTTGCAATTAACATCAATTAAATTGTTATAGAATCATTTAAAAAATTAATTGAAATTTGCTAATGAAATCAGTTAATTTTTTAATCAAGTATTTTTTTATGCCTACACACAAACATTTTTTTTCTGATTCAATCACGAAATTAATTGATCCAATTAATTTTTTAATTGAAAAGTCTTCAATCAGAGAAATGATAGTATCAATTAACAGTCAATTAAAAAATTAATTGATACTATTAATTTGTGTGATTGATTTTTGTTTCAATTAAAAAATTTGTTGAATCAATTAAATTTTTATTGAATATTTTTTAAAACTCAAGATTTTAATTGGAAAAATTTTCGTGAAATTTTTTTCTGTGTAATTAAAATGGTCATTTTCGTCATTGAAGATATTTCAATTAAAAAATTAATTGCATCAATTAATTTCGTGATTGAATAAAAAAATTGTGTATAATTTGTTGACGGAGTTGCACAAAGACACTACAAGAGATCTGTAAACAACAAACAGGACAATCTCAAAGGTCTTGACGACCTCTGTCAATAGCATTTATATTTTGTCGGTAATTTATGAAGAACATTTTATTTTTATTTAAATCGACTCGAGGTCATGGGCATTTTTAAAATTTCGGGGCATTGGGACAATTTCCCCATCCGTCTATTTTGGATAAAGTGTCTCATTTCGTTCCATACATACTGTCTGGGGCCAAATCACCGCAGTCGAAATCGAGTACTTCGTCTTCGTAATGTAGTTTACGCGGATCACCGCAGTCGTTATCGAATTGTTTCTACTCGAAGTTGAACACGATAGGTAGCATGCTATCGAAAACGAAGTATGTAGTGATTGAGCAGAAAAAAGGCAAAAAAAAAGAAAAAAGTTGGTGAAAATGTAATTATTATTCCATTTTGGCAAAATACATTTAAGAAAATATATTACTTGCATTTAGGGAATCGGATCAAAGAAAGGAATGCTCAGTAGCCGCTTCAAAAAAATTTATTTTTTCAAGAACATATTTAAAAGCTTGTTTTGACATATGAAAACGTCTTTTAAATCTATGGATGTTAAAAACACATTTCAGGCAATGCTAAAGGACAAAAGCAGTCCTTTAGCATTGCCTGAAGTAGAGTAAGAGTAAATTGTGTTTTTAACATCCATAGATTTAAAAGGCGTTTTCATATGTCAAAAGAAGCTTTTAAATATGTTTCTTGAAAAAATAAGTTTTTTTTGAAGCGGCTACTGAGCATTCCTTTCTTTGATCCGATTCCCTAAATGCAAGTAATATTATATTTTCTTAAATGTATTTTGCCAAAATGGAATAATAATTACATTTTCACCAACTTTTTTCTTTTTGTTTACCTTTTTTCTGCTCAAAAATCACTACATACTTCGTTTTCGATAGCATGCTACCTATCGTGTTCAACTTCGAGTAGAAACAATTCGATAACGACTGCGGTGATCCGCGTAAACTACATTACGATGACGAAGTACTCGATTTCGACTGCGGTGATTTGGCCCCTGCTTTTGTCACGAATATTTTTCCTTATTAATGCCACTTTGTACTCATCGTCTGAATCCGAAAACGAAGAAAAAAACACTTGGATTCATAATATATTTTTACACATATATTTTAACACACAAAAACAATATAAATATCTCAGAAATAACATAATTTGATAACAAAACATTATTTTGAAATTCTACTCTTTCAATTTCTTATTACCATATGTTTACAGCAATGTAAAAAAAGTAGTAGACAAAATAAATTACGATCGAATGCGGTGATCCAAAAATTTAATGCGATCGAAATGTTTCTCTATACGAAACAGAACTCGATGACGAATGCGGTGATTTGGCCCCTGATAGCTAATGAAGACCTCCATCGATCAAATATAAATTTTGTCGCAAACTTTTGAATAGGATTATACTTGTCTCCAGTGGTCATTTACACAATTATTCCATCCTGACCTATATACCATTTGAAAGGTCTTGTATACCTCTGCCGATGATAGCATTTATATTTTGTATGTAATTTATCGAAAAAAATGACTTATGCATTGATCTAAAATCTAAAATTTAAAATTTTCTGAACATTTGGACAATTGTCCCACCCAGACCTATATATACTATCGGAAAGAAGTGCTCTCCAATCGGTCTGTTTTGGATAAATGTATATTCCTTTATAAATTTCTCACGAGAATGTGACTCCTAATGAAATTTTCGTGGTGGCAAAATCTTCCATTAGTTAGCATAGAACATAGCCCTGTTAAATATTTACAGTGCTTTGTTGAATCCTTTGTACAGCTGTGTTGGTCAATTATAACAGAGTTCTGTTCTGTTATTAGGTTGGGTTTAAAGTAAATTAGGAATTTTTCTTCATACCCTTATATTGTTTTAAAAACTAAACTGGACTAAATGTTTTTTTTTTTCGTATATTTTTCCAGCATTAAACTCGGTATCATGGAAGATCCCAGCAATCGCTCTCGTTTGGCTAAACTCTTGCGTTTCCAATCATCGAATGGTAAAGATGTTACTTCCCTTTCCGAATATGTCGAACGTATGAAGCCTAAGCAGCAAAACATTTACTTCATTGCTGGTGCCAACCGTGGTGAAGTCGAAAAGTCGCCCTTCGTTGAACGTCTCTTGGCCAAGGGCTATGAAGTCTTGTATCTGGTAGAAGCCGTTGATGAATATTGCATTTCTGCCCTACCTGAATTCGATGGCAAAAAATTCCAAAATGTTGCCAAGGAAGGTTTCAAACTTAACGAATCGGAAAAGAGCAAAAACAAATTTGAAGAATTGAAGAATACATTTTCACCTTTGGTCAAATGGTTGAATGAAATTGCCCTCAAGGGACAAATCTTGAAAGCTGAAGTATCGGAACGTTTAAGCAATTCACCATGTGCCTTGGTTGCTGGTATGTTCGGCTGGACCGGCAACATGGAACGTTTGGCCATGTCTAATGCTCATCAAAAATCCGATGATCCTCAACGTACCTATTATCTGAATCAAAAGAAAACTTTGGAAATCAATCCCAGACATCCACTGATTCGCGAACTGCTTAGACGTGTTGAAGCCGATGAGGCTGATGAGACAGCAAAGGAAATGGCTGTGATGATGTTCCGTACTGCTACATTACGTTCAGGTTTTATGTTGCAGGAAACTGCAGACTTTGCTGATACCATCGAAAAAATGATGCGTCAAACCTTGGGTGTGTCATTGGATGAACAAATCGATCTTGATGATGATGACTTGGAGGATGGCGAGGAGGCGAGTGAAGAAAATGCATCTACTGCCAGCAATGACAACGAAGAAGATGAAGATGCTCAACATGATGAACTTTAAGAAGGAGCAAAACATATGCATTTCTTTTAGTTTCCAGACTGAATTTATAGATTGCTGTGAAGGCCTCTCATGGGGGGTACAAACATAGCATGTGCATCTAATTTCATCATGACTAAGTTGTTTTGTTTAGTTGTATGTATAATCATTATTAAGTTAAAGATAGCATATCCTCCTATTTGTAAATTTTGTATAATTTTTTTATTTATTCTCTATTTTAAGCCATGTGTGTATTCTTTATTTTTTTCATAAAGAAATTCATGGTTGTTGATTGCATTAGAAACAAACAAACATTCATTCAAAACTATAAATAATACTTAAAATAATGAAACTCTCAATAATAAGATATTTTCTATGATAAATATATAGTATATTTTAAAATGAATACATTTGTTTTTATAATCAAATAGTTTGATTCAAGCGAAAAATGAGATGGGGATTAAAAATTCGGTTTCAAAAGTAGGCCAAAAATTGAGCTTCGTTTTTAAATTTATCAAAAAAGGGAAAAATAAAAAAGTGAAAACACAACTTATTTCTAAAACAAGTAAATAAAGTACAAAGTCGGGCGGGGCCGACTATATCATACCCTAAACCACCCCTACTGAAGTAGTAAACATAATCATTTGTTGGGCATCAATGGTATAGGTTTTGGGGTATCATTGGTTTTGGAGATTTCCATATTTAAGAACATAAAGGGGGTACATGTTTATGGGAGTCTTGTCACAATCTGAGTAGAAATGTCTAATATTAGGAGCTATAATTTATTTTCATTTCATTTCATTTATTTCACACTGTAATACAATAAGCCCAACGGGCCAATAAACTATATTACAAGTCATCAATAGTTGATATGCATAATAACAATAATAAACATATAATAATATCACAAATCCATTATTAGATATATAAGTATATATAGAAATAGCCACGGCTCCCCAGCCGCAATATTAACGAAATCAATAAAATTCAAAAAACAAAATTCATAGCCCAATCAGTAGTAACAGACTATTGCCCACTGTTAATGTGGTCAATAAGCTTAATTTTAAATACCCTCTTTGAAAAAGAAAAATTGCGCAAAAATAGTGGCAGTCGATTCCACAAACGCGCAACTCTCACTAAAAATGATCGTTCATAAAATTGACTGTGCATATTAGGAATCAGAATCTGGGGGTTCCTACTTGTCCTGGTAAAAACAAAATAACTTCTTAAAAGGGGTGGCAATCCAGACTTAATAATCCCGTAAAAAAGGGTCAACAACTTAACATCAACCAGTGAATCAAATGGAAACCCCAAAAATGATGATACAAAACGAGACACATGGTCATGGCGTCGAAGTCTATATACATAGCGAACAATAGTATGTACAAGTTGGCGAACTCGAGAGAAGTTAGATGCAGATGTACCAGATGTCACTTCCAATCCATAGTACACATGAGGCATAAGCAACCCTAACGCTATCCTCTTCCTAATATTGCAGGGAAAATAAGAATTCGTGGAATATAGTCTACGAAGCAGTAATATGATCCTGGATGTAAGTAAATTAAAATGGGCAGAAAAATCAAGTCTATTATCAATTGTAACACCAAGACATCTCATGCTCTCAACAATGTCAATCCTTGCACCATCATAACAGATAACAAACTCAGGATGTGTAGCCCATTGGGAACCGAAGCACAATGCTTTGCTCTTATGAGCATTAATATGCAAACCATTATCATCCAGCCAACATTTAATGACGTCCATAGTACGATTGACCTGACTCTGTAACCCTTCAACACTAGTACAACTAAAGAGAATATCGTCAGCGTATAAAAATGGTATGCAATGCGAGTTATCAATGTGATTAACAACATCATTTATAAAAAGAACGAACAGAAGAGGTCCAAGTATGGACCCCTGGGGTATTTGTACCTAAAGACTTAGTATGCCACTAATATTGAGTCCATTATTAAAAACGAGGAAATCGGTCAATTAGTTGTGGGTAATAAATCCAAATTTGTGAAAATCGGGCAATATTATTATTATGTAAGAGCTACATGTAAGTCTAACTACGAACAGCTAGTACATCAAAATTTGAATAACATAGGTTAATAAATAAGAGTATTATGGCCAAATATGGCAAAATCGAGCTAAGCATATATATGGGACCAATATCTAAATCTGAACCAATTTTTAAAATATTTGGCAGGTATGATTGATACCACAGAAGGTTACCTTGTGTTGAGTACGATCAGTTAATAAATGAGGCCCCTATGGTCAAAAATAAGTTTATTAGGGGAAAAATTTGGCAAAATCGGGCGATACATATATATGGGAGCTATATCTAAATCTGAACCGATTTCGATGAAATTTGGCATACTTAAAGGGTGATGAAAAAAGTGCAACGTGACCCCATTTATCGAAATCGGGCGATACATATATGGGAGCTATATCTAAATTTGATCCGATTTTTTTCCAAATTCAATAGCGTTCGTCCTTGTACCAAAAAACGCCACACACCAAATTTCATCAAAATCGCAAATAATTGCGACCGGAATCCTGCGGACAACAAATACATGGACGGACTGACGGACGGACACCAAGCGCTACTCAGGAGGTGATTCTAAGTCGATCGGTATATATTTTATGGGGTCTAAAATCAATATTTCTGGTAGGCACATTTTTTGCAGATCAAAGTTATACTCTGACCACTATGTGGTTTAGGGTATAATAAAAAATGCAGTTTGTATGATATGTGTTGAAACCAATTAACAGCTGACAGTTGTATTCCAATGATAGTTCATTTTATTGTTTACAAGCTTACAAAAGTATTTTGATATACTCATAAATTTATTCATAATTATATTTATTCCTGATGGAATATAAGAGTAAAAAATTGCAGCAGAGGTCTTAGCCGAGACACAAACCAGCAATGCAATTTAAATTCGAATTTTATTAGTTTTTTTTTTGGAACCCTAGGTTAGGTATAGTGGCGGGCTCACTCAAACTATTCAGTCCATTGTAATACCACAGTGGTGAACTTCTCTCTTATCACTGAGTGCTGCCCGATTCTATTAAGCTCACTGACAAGGCACCTCCTTTTTATTGCCGAGTCCGAACGGTGTCCCACATTGCAGTGAAATCACTTACAAAAGATTTGTAATACTCAGAAATATCCCCAGCATTACTGAGGTGGGATAATCCACCGCTGAAAAGCTTTTTGGTGTTTAGTCGAAACTGGGTTTGAACCCACGACACTTGTGTATGCAAGGCGGGTAAGCTAACCATTGCACCGCGATCCATCCTAAGTACCCATACTTTGAACAAATTTAATTAGAAAACTAATTTATACAGCGGCAAAATTAAAATTCCATTTAACAAAAAAGTGACAACTATGTGAATACCGTTCGAAATCTTATTAGAATATTTCGGAAAATTGAACATTATTTTCTCGGTGAATTTACCGAAGTGAGACCACTGTGCGAAAACCGTTCGCGGTTCCGCAACGAAACTATCATCATTGGATAGGTATTAGCGCATACTTTTCAAATTCGAAAAAAAAATTCATTAGAAAAATATTTCAGAAAACGGGAAAATTTAAAATTATTTTCCGAGTGTATTTACACTAGTGTGACCCCGAATGGCAAGCGTTCGGGGTTCCAAAACGAAACTATCACCATTGGATAGGTTTTTGGTTGTACTTTCGAAATAATTTCATTAGAAAAGTATTTCAGAAACCGGGAAATTGAAAATTATTTTACGAATGAATTTACGCAAGTATGGCCTACCCCCAATTAATTTCACAAAATGGTCGAATGCACTGGGAGTTGTATTTGCTGCGCGGGGTTGAAGGTTAGAGAGTCATATAACATGGACAGCGTATGCAACATTTTTCAGGCAGAGGTATTTGCCATTGCCAAAGCTGCAGAACTTCTGTTGATAAGGCCGATATTCAGAAGCGATATCAGTTTCTTCATCAAGGCCTTGAAGAAGCAAGATTCTGAGCTCCGTTTTCTTTCACGACATTACTGATTTACGGTTCTGTAATCCGAAGAATATACATGCCTTCATCAAAGCTTCTGAATGGAAGTCCTAGAAAACTTGTTTGAAAACTTGTTTCACGACATTACTGATTTACGGTTCTGTAATCCGAAGAATATACATGCCTTCATCAAAGCTTCTGAATGGAAGTCCTAGAAAACTTGTTTGAAAACGCTAATATGAAAGGATCAATCCTAGCGAAGGAGGATAGATGAAACAACTATGAGGAATTACAATGGTCCAATTTGGTCTAAGTGGAAACCAATCCCTTTTCTACAGATTAGTGTTATCCTCTATAACCTCTACCGCTTTAACCTACCACTGTTTGTATCAATTTTAGTTTATTCGTCAACAAAATCTTTTTCACCTTAATCTTTATAAGGTTCTCTAGGAATGAATTTTCTGTTTGTGCTTCCAAATATAAGGGTATTTTCGAACAAAGACAATAAGAGAGTAGAAGATGGGAAATTGGCTGCTGAGTACACCAAACCATTGACGGCACAGGATCCCTACTTGCCGTTTACGTGCCTGGTTCGAATGAAATAATAATAAAATAAAAATAGTTTGAATTATATTTATATAGATTTAAAAAAAGTTTATTTCATATTAAACACAAAAATTGAGAAGGGGTTTGAAAATACGGTTTGACCAGTATTGATAGAGCTTCACTGTTAAATTTAACACAAAACAAAATAGGGAAAAACTGTATAAATCCAAAAAATTATGGCATAGCACAGCTTAAATTAAATAAGTATAAAGTTTAGTTTATGGGTTTAGAGCAAAGATAACAAAAACAATACCATCATCTTTGTCACCACATATCTCAAATTGGATCATCTAGGAATGAATTTTCATTTTGGGCTTCTAAATATGACTTATAGATTTCTTGATCCTCAATGTGCTGTATGGCCTCACAACGTGTTAGATTAAATTTTTCCATGAAAATACGTAAAATCCATTCTGGCAATAGGGCATTAGCATATAGGGTGGCATG
The DNA here is from genome assembly GCF_050003625.1 of Haematobia irritans. NCBI lineage: Eukaryota > Metazoa > Arthropoda > Insecta > Diptera > Muscidae > Haematobia > Haematobia irritans. The sequence goes on from NC_134397.1 coordinate 133,269,716, forward strand.
CTAAAAATTGAAAATGCAATTTCATGTAAATTCATTTTTATGTTATATTTTACTGATTTACTTACAGTTGTACTATTTGTGCTATTATAAACCTCCGATAATTTTTCCAACATTTTGAATTGTTTGTGTTGATCTATAAGTCCAATAACTAGACAATGATTGACACCGTCATGGCTCTTGACATGATCTTTTTTACGATATTTCTCATAAATTTTATCTAGATCAGTTTTGTACAACTCAAAGGTGTCCATTAGTTCAACAAGTGTCATGCTTTCCAATGATCTAAAAGGATAAATGTAAGAAATTATATTTAATGTAGTTACAAAAAAACAGGTGAGGAAAGTCGGGCTGGGGCAACTATATTATACCCTCCACTATCTTCAGATATCATTCGCCCGATTTATATACATTTGACCCCAGATGCCAAAGGAATATGTATTTTACCAAGTTTGTTTTATTTCAGATTTCTCTATGAAAAGCAAAGAGAATACTTTGATAGTGTTTAGGTGGGAATGTTTCCGAAGCAAAACAAAGAACTCTGGTTGATGAAAGTCCCGCCCCTGAGGCACTGGATTGTCTTGGTAGTAATAGTTCTTATGTGGAAGATGTATCGTACTCAGTAGAGTAGGGACATGCATACGATACTGATGAGAATGAATTGGGTGGAGGAGAATGAGAAAACGAAGATGGACTATCTGAATTTGTGTAGTCATGTATAAATTTTTTGTTGGTAAAGACGGATTAAATGGAATAAAAATACTGAAAAACTCCAAAGGATGCGAAAACGTAAAATGTTTCTAGAACCCCATTTTAACGGCCCTAACCCAATTACAAAAAAATAGCATTGTAGACACATTATCGGTGAACACTTGGGACCCACCGTGGTGCAATGGTTAGCATGCCCGACTTGCATACACAAGGTCGTGTGTTCGATTCTTGCTTCGACCGAACACCACAAAAGTTTTTCCGCGGTGTATTATCCCACCTCAGTAATGCTGGTGACATTTCGAGGGTTTCAATAAGAGAGAAGTTCACCAATGTGGTATCACAATGGACTGAATAGTCTAAGTGAGCCTGATACATCGGGCTGCCACCTAACCGAACCTAACCTATCGGTGAACACTTACAATGCAATAAAAATAAATTACGACTTATACTTACAATTGCTCTACTTCCTTGGGTGCTACGTTCATTTGATCCAAAACAGCTTTAAGTCGTGCATTGTCTTCACATTGAAGCTTGGCTTTGTTACGAATTGTCTCCATTTCCTTTTCAGAGAGCATGACAATATCGATTGGAGGGGGAGAATCGGATTTGGACCGTATGCGGTCCTTTTCATCTTTTTTCGATTTTAATTTTTTGGAAGATTTTTCCTCAAAAGATTTAGATGCCGTAAGTTCCGTGGATTTGTTTATTTTGTCTTTTTTACCCAACCATTTGCTCATATCGGCCCTTTCTTGTTCACATTCGTTACGTTTACGTTTCTTTTTGGCCGATGATGAGGATGAAGATGAGGACAACATTAGGGATTTCGTTTTGTCGCCTTTTGGTGTTTGGAATGCTGCCGCTAATTTACTACGGGCATTGTTATTAGTATCACTAACAGGTTGTTTATGTTCTGTGTCGTCATCATCATCTGTACCAAAGAGTTCTTTATTTTTGGGAGAGGTTTTGGGTTTCTTGCGGACTTCGATTTTTTCTTGCTCGTCAATAAATCTCCGGGGTTTTACGGGAGAACGTTCCGAACGTCTAACTGAGGGGGAATTTTCTCTGTCCTTATTGCTTGATACAGGATCAGAAGAGTTTTCTACATTTTGGGATTTTGATGTTGATTCCTTCGATCTGTGTTTCTCTTTTTTCCTATCTTTTTGTCTGCTCGACTGTTTTTCATTATCCTCCCCAGATTTTCTCTTAGTTTCGACCAGTCTTTCTTTATTATTTTCTTCTTTAGTATATTTCTTTTCGTATTCTTTGTATTTGTCTTTCTTTTTCTTTTCTTTTTCCTGGGTAACCGGTTTCTCAAATTCTTCTTCACTCGACGATAAAGATGTTTTGTTGATTTCCTTAACGGATTCGTGGACTTTTTTCTCTCTTTTTACTTCATCTCCTTTAAGATCCTTATCCTTTTTGCCATCTTTATCTCTATATTTCGATTTTTCATTCTTTTTGGATTTATCTTTAGGTCGAGAAATTATTTTTTCCAAATCATCTTCACTAGAGCTCGATATTTTATTTTCCAATCTACGATGGCTGCTAGTTTTTTCTATGGAAGTCTTTTCGGTTTCCTCCAACTTGCGATCTTCACATGATTTGGATTTGCAATCGTTTTTCTCTTTCTCTTTGTCTTTTTTTATTTTATTCTCCTTAGGCACATTTGGCACATTTTGTTTTATATCATCTATAGGTGTGGGTTTGTAGGTGGGAGCACCTCCTAAAGTTTCTTGGCTCTCGGGTACATATTCTCCAAACTCAGACTGAAGATGGCGTTTTTCCCGCATACGTTTGGATCGACTACCTTTATTTGACAAGGATTCATCTTCAGTTTCCGGAACAACTTCCTCGCTATCATTTGTTATTGGACTTTCGCTTATTGGCGCCGGCTTATATACTGGTATTGTTATATCGCTTTCAGCTGTATCTCTCTCCGGTTTAGGTGAATATCCATCTTCCGCACTATCAAATCCCAAGAAATCTAATCCCGGTGTTTTTATTTTATCAAGCTGACTGTATTTACGTGTCCTCTTAGATGGCGTGTAAGGTTCGTATGATAATGGACTTATTGAATTATCATTAGTTACTGTTGATGCAATTGGATCGTATTCATCATGAGGTATTGAAGGTGTGGGTGGTAGCTGTGAAAACAAAAAAAAAATCCGTTTGATGGATGGTTTATGTTTAATCGACTTCAAACAATTACGGACTTTTAAAATTGGCTCTAATGAATTATGTTTTTCCTCGCCTTTTAAAGTGAGAACATTTTGATTTTGTTTTTAATTTAAGGAATATGTATTCATTGATTGGCATCTACATTTCAGTCGAGATAAGCCGACTCACCGTAAATTGTCCGCGGTGGCTTAATTCTCTGATCCAAAGACGGACATATAGTTCAATGTCTTGATGTACTGTAGGATCGACAGATACCAATTTTTTTACTAAATGAGATACAAATCGCGGGATCAACTAACTTAGGGTCTGTAGTAGAAAATGGACCGTATAGCCATCTTGGAAACTATTCCGAGCACAACAAATTATAAAAATCCGATTTTAGATCCATCTTGGTAACAATTATTCCGCTCTGGTATCTCGTCTGGGTTCCTAAAACACCCAGGACTTTATAGCTGGTTTCAGGAACGCACACTGAGCGGTCATAGGCACTTTGGTGTACGATAATGGATTACTACTGCATCCACCGATGCTCCCACCGCAACTACGTGCCAGTTTTGAAAAATTCTTATTTTCAAGAAGTGACTTTTCAAAACCGAAAAGTCGATGTTGAATTTTTGCAATTTTTAAAATCGAGTAGTCGACTTTTGAACTTTTTGGAAATTTGGAAAGACGGCTTTTGCAAAAGTCAATTAGTCAAATTTGCCACATTTTGAAACCTATGCGTTCTACAATCCCTAGAACGCATAGGTTTGGCTTCCCTAATTACACTCTGATACAGGTATGAACTCGCCTAGATAACGTCCTATGAATCTGGTTTAGACCTGCCTAGTATTCTGCCTGATTTAGCGGCTCTCTTTGTAGCGCTAGTTCTCGCACTCTGGAAACCCCTTACATTCCTGGGTGATTGTGTTTTAAATGGTTACTGCGATGTCAAAGCATTATATCTGTTTTGATATCTCTACAAAAAGAGTTGGGTACTGCGGAGTCACCCAGACGCAGATCTAAAGCAGCGTTCTGACAGGTCAGTATGTTAATACACAACGTATCACTTGTCTGAGGAGTCTGTACTATCGTTTGCTTTTTCACTAACCGGTCAATTGCTTTATAGGTAATCGAGAAGTAGATTAGTTATTGTCCGCGCCAAAATGCTACCAGCAAGCCGCTTGAATGGGAGCCACCGTGGTGCAATGGTTAGCATGCCCGCCTTGCATACACAAGGTCGTGGGTTCGATTCCTGCTTCGACCGAACACCAAAAAGTTTTTCAGCGGTGGATTATCCCACCTCAGTAATGTTGGTGACATTTCTGAGGGTTTCAAAGCTTCTCTAAGTGGTTTCACTACAATGTGGAACGCCGTTCGGACTCGGCTATAAAAAGGAGGTCCCTTGTCATTGAGCTTAATATGGAATCGGGCAGCACTCAGTGATAAGAGAGAAGTTCACCAATGTGGTATCACAATGGACTGAAGAGTCTAAGTGAGTCTGATACATCGGGCTGCCACCTAACCTAACCTAAGCCGCTTGTGTTTAATGTCGAACGACATTAAACCAACAATTTTACAAAGAAAAATACAAAAATTCAATTTGTAAAATTATTTGCTTAATTTGTTTTGAATTTATTTCATTTGAATTATTTAACATTTCTTTTCCTGTTTAAATGTACAATTTATTTCTTTTCAATTCAATTTTGTAGTAACAAAACCATGACCCACCCTAATATACAATTCATATTTCCAATAATACATTTGACATTGAAGTCAACGACCTTTTTAATTTTGGCACATTCTTTTTGCTTTACCAACTACTCATTTGCCTACAATCATAGGGTAACGGTATGGCCCTTTTGTTGTTGTTGATTTCGTTGCATGCTTTGTGCACACTCCAACGCATAGGAGTGGGAACAAATGCATGCAACAGATCAGTAGTCGTCAACTCTTTACACCGGTCGCGTCATTGTAATCGAACATCAAACAAACAAAAGATCAATCATAAATAAAGGAAATACACACCAACTTATAACAAAATATGTCCATTGTGAAACAAATATATTAATTGAATAAAACAGAAATAAAACGTACAAACAACATTATACATACATAATGAATTAAGAAAGAAATAAAACATTATAAATAAAAAACCAACAAACCGATAAAAGTGTTAATTATTCAAATAAGGCAAAGAGTGGTAAAAATCGGACGGACATCGGGGACATTTTTAGAGGTCAAAGTCGACCTCAAATTCATAGTGACAAATTGAAAGGTCTATACCGACCTAGGAATTCAACCCCATCAAAACCCCATATAAATTTAGTGGGAATTTACGCCCCCACTAAACATTTGGTCCTAATCGAACCGAATAAGTGTTTTAGTTAAATGTTCAAGTGACCTTTGTGAACAATAGCTATTGAAGTTTGTTTGTGCAACAGGTGACTTTTGGTGAAAGGCAGATTGACCTAACTCCATAAATGAGATATTGAGTGAAATAGTTTAAACTAAACTCAAAAAGAATAAAAACTGTGGTGAAAGACATACTTTAACAGAAAATAATAATAACAAAAAAAAAAATAATACATTGGTGACTGAAAATTATTTGTGAAACAAATTATTTAATATTTTTGAAATCTTGAAAAGAGAAGAGAGAAAACAACTTGTGCAAATTCCAGTGACATCTTTTTGGGAAAATTGTAAATTTTTCTAAAAAAAAAAAAAATAAAAAATAAAAAAAAAATAAAAAAAAAAAATAAATTTTTTTGACCTGTGAAATAAAATGCATAAATGCAATTAAAGCAAATAAAGTTGTGTGACATTAAACAAGTGAAAATCAAGATTTCAAAAAAGTGACGTTTTGTGAAAAGCAACTGTAAATTCTAACGGAAAAAAATCTAAAACTAAATTTTCAAAAGTGTTGACCTCAAAGTGATTTTCTCTTTTTCTTGAAAGACCTCCGTTTATTTATCAACATCCATACGATTACAACAAAGAGACTTCACTTCTTTACACTCGCAAAAAAGCAACGGAGTAAGTACAATCACTTTTGCTTTCCTCTTCATCCCGATTTATTCGCTCTCATCGACTCATTTGTTTACATATTGGCGAATCGGTAAATTGAGTTGCCAGATCGGACCTTTTTTGAAATTTTGCGGGGACATTTTTTGGAAATTTTTTCATTTGAAATTTCTCGATTTTTGATAAACTTTCAACATACCACCGTCAGTTGACCTATAATATTGACATTTCGTGGGATTTTTTCAATTCTTTTTATTTTCGACCTCACAAAATTCCAGTTTCGAATTATTTTGAAGAATTTACAAACAAAAATGGACGTCGTACAAAAGTTTCATAATTTGTGTGATGATTTAATTGATCTTGTAGAAACCGACGACAGCAGTCAAATCGATTATCACATCGCGACCTTGGAATTCCTTCTAAATCATTCAGAAGACTTATGGTTTCAAATACAAGATGCATCCGACAAATGTCAAGACCTAATTCAGCAAAATGCTAATCCAATAAACCCAAAGCAACTCAGGGTAAAATATTGGAAGACTTTCAACAAATATAAAATATTTTCGAGAAACATAAAATCAATAATACAAACTTCAAAAACTTCCCAGACTTCTCACCAATTCAACTCCAAGATGTCCCGCCTTTCTCAAAACAAATTTCATTTATCAAAACCACACCCAAACCAAATCTCATGCACTGAAAATCGACTTATAGTACAAACTTCACATCTAAAATCATCAGACCTCTTGGTTGACAATACAATCCAATTAGTTCCTGGACCTCTTTATCGACCTAAAGAAACACAGGATACATTCTCAAATACAATTTTACAGTCCACATTTCAACCTAACTCATCCGAAAATAAAATACAGTCCACTCTACAAACCAAACAAAATATACAGTCCACAAATCATACCGTCCTACCACGACCTAAGACTTTGCCTACACAAACCTTCTCGAAGCAGAAAATCACGACTTACACTCCCAACAATGTTAAGTCTAATCGACATCGTGATCAACGAGACATCACATCGTCAACTTTATGCGATGATAGCCGACATTCGTCCATACATCATCCACAAATTAGTTTAGTTCAGGATTCTAGTCACCAAAAACTAGAATTTAAACCGACCGATCGACGACCTACTCAAATCTTCATCACAGATTATTCAGGACATGAACTCAGACCTCCATCAAGCCGAGCCGAAGTTCATTCCTCAGTAACAGACCTAGTGCCAAACAAAATTGCAACACCGACTTGTAATTTTATTCATTCAAAACATGAACTCAGCCCTCCAAGCCGAGCAGAAGTTCATTCTTCGACCACAAATCTAGTTCACGACATTATTGCAAAACCTATTTGTAATTTTATTTGTTCCAACAATGAACTCAATCCTCCATCAAGCCGAGCAGAAGTTCATTCATCAATCACAAACCTAGTTACAGATAAAATTGCAACACCGACTTGTAATTTTATTCATTCAAAACATGAACTCAGCCCTCCAAGCCGAGCAGAAGTTCATTCTACAGCAAATCTAGATCAAGGCATTACAAAACCTATTTGTAATTTTATTCGTTCCAACAATGAGCTCAGTCCTCCACCAAGCCGAGCAGAAGTTCATTCCTCAACCTACTACCTATTACAATATAAAACTACAAATCCGACTAGTAATTTTATTCACTTCAACCATGAACTTAGACATCCATCAAGTCGAGCAGAATTGAGCCTAATGCAAGCTGCAATTGCATCATCGACCTTTTTTACTTCATCATATATATTTTCATCTATAAATGAGTACTTCGACTTTTACAACAGAATCGAAAACTTACCTTGTGGTTCCAGTCAGCCAATCGACCTATTCATTGGACTTGACTTTGCAGAACAGTTTCCAGACCTTAAAGCCTCGATGCGTCCATTTGGGCTTCCTTCGCCACAAAAAACAGTTCCAGACTTGATTGTGGGAGAACCGATGGAGCAATCGAACTTTTTGGTAGTTGGCACGTCGTCAGCGTCTCTTTTGACACAAAATACAGCCATGACCTTGATTGTGGGGAGATTGACAGCACGTCCAGCTAAAGTGATATCTAATGCGTATCAGTTAGATATCAACTTCGCCCATTTTTTGGGGGCGGAGGCGACCTCAAAACACCTTTTGAGGTCAAATCAACACAACAATCACTACGGAATTAAATTAATTACCCCATCGCGTCGAATTTTGAGTAAACTTTCTTCTTCAAAGTATTCTGACTTATTGTCATTCACCAAACTGGGAAGGATGTTCAACACCTTTGCTGACATTGACCTAAACAATTCATATCTGGATCTTCAATTAGCCAGAACAATCCCTCAAGCGGATATAAATGACTTCCTAAAGAACTACTTACCTCTCATCACCTTCAGAAGATGTATTTCAAGTCGCCCATCGACTTCAATTCAAAAATGTATGTATACCAGAATTTTAATAATCAACAAAAAATCTGCCTCCAGAGCCAAAATCAAAATTTTAAACTTCAAACCTCAAGACTTATCAATCTGCCTCGAAACAGCAATTTTGAACCAATTTTCGAAAATCGACCTAGCGAAACTTGGACGCAAATCCAAATCACCTGCATACAAATCCGCATTTTGTGCAAAAGGCAATCTATATGTGAGGTGGCTTGATCCTCCCTGGAATAACAAAAGACATTCATCCTTTCGTCAAGATCTCAATTTCCAAGAACAATTACATGCACATATGACCAGCATCGCCTTTAAAAAAAATGCCCGGTACATTAATTTTCTGATTCCCGACAATCAGTTCGACTTTTCGTATTTTTCGCCGTCAGACCTCTCGAATTTGAATCTCAACGATAATTTACCTGGAGAACTATCGACTTCTAGAAACATATCAACAAATACGAATTCCCACACAACATATATCCACCATACGACCATGATATCAGATCAATAACTCACCACCAAGACTGAATTTCAACTCATCCAAATACAATATACAGACGTTCTACAATGAGGTACATCATCCTGACATCACCTGGAGTCCATCACGGAGAGGCCGGCATGTTTAATGTCGAACGACATTAAACCAACAATTTTACAAAGAAAAATACAAAAATTCAATTTGTAAAATTATTTGCTTAATTTGTTTTGAATTTATTTCATTTGAATTATTTAACATTTCTTTTCCTGTTTAAATGTACAATTTATTTCTTTTCAATTCAATTTTGTAGTAACAAAACCATGACCCACCCTAATATACAATTCATATTTCCAATAATACATTTGACATTGAAGTCAACGACCTTTTTAATTTTGGCACATTCTTTTTGCTTTACCAACTACTCATTTGCCTACAATCATAGGGTAACGGTATGGCCCTTTTGTTGTTGTTGATTTCGTTGCATGCTTTGTGCACACTCCAACGCATAGGAGTGGGAACAAATGCATGCAACAGATCAGTAGTCGTCAACTCTTTACACCGGTCGCGTCATTGTAATCGAACATCAAACAAACAAAAGATCAATCATAAATAAAGGAAATACACACCAACTTATAACAAAATATGTCCATTGTGAAACAAATATATTAATTGAATAAAACAGAAATAAAACGTACAAACAACATTATACATACATAATGAATTAAGAAAGAAATAAAACATTATAAATAAAAAACCAACAAACCGATAAAAGTGTTAATTATTCAAATAAGGCAAAGAGTGGTAAAAATCGGACGGACATCGGGGACATTTTTAGAGGTCAAAGTCGACCTCAAATTCATAGTGACAAATTGAAAGGTCTATACCGACCTAGGAATTCAACCCCATCAAAACCCCATATAAATTTAGTGGGAATTTACGCCCCCACTAAACAGCTTGAATATCTTGTTTTTACGCTGATGACGACTTGCAGTAGGTGGAATGGAAGATACGTAGCGACTATTTTAGTCTATATGGTGAACTTAACGACTTTCTTCTGTTCCCATCCACCAGAGCCTCAGTGGTCATTCAGAGGTTATTGAGCAGTTACCCGCTTGGACAGATCAAGTACGAATGCCGATTTACTAAAAACTGTCCAAATTTGTGGCAGATATGAAGTGTTGTTATTATTTGTAAATTCTCTAACATCGATTAGTATCTTCTAACTTCACCGAATAACAGCAAGGCTTCTCTATTCTTATACATACAATTGTTAACCAAATTGTAATAGTGCTCCCTTACTCACCTTGTGAGATCAGGCAGCATATCAGACAGGTCTGAACAGGCTTCATGAGGATACTGTAGCTGAAGCGGTGAGAAGCTACAAGGTTAATCCTGTTCTCGGAGTCTGACCACCGCCCATTGCACCGGAGGAAATAGACCTCCCATGGCAGACTAGGGTGGTTTTAGCCCAATTAAGATCAGGCAAGTGCAGCCTATCAGTGATTGATAGCAGCGTAACTGGCGTGTGTCCCATCTCTAAACCAAGGGCCACATGACACTCGTCACCTTTTTGATTGCCCAGCTAAACCTACTCGACTCACCACCAGATCACTCTGGACGCACCCCACCCTTGTCGCAGAGTTCCTAGATCTGGACACCAGCTGAATAGCCAAAGCATTGAACAAATTGGATGAAATTACACTAAAACTGTTACAACAACAACTCACCTTGTTAGAATCTTTATATTCCAAATTACATTCCAGTATTGTTTCACTGTCTGATTTTTTGAATACTTCCGAAGAATCCGTATATTGAACACATTTGTAGAAATATTTCGTCGATAATGTCGATTTTCGAATTTTAACTTCAACATTTGGTTTAACAACAAATGAACATAGTGTGCCCTCCTCCGAATCTGGGCAATCCTTTTCAGCCTTTATGTCCAACCATGAACGCAGTTCTTTGTCAAAATTTTGCCATTGTTGATATGTCAGAGATCTGCAGGTGTTTTGATGTTCACAAGATTTTGTTGGAACCACATTTACTCGACAATAAATGGTTTTTTCCTTATACTGAAACGATTTGAGTCTCTCATGTATTTAAGTCTCGTATATGTATTCAGCATTTACATACCTGATATGCAATTAATGTTGCTTCATATTTTAGTAGCATTTTTCAAAAGTGAATGAATTTAGAAAATAAAGCAACACTGAATTGAAAATTTGTTAAACTGCATTTTTATTTGGTAAACAAAAACAAAGCTACGTTGCCGCTTTCTGGAACATATGTTTTTATACGCATATGGCAATGCTGTATTTTGTTGTAAAAATGTCGTGAGAGCAGTCCACAGTAGAAGATTATTTGTACAATAATATTTCTGTTCAATTTTTTCTATAAAAGACATATGTGTTTTATGCGCTTTACAGACTATCAGTTATTCCGGACGGAATGTCGGTGTTTGTAAAGAATCTTACAGTGTGTCGGATCGATACGACTTGTCGGCGATGACTAAATAATCGGTAAATGTGTTATCGATCCCATAAACATGCAGCAGTATCGATTATGCCTTCGGACTTAACTTATAATGTGCACAATATATGGGATATGTTCGACACGAGCACTGTCGTCCGGAATAACTGATAGTCTGTAAAGCGCATTACAGACTATAAGTTTTGCCGGACGGAATTTTTGTGCTTGTAAAAAATCTTACAGTGTGTCCAATCGATACGACAATTCGTTGATGACTAAATAATCGGTAAATGTGTTCTCTATCCCATTAACATGCAGCAGTATCGATTATGCCTTCGGACTTAACTTATAATGTGGCCAATATATGGGATATGTTCGAAACGACCACTGTCGTCTGGATAAACTTATAATTTGCAAGGCGCATTACTTTCTTGCTAGTTTTTAATGGATATTTTTTTTTGCTAGAAAAGTACGCGAATAGACCTACTGTCGTCCGGATAAACTTATGATCTGGACGGCGCATAATTGTCCTCTGCCGAATAGACTAACTTGTATTGGCATAGTGTGTAAATATAACCATAGCGATAGGCGGTAGGCGAAACATTTTTGCCGCAACGGCAAATACAATAAGCTTGACGGCGAATAATTCCCTTTTTCACATTTCCTAGCGTTTTTGTTGTCAATACAGCATGCTTTGACAATATTAAACAATGAAGTTGAATAAAAACATACAATGGCTTGTTATTTGTTGAGTTATTTCAAGAAAAAATAATCTACACGTGTCCAGGCAACAGCAATTCCTAGTGGTGAGTTAAAAAATTGATAAGTGATGACAACACTATACCAGTTTTCGCCAAGGAGTTAGAATAAGTTTTAATTTAGCGACACGCCGCTAGCCGTCACGGTATTCCGTCGCGGATTTTGGGCTTCCCATAAGAAATACACGTAAATAAGTGTTCGCCTACCGCCTATCGCTATGGTTATATTTACACACATAGCCGTCAAGCCGCCGCTGGCCCCGTGGCAAGACATTAGTTGTTGTTGTTGTAACCATTTTTAATGTATTTTCATCCAATTTGTTCAATGCTTTGGTACTTCAGCTGGTGTCCAGATCTAGGAACTTTTGTAGAAATATGTGGGGTGCGTCCAGTGTGATCTGGTGGTGAGTCGGGTAGGTTTAGCTGGGCAAGCGAAAAGGTGATGAGTGTCATGTGACCCTTCGGTTACAGATGGGACACACGTCAGCTACGCTGCTATCCATCACTAGGCCTGTTTTCTTTTTGCACTGGATACAACATTTGTATGGGCTATCCAGAACATCGTTGCACTGGTGTTCTATCCAGAACATCTCATCAGTGCAAGTCGCGCCGATCTTTCCAGATTGTGTTTTGATAAAGTGACGCTTCATCGATTCACAATAGCACTTTATTGTGACTTATTTATCGAAAAACATGAAATTTAAAGTGGTATAGTGTCACAAATAATCGCAGCAGTAAATATTTATTACTAAAGGCCGGTATGCACCTCTAGCGAAATTTTCGGTAGCAAAAAATTATTTAAGTCTACAACAAAAAAACAGGGCTGTGTACACAAATTTTAAACCAGCTAATCGCTTTTAAAAATTGTTAATATATGTTCCAAATATTCCTCAAATAAATTGTTTATTATTTACAGACCTTTTAAAACTTTTACGCACACAATGATTGTAATAAATTAAACGTTTGCTGCCAAAATATGCTTTTGACAACCCTGTTATTTTCATTAGAGGTGCGTACCAGCTTACGAAATTGAACGCTTGTTACGTGTACCCTTTTGCGACTATGGGATATTTTTAAAGTCAACACCGGCTAGCCTTGTCGCCATCTCTGGGGGAGTCCCATCCCGATATCCCAGTCCAGGCCCGTAAACAATAAACAAAAGTCCTAACTCACAAACAAAACAAAAACACCATAGTCACATTCCATTTTTGTGTTGAAGATCGCCTTATGACCTTCGGCCGCCCGCCCTACCTTGGTCACTATATCCTTTTTCCTACCATGACCCCTGTACCCCGCCCCACATCACACCACTTACCTTACTTTACTTCCCCTCAACAAATAACTCTAACGCATCATTATTTTTAGTTTGACATTCAAATAAAAATCATATTTATTGAAATAAAACTATTATTAACCCTAACACCAAAATTCTAAATGTCCTAAGTATGTTCTTGTATTATTAATATTTATAAAATTATTTATTATTATTTTTCTATTATAAACTAACTTTAATACAAACGGTTTAAACAACAATAAAAATCAAATTTTTAAACAAAATCAAGTATCCTGCCTTTGAATTAATCAAGAGCACAATACAGATAATAGTATTTCAAAACGAATGGTTATTGCAACCTATATATCCTTGAAATTAGAATCCACAAGTTATGAGTCAATACAAATTCAAAAACAAACAAAACAAACCCTATTTTCCTATCCTAAATGAGCTCGCTTAGGTAAGTAAAATAAAGGGGTAAAATTTGAATATGAAAGGAAAAAAAATTAATATTAAAACACTAACATTGGGGATCCTAGTACATTTCACACAAAAGCACAAAAAAAAAATTGATGTCAACGCAAAAAAAAAATAATAAAATGGTTTATGAAGATACAAAAAATGGGATAAACTAAATCAAAATTTAAAAACCAAACTTACATAAATATTAAAGATACAAATATAGACAATACAAATACATGCATACAAATATCTTAAAACTATTTTTTTTTATTGATTTTTGTATATTGTTCGAGTCGATCTGATATATGTTCTTTTTTTTTTTTTAAATTTCTTTCGTCAACGTACAATTAATTAGCCGCCTTCCAACACTGGTTTCAAGTAATTTTCTTGGGGAGACAGCTGTTGCATACAGCAGGTTTGTTGGATGTTGGTTGACTGGCGGAGATCAAAGCTTTCCAAACATTGACATGTTGGTGTTTGTGAGAAACGCTCTTAAATGTTGGACAAGCTTGAAATTACTCTCTTTCAGTAGAACAAAAATTGTGGACAGAGTACAAAAGCACAAAGCTGAATTTGTATGTATGATGGTTGTGTTTTCTTTTACTTTTTGGGGTTTTTTTTTTTTCTGGTGCTGAGCTTTACTCAGAGAATTAGCTTTTTGAAGATTTGGACGATTCCAATAGGTGTCGTCCTTTATATTGATGGTGGGTAACGCGAACCTTATTGCTCAGTGTACTGTGGGTTCTTCGGACATATAAATACGGAAATAATACTTCCTACCTTTTTGACTTGGATTATTAGAATCGCCTTGTTCGCTGCCAATGTCGTGTCCCTCACAATATCGCCAAGTTATCGTCCCAGATTGATGTTAACCGGAGTGCCTAAATCAAGAAATCAATTACTATATCGATCTCACTGATCTACTCTTTATCGGTGATTTTACCTTTCAAGTGCTAGCACTATTCGTAGATATACAGGGTTTAACAAACTGTGCTAGAGGAACTATACACTTCACTATATATAGGTTTTCACCACCAAATGCGAAATATTGCCGAACTATTTAAACAAAATTATTTAAAACAAAAACTGAAAATTTTAATTTAACAACTTTTACACCAACACTCACTTCTCCTATAAACACACGGAACTTGCTCAACACCAGTATTCTCTTGCACTAATGAAGCTGCTTGCTTGCCTACACGTCTTTTATACCAGCCGCCATAAACCTTTCCAGATACTCTCATTATAATCCATCCGACATTTTCCTTTGTTCTCACCGACATTTTCTATTTTTATCAATCAGACATTTCTATTTTTAACCATTTCAACCTATCTCTTGTTACTATATATCTAGCCTCTTCTAGTTTTTCCCTTCCAATTTTTGTTTTTGAAAAATTTCCCACTGTCTGTTACAAGATTTTATGAATGAATCGTTACCTCACTGCCTTACCGATCTACCATACGAATTCCACTAACTACTAACGTCGTACTACTCGTAGTCAAGCATGGCAACAGTGGTCGGTAATAAAGTGAGCTGTCAAAACCCAAAGTGAAAATACCTCAGAGCCGTTCTGACAGCCACACACACATTCTCTTACACCGCCTCATTTTTAGAATTTTACTAATATTTTCTTTTTCTTTCTTTTCAGGTGAGCTGGAATCCCGTGTAATTGAGTGTCCATCCTCACCAGATGAATCTATGAAAAAAAATCTCCCCTGGCACTGGAATTTTCTTTCATAGTATTCTCCCGGAGACAATGGACACTCAATTACAGGCAATTGATACAAAAATGCAACTTACCAACCACATGTGCGGCAGGGACGCGTTTGGCAAAGTATAGTCTCCCTGTCGTACATGCACAACACCCATGAAAATTACACATGCACTCACAGCATTGAGTTCCAGAGGACATGACCATCTCCTGGATATGTGAAACGACATATCCCCCGGCATTGGATATACAATTTCACATCTCCATAGATGACCACGTTCTCTAGACTCATATGTAATATATATGCATGTATGTATGCATGGCGGGGACGCGCTGGGCAGTTGAAGTCTCCCCGCTATGTATAATCACCACCACTGTACAAAATCATTGCATGGATTCTGGGGTATATGATCATCTCTGGACTTGCGAAATACAATATCCCCCGGCATTGGATATTGCATTTTACAAATCCACAGGCGAACATATGCCCCCGAGCCTTGCATCATAAACCATAAACAGCAACACACCAAAAAAACAACAACAACAAAACAACGACAAGAAATACAATTTGAAGGCGAGCGCCCAGTAGGCTACCAGGCCTCATTGTAGGAGGCCCCTATAAAAAAAAATTTCTCTTTTTTTTTTTTTCTTTTAAGGCCCAAAGATAAAAGTAGACCATTAAAAGGGCCACGCAACAATACTCCAGGGCTGATGAGGGTAACGCATCAGGACTGGTGTGCGTTGGCCTCATGTACATCTATGTCTCCCGATTACCGAGAGCCCAACGTGGGGAACTCCACCCCTGAGATTAGAGCCGGGCAAAATATGCGTGTATACTATTAGGGAAGTATCAAAATAACATCGAAGCGCATAATCACGATACTTTGTGAAGTTTTTTTTTTTTTTATTTTTTTCCAGATCCCTCTCGGGGTCTACAATGGAGCATTGACTGGCTATGTCAGTATGAACTTACCGGGCATACGTTCTTTTCTTCGTAAGTAGTTAAGATTTTGTTATCGGACGGACATAAAAATAAATCGGTACACCGAAAGAAAAGATCAAATTTTTCAAATTAAATTTTTATTTGAATATAACCTTTACATTTTTCATAATCGCGTATCACCGATTTATTGATGTAGATAGTTGGGACTATCATTTGTAATTTAAGAAATTTAAATTAATATTCAATTGGATCAAATAATTTCGTAATTAAAATCAAACATTTTTCATTCCGTAAATAATAACAAGGAAAGCTGTATGATCAAAATATGGACATAATTGAAACCACTAGGTTTAATTAAAACAAATAAATAGGTTAAAATAGGTATAATTAATAGGCCAATGTATAATCACAAAAAAAAGTCGGTATAATCGAAAAAAATTGTATAATAAAATGAATAGTCGTATAATCGGTTAAAAAAAAAATGGTCATAAATATCACAGACAACTAAAAATATATTGCACTATAGATTAAGAATTATTGCTATACTAGGACAAGCACAAACACAAACTTATCCTAATATTGCACTGAAATAAATCACCAATTCTAAATCTATATTGCACTATACTTTAATATCTTTAACGTGATATATGCCCACCGGCTTGCCCTGCATTGTTTCTAATTCATACATATTCTGTCCTATCGGTTTAACAATCCGACATTTCAAGAATTTCTTACAAAATTTTGAATTAATATTCTTAGAAAAGTCCGATTGAACAATATTTCGCCGATATACCTCTTGGCCAGGCCTAAATGTAACTATACGTGCCCTTTTGTTGTACCTCGCGGCGCTTCGTTCAAATGATTTGTGCAGATTATCTTTTACCTTGGCCCTAATCATTTCCAATTTGTCAGACCTTTGTAAGCCTTTTATCTCATGATCCGACATGGACATTAGTTTCCGGGCCAATTTATAATCTGCCCCATTTGAAAACCTGTGGAAACCGAACAATGCAAAGAATGGCGTTACTCCAATGGCTGAGTGAACAGATGTTCTCAAGGCACATTCGATTTCCGAAAGGTACATGTCCCAATCACGATGATCCTCCTCCATGTAGGCCCTTATCGCGGTTATAACTGACTGATTCACCCTCTCTGACGCATTTGATTGAGGGGAATACACGGCGGTACGGATATGAGTGATGCGATAGGCGTCTATCATTTCCTGAAATACTTTCGAAACGAATTGCACTCCATTATCGCTGTGGATCACTTCTGGAACACCAAATTTGTGAAAAACTTCCTCTACTAAAAATTTTATCACATTTGTTGCCGTAGCTTCTTTCATGGCTTTGAGGAATGTAAATTTGGTGAAGTGATCCACAACGATGAAAATGTAGGCATTGCCTTTTTTTGAACGTGGATACTTGCCCAAAAAATCAATATACAACTTTTGGAAAGGCCGCTCCGTCACGACTTCTTGACCAATCCCGGGCATCAAATTTGCATTCGCCGATTTCGATTCCTTGCAAATCTGACAATCGCTCACATATTGCCTAACTTGAATTGCCATACGTGGCCAATAAAAGAATCTTCGCACACGTTCAAGCGTTTTCGCAATCCCTCCATGAGCAGAAGTAAACGACTTATGGGCCCTATCGATTATTTCGTGAGTAATGCCAGTTGGAATCCATAACTTCCACTGCAATTCATCATCCAATTCACTATCGCAGCGAGTCCTCTTAAATATCATGCCATCTTTTATTTTAATGTCCGGGAAACTATCTTGATTTGTCGCTATATGTCGAATCAAGTCTTGATATTCGTCATTTTGAAATTCAACCGTTTCGAAATCAAGTAATTCGTGCATAGTGACCTCATTCACATCCAAAGTCGTTGGGGCCCTTGATAACATGTCAGCAACGACATTGTCGGCTCCCTTTCGGTGTTCGATATCGAAATCAAATGCCTGCAGTTGTAAAGACCATCGAGCCAATCTACCATTTAAATCTTTTAAACCCATTAACCATTTGAGTGATGCATGGTCAGTGATCACCGTGAAAGGCATCAACTCAACATATGGACGGAATCTCTTTATAGCCATTACTGCCGCCAAACACTCTTTCTCCGTGACGCTATATTTACGTTGACAATCATTAAGCTTTTGCGAATAAAAAGCTATAGGATGATCTTCACCACGGTTATTCAATTGAAATAATACCGCACCTATACCATACTCACTTGCATCGCATTGTATATAAAAGCGCCTAGAAAAATCTGCATGGCGTAGTACCGGAGCTGAAGTCAAAGCTCTTTTCAAATTGTCAAATGCGTTGATAGCCTCTATACTCATTTCGAACTTCTTTGACTTCTTAAGACAATCAGTCAACGGAGCGGCTATCGTAGCGAAGTCTTTGATGAATCGCCGGTACCAGCCAGCAGTTCCTAGGAAGCTCCGAACTTCTCTAGGGCTTTTTGGTACACGAATATCCTTAATGGCCTTAACTTTGTCCGGATCGGTTTTCAATTTCCCATCACCAATAATAAAACCTAAATACTTCAACTCCCTGAAGCAAAATTGGGATTTTTTCAACCCAATTGTCAAATTTGCCTGTCTAAGACATTGTGCAACTTCATTCAATAGACGCATATGAGTGTCGAAGTCGCTGGAAATAACCAAAAGGTCGTCTAAATACACAAAAACATTTTCCTTTAAATGTTGAGGCACTACTCGGTCCATCAGTCTACATAAGCGCTGCGCCGCGTTACATAGCCCGAATGGCATCACCCTAAATTGGTATAAAGGGCGGCCAGGCACTGTAAACGCGGTGTAGGCTTTGCTTTCCTCGTCCAGCTCGATTTGCCAAAAGGCATATTTTAAATCGACGCTGCTTATATAGTAGGTTTCATCGATTCTGCTTAATATACCATCAATATTTTGTAGTGGATATGCATCCTTAACAGTTAATTTATTTAATTTTCGGGCGTCTAAGCAGAATCGATTTTTTCCTGGTTTTCGAACAACCGTCGTCCGATTGCTCCATGGACTCTCACTTTCCTCAATAACATTTAACCTCAACATGTTGTCCACCTCTTCATAAACTATTGCCTGTACAGCCGGAGATATAGGATAATGGCGATCCTTTACAGGGACTGCACCCTCGACCAATTTGATTGTGTGTTTTTCCAATGTCGTTTTACCTAGACCCTTTTCTTCAAATGTGTCAAAATTTTGAATAACTTCGTGTAATCTTTCTCGCTGTGCATCGGTTAAATCATGTGGTTTCAATATATTTTTTTCATCCTCATTTACTAATTTTTCCATAATCTTTTCAGTATCAAGTTCATCAATTTTTATAATGTCGGGAGCTAATTCAAAAAGTTTCCAAAAATCTATGCCCAAATAGAGATTTTGTTCCAAATCTGGACACAAATATAAATCCATTTCCTTATAATTATTTTTATAAACTATTTCTACTCTTACTTTTCCTAGAATTGAATACATTTTCCCACCAGCCGTTTTTGCATTCGAATAAATAGGCCTGAATGGTATTTCAAACTTATCAATTAATTCCCGACAACCTTTACCTAAAATGCTAACCGATGCGCCAGTATCTAATAAACCCTTGATTTTAATTCCTTGTATTTCAATTTCAGCGAAAACCCTAGGATCGATTTGGCTACATGCCTTCCTAACAGAATCTACCACAATCCTCATCTCTTGCCTTTTCTTTGCAAATTTTTGACGTACCTTTGGCATCTTAGTTATACTATTTTCTATTTCTTTATTTCCAAATATTCGATTCCTAACTATATCATAATTTCTTTGCCTTAACTCTATTGGTACATAATGCCTATTTCCCGAACTAATTCTATCACTATTTGCTATTATTAAATTATTAATTATATTTGAATTTTTCTTCGAGTGTAAAATCGAAATTGTGCCTATTTGGTTCGAAAGGGGTTCTCCTTTGGACGCGGTCCCCCTAAATTCTCCACGCCCCGGTTCCGGTTTCCCTGTTGGCAAACATTACATTTTGGCGTGGTTGTTCCAGGATTGCCACACTTATAGCAAAATAAACATCTGACCATTTCCTCACAATCTCGGAAATAATGTCCTACTTTTCGACAATTCCAGCATAAAACCTGTGACTTCGCACCCTTGTCGTATTGAATTTCAGACACATCCTGCAACATGTTTCCATCGTAATCATTTTCCGATCCGGTCTCAGTCAAGTCCATATAAACCTCATTCACATGCCTAGTGGGTCGCATGTTTTGTGGTACACCCCTATTTTCACGCCTGGGAAAATTTTTTTCCGCCTCATTACATTCGATTCTAAGTTGTTCAACTGAAGAAACTTGAATTGGATATACAATTCGACCAATATTTTCCCGTACATTTTTCTTCATAATCTTTATCATATCAAACTCCGATATGGGCTGCACCAATTTCGCCCTTATTTGTCCCATAGCATGAAAAAAAGAGTCAATTGATTCGTTAATTTCCTGTTTCCTCTGAGCCAAATCAGTCAATATTTCAAAATTCGAACGAGATGACTGGTACTGACTGAGTAAACTATATTTTAATGCCTCCCAATCATGGAATTTATGGGTCTTTTGGAATAACCAATACCACGATTCCGCTCGACCTGTAACCAACAGTGGGAAATCTCTAATAATTTCTGACCAAGGGATTTTATACTGCCACTGAAAATACTCTAAACGATACACAAACTCCTCAACTCCCAGACCATTTGTACTACCGTCAAACATCAAACCAAGTTTATTAATTCGAACAACATAATTATCTTTCTTTTGATTTACAGGGGTTTCCTTATTCGAATTCCTAGTTCCTACGTTGTGAGAGTTATCCAGCGGAGATTTCTCATTTCCCGAATCAGTACTTGGCTGTATTGGATTGTCCGGACGGTTATCACTTCTTGTGGGATTCATGGCTAAATCTGTTAGTTCTTTAACAGCCTTCGCCAAGTCACCTAAGACACGTCGTATATCACCCACCTCCGTTTGTACCGACTGAACCCGATTCTCTAAAATTCGTTGATATCCCAATGACTCACCCTGTAATGGACCTGCTGCATTTGAAACATTCTGGTGTTGTTCTCCCTCATCACCACCATTTTGAAGAAATACTGGACCCAAAGTATTTGTCACCGGAGTCGTGTTTATAGTGTTGGACAAATCCCTAATCTGGCCAGCCCCATTCGAATTACTAGTCGACTGATCCATTTCGGTAAGATTCCTAGATCTCTTTTCCTCTATATATGTCGTTCTGTTCAAATCAAATATTTCCGGCCTGTTCCTTTTCTTAGATTGTGATCGAGTCTCAATGCTCATAATAACAAAACTCAGCACCAGCAAGAGGAACTATCAGCAACAAATTCAAACATGTACAACGATGACAACCGACGATTTCACTGTAACCACTGTAAGGCAAACTTATACACGCAAACTAATAAAAATTGCTCAATTAACAAATTCAAACAATTCTTCATATGAGGGGTTGTAAAGCGGGGTGTGATGTGTGGGGGGTATTAATTCTCGGCTCTCACTGATGGAATGTGATAGACATAAATTACTACAAAAATTAATATTAAAACTAACTCCGTCCGTTCTGTGCACTGACACGTCATCTACATGACTCCATCAGCTTACAGCTCATAACCCTCAAGTACTACAGACCTCTAGCCCAAATCTAGAGCGGTTACCTGTCCGGCTCTGAAACTGTGACACTAACGAATTTCAAGCTGAAACTAAAATCAAAATCTAACTAGATTTGAAAACAAGTGCAAATACAGTCTAATTCACACAGTCCGTATGTCACTATGTTTTCATTTCCTGTACTGGTCATTTCACCCCTAATCATCAAGTTTCCTGGCTCTAAAATTTGCGTACTACAGTTCTGAATCTATGCCAGAATGGTTACGAAATCCTATTACTAGAAAAACTTTCAATTTTGAATGAAATGTTGGGCTATTGCTTTTCATCTAGTATTTTATTGCACAGTGTTTCGATGACATACACTTATTTTTTTACCAGACGATATTTTATATCGTCCCTCTTTCGTTTGGGCGCCATATTGTTACGTGTACCCTTTTGCGACTATGGGATATTTTTAAAGTCAACACCGGCTAGCCTTGTCGCCATCTCTGGGGGAGTCCCATCCCGATATCCCAGTCCAGGCCCGTAAACAATAAACAAAAGTCCTAACTCACAAACAAAACAAAAACACCATAGTCACATTCCATTTTTGTGTTGAAGATCGCCTTATGACCTTCGGCCGCCCGCCCTACCTTGGTCACTATATCCTTTTTCCTACCATGACCCCTGTACCCCGCCCCACATCACACCACTTACCTTACTTTACTTCCCCTCAACAAATAACTCTAACGCATCATTATTTTTAGTTTGACATTCAAATAAAAATCATATTTATTGAAATAAAACTATTATTAACCCTAACACCAAAATTCTAAATGTCCTAAGTATGTTCTTGTATTATTAATATTTATAAAATTATTTATTATTATTTTTCTATTATAAACTAACTTTAATACAAACGGTTTAAACAACAATAAAAATCAAATTTTTAAACAAAATCAAGTATCCTGCCTTTGAATTAATCAAGAGCACAATACAGATAATAGTATTTCAAAACGAATGGTTATTGCAACCTATATATCCTTGAAATTAGAATCCACAAGTTATGAGTCAATACAAATTCAAAAACAAACAAAACAAACCCTATTTTCCTATCCTAAATGAGCTCGCTTAGGTAAGTAAAATAAAGGGGTAAAATTTGAATATGAAAGGAAAAAAAATTAATATTAAAACACTAACATTGGGGATCCTAGTACATTTCACACAAAAGCACAAAAAAAAAATTGATGTCAACGCAAAAAAAAAATAATAAAATGGTTTATGAAGATAAAAAAAATGGGATAAACTAAATCAAAATTTAAAAACCAAACTTACATAAATATTAAAGATACAAATATAGACAATACAAATACATGCATACAAATATCTTAAAACTATTTTTTTTTATTGATTTTTGTATATTGTTCGAGTCGATCTGATATATGTTCTTTTTTTTTTTTTAAATTTCTTTCGTCAACGTACAATTAATTAGCCGCCTTCCAACACTGGTTTCAAGTAATTTTCTTGGGGAGACAGCTGTTGCATACAGCAGGTTTGTTGGATGTTGGTTGACTGGCGGAGATCAAAGCTTTCCAAACATTGACATGTTGGTGTTTGTGAGAAACGCTCTTAAATGTTGGACAAGCTTGAAATTACTCTCTTTCAGTAGAACAAAAATTGTGGACAGAGTACAAAAGCACAAAGCTGAATTTGTATGTATGATGGTTGTGTTTTCTTTTACTTTTTGGGGTTTTTTTTTTTTCTGGTGCTGAGCTTTACTCAGAGAATTAGCTTTTTGAAGATTTGGACGATTCCAATAGGTGTCGTCCTTTATATTGATGGTGGGTAACGCGAACCTTATTGCTCAGTGTACTGTGGGTTCTTCGGACATATAAATACGGAAATAATACTTCCTACCTTTTTGACTTGGATTATTAGAATCGCCTTGTTCGCTGCCAATGTCGTGTCCCTCACAATATCGCCAAGTTATCGTCCCAGATTGATGTTAACCGGAGTGCCTAAATCAAGAAATCAATTACTATATCGATCTCACTGATCTACTCTTTATCGGTGATTTTACCTTTCAAGTGCTAGCACTATTCGTAGATATACAGGGTTTAACAAACTGTGCTAGAGGAACTATACACTTCACTATATATAGGTTTTCACCACCAAATGCGAAATATTGCCGAACTATTTAAACAAAATTATTTAAAACAAAAACTGAAAATTTTAATTTAACAACTTTTACACCAACACTCACTTCTCCTATAAACACACGGAACTTGCTCAACACCAGTATTCTCTTGCACTAATGAAGCTGCTTGCTTGCCTACACGTCTTTTATACCAGCCGCCATAAACCTTTCCAGATACTCTCATTATAATCCATCCGACATTTTCCTTTGTTCTCACCGACATTTTCTATTTTTATCAATCAGACATTTCTATTTTTAACCATTTCAACCTATCTCTTGTTACTATATATCTAGCCTCTTCTAGTTTTTCCCTTCCAATTTTTGTTTTTGAAAAATTTCCCACTGTCTGTTACAAGATTTTATGAATGAATCGTTACCTCACTGCCTTACCGATCTACCATACGAATTCCACTAACTACTAACGTCGTACTACTCGTAGTCAAGCATGGCAACAGTGGTCGGTAATAAAGTGAGCTGTCAAAACCCAAAGTGAAAATACCTCAGAGCCGTTCTGACAGCCACACACACATTCTCTTACTCCGCCTCATTTTTAGAATTTTACTAATATTTTCTTTTTCTTTCTTTTCAGGTGCGCTGGAATCCCGTGGAATTGAGTGTCCATCCTCACCAGATGAATCTATGAAAAAAAATCTCCCCTGGCACTGGAATTTTCTTTCATAGTATTCTCCCGGAGACAATGGACACTCAATTACAGGCAATTGATACAAAAATGCAACTTACCAACCACATGTGCGGCAGGGACGCGTTTGGCAAAGTATAGTCTCCCTGTCGTACATGCACAACACCCATGAAAATTACACATGCACTCACAGCATTGAGTTCCAGAGGACATGACCATCTCCTGGATATGTGAAACGACATATCCCCCGGCATTGGATATACAATTTCACATCTCCATAGATGACCACGTTCTCTAGACTCATATGTAATATATATGCATGTATGTATGCATGGCGGGGACGCGCTGGGCAGTTGAAGTCTCCCCGCTATGTATAATCACCACCACTGTACAAAATCATTGCATGGATTCTGGGGTATATGATCATCTCTGGACTTGCGAAATACAATATCCCCCGGCATTGGATATTGCATTTTACAAATCCACAGGCGAACATATGCCCCCGAGCCTTGCATCATAAACCATAAACAGCAACACACCAAAAAAACAACAACAACAAAACAACGACAAGAAATACAATTTGAAGGCGAGCGCCCAGTAGGCTACCAGGCCTCATTGTAGGAGGCCCCTATAAAAAAAAATTTCTCTTTTTTTTTTTTTCTTTTAAGGCCCAAAGATAAAAGTAGACCATTAAAAGGGCCACGCAACACGCTACCGAAAATTTCGTTAGCATAAATAGCAATGCATTTCTTATGGGAATGAAATTTTTCGCTAGAGGTGCATACCGGCCTTAATTGGGGCATTTCATACATTAAAAATGCAAGATTTCACTTCTTTTCTGTGATTGTTTTTGAACAGCTGATGACAGTGTTGCATATTTTTGGAGATGTCCTGGATAAACGAGTACTCTGTTTTCTTTTAGTCCTTCACGGCTTAGGGTATCCAGTGCTAGAAGAAAACAGCCCTATTGATAAGTAGGCATTAAGGCGGCTGCACTTGCCTGATATTAATTGGGCTAAAACCTTGCCTTGGGAGGTCTCTTTCCTCCGGTGGTCGGACTCCGAGAACAGGATTAACCTTGTAGCTTCTCATCGCTTCAGCTACAGTATCCTCATGAATCCTGTTCAGACCAGTTTGATATGCTGCCTGATCTAGAGGCTCACTTTTGTAACGCTGGATCTCGGGCTCTAGAAGGTGAAGATCAAACCTTACATTCCTGGGACGACAACTACGATAGCAACCAAGGAGGTACTGCTTTGACAACATGTAATTGTGTCGACGCACCGGGATGATCTTGGTCTCCGTATAAAGGTGATCCAGGGGTGAACTGCGGAGACATTCTATTGCAGTTCTAAGGGCAGCGTTCTGACACGTCTGGATGTTATTCCACTGCGTGTCGCTTGTCTGATGTGTCCACACTGGCGCTGCATAGTTTACCACTGACCGGCCAATTGCCTTATAGGTAGTCAACAAGGTTTCTTTGTCCGCACCCAAGTACTGCCGGCAAGTGACTTGAGGACCTTGTTTCTACCATGCAGTGGCATGGGCAGACGACTTAAAAATGCTGTCGAATGTGACTTGGGGTAGTTCACTGTCGGAATTATTTCGCCATCGACTTTAACATTCAACTGTCTACGTACTTCCGCCGTCCATGTAGTGGACATTGTGACTGAGGATTTGGTGGCGGATATTCTCAAATTTCTATCAGTGAAATAACTGGTACGTCCCTAAATGCCTGCGTATTCTCGATGTCCTCGAATGGTGTGGCATGGTTGAGTCCCATATTAATGTGTGCTGAAATGGCATGCAAGGCTGTCGTCGAACTTTGAACCTTGCGGAATCCATGTTGATGGTGGGCAGCTGGAAAATTTCCCACAACGCTGGGGAGGAGTAGTGCCTCAATTGTCTTGGCTACTGGCGAGAGAATGGATATCGGTCTGTACGATTCACCCTTGCTCGAGTGTTTGCCTGGCTTCAGTATTGGAAGCACTCTAACCATTTTCCAGACATCAGGTATAATGTGAGATTCTAAAGACAAATTGAGGAGTCTGGTCAAGTACTCAACTCCCAGTATTCCCAGATGCTTCAGCATTAGCATTGAAATTCCGTCGGGGCCCAGCGCCTTGGATGGTTTCGAGCTGCTGATGACATTGGTAACTTCGGCTGTGGTAAATTGTGGTGTGTCATCGGCTCGTATGCGACGAGTGGCTCTCCTTTTCGCTCTATCACTGCCGGGATGCTCGACATACTGTCGGTTGAAGTGTTTAGCGCATCTCTTCGGATCAGCCACGGTCACGTCGCCAAAGGTTTCTGAAATCCCATCATCCCTCGTAGCGGGGTTCGAGAGGGCTCTCACTGTTGACCACAATTTACCTGTTCCTGTACCTAGGTTACATTGCTTCAGGTACTCTAACCATGTGTTCCGCTTGTGCTCGTCGACTATCTTACTAATCTCTACATTCAGTTCCCTGATTCTAGAGTCAGCAGTGTTAGCGTGACGGCGTTCATCACGCTCGTCTGCAAGTCCCGCCGCTTCAGCTGGGAAGTTGGGCCTCACTTGGGCAATTCGACCAGCGGGTATAAAGCGAGCGGCTGCTGCGTTGATGATGTCCCGGAATACCCTCTGGGCAACATGAACATAAGAGGGGGACGGGAGCTCACTGAAGCGGCGATCTGTATATTCTCTGAAGCCTTCCCAGTTGGCTTTCTTTTGGTTCATAAACGTCCGGCGTTCAGAGGTTATGAAATCCGAGGGTCGGTTAATCGTGAGAATTATGGGGAGGTGGTCTGATCCCAATGAAATGACAGGTTGCCAGGAAACGTCATTTATCAGACCAGGCGATGCTAAAGATAAATCTGGCGAATTGCTACAATCACCCATAATTCTCTTCGTTCACCGTGTAAAATGTGGAGTCGTCTATCTGCTCTGCCAAAGCTATGCCTCTCTGGTCATTACCCAGGAGAGAATGCCAAAGTTCATGGTGGACATTAAAGTCTCCCAGAACCAATCGGTTATGCCCGTACAACAGCCACTCGATGTTTGGGCTATAACCTGGAGCACAGCTACCAACCGGCGGTATATACACATTGTATAGCTCTATCTCGGCAGCCACAGACTAGATTGCTATCCGCATACATTCCATGTAGGGGTCAATAGTGTCTGGCACAAGCGGGATAGGCTTATACTGCACGGAACGGTGTAATATTAAAGCCAGGCCACCACCTCCACTTCTAGTGCGATCCTTATGCAGCACATTGTATCCATCACAATGGCGCAAGCTACAGGTCTCATTTAGCTTCGTCTCTTTGATCGCAGTGACCCTGATCCTCTTCCGATTCATAAAATCTACTATCTCGCTAATCTTACAACCGAGTCCGTTGCAATTATATTGCAAAAATGATGCACTTTCCGGAACTGGTACAACAATATTGGGTGTCAGATGCTGCGGCGGAGAATATTGTTGTGCGGGAGATGTCGGGGGGTCGCATAGTCTGATGACCCACTGCTGTTATCACTGGCACAGCATCCTTCCACATAGTCAGTATGACTATACTCCCGTACCGATGTTAAGCAGGAACAGTCCCGGGAGTGCACCCATACACCGAAACCGAACGATGGTGAATTTGGTGGGGACATATGTTAAAAACGTTAATTTTTGTGTAATTTGAATATTTCTCAGCTGTCAAGAAAACAAAACAAGGATCCGCGCAGAAACGGACCTTCTATGTTCAAAATACTGACCCCACTGTGTTAAAATTTTGCAATTATAAAAAATTTCGTGAGCTATAAAAGATTTCGCACACGCGCGCAAACTTTTTTCTAGGATTTTACAAGTTCCAGCAAAGAAAAAAAAACATAGAAATCGGTTCGTAATGCGGATTTTACAGCTGAAACTAAATTTCATACCCCCGAGGTGTCAAATTTTCAACGCCTACAAATCAGTCCGTGGACCCACAAGGAACCCACAAACTTTCATATCTTTATCCGTCCAAAAGATGCAGAATTATTTCCAAACAAGTATATACGGTAGTAAGTTCGGCCGGGCCGAATCTTAAATACCAACCACCATGAATCAAATATAATAGTCTCATTTGAAAATTTCGGGGGGGTTTGATGACAGATATTTTCCCAAGCAGATCAGTTCAACCAGTACGCTTCCCACAGATAAATGTAAAAATTTTACCTATGAAGACTAGATCAGATTCTGAATTTATAAGAACCATTTTTCGTTTGAGTTTTAGAAGAATCATAAACATCTCTTGTAAGTGCAAGAAAATGATGAAATAACGCCTTAATTTGAAATCTAAAATCTGTGAATTTTCATCCCAATTATTTAAATGACTACGAGAAGTAAAATCTGGAAATTTTGCATTCAGTTTCAAGCAATTTTCATGATCAGTGCGCCTTCTATACCCTCAATAAGTGAAATCGGTCTATATGGACTATACCAAATGGACCGATAAAAGTAAATCATATACACTTTGTTATGGGTCTACAATGTCAGTATAACATATTTTCAATTTGTGGCAAATCGGATAAAAACTACAATTTCTAGAAACCCTAGGAGTTAAATCGGGAGTTCGGCGTAATGGGGGCTATACCAAAACATGGAATGATACATACTACGGATTCTAGAAGCTCAAGAAGTAAAATCGAGAGATTGGTCTATATTGGGGCTATATCAAAATATGGACCGATAATCACCATTTTCGGCACATTTTTTTTATTTTCCTAGAATACCTCTAGATTTCAAATTTCAGGCAGATTGGGTAGAAACTACGGATTCTAGAAGCCCAAGAAGTAAAATCGGGAGATCGGTCTATATCGGGGGCTATATCAAAACATGGACCTGTACTCACCATTTTCGACACACGTCTTTATGGTCCTAGAATACCTCTAGATTTCAAATTTCAGGCCAAATGGATAAAAACTACGGATTCTAGAAGCGCAAGAAGTAAAATCGGGAGATCGGTCTATATGGGGGCTATATCAAAACAGGGACCGATACTCACCATTTTCGGCACACCTCTTTAAGGTCCTAGAATATCTCTAGATTTCCGATTTGAGGCAAATTGGGTAAAAACTACGGATTCTAGAAGACCAAGAAGTACAATCGGGAGATCGGTGGCTATATCAAAACATGGACCGGTACTCACCATTTTCGGTACACTTCTTTAGGGTCCTAGAGTACCTCTAGATTTCAAATTTCAGGTAAATTGGATTGAAACTACGGATTATAGAAGCCCAAGAAGTAAAATCGGGAGATCGGTCTATATGGGGGTTATATTAAAACATGTACCGATACACCGCATTTTCGGCACACATCTTTAAGGTCCTAGAATACCTCTAGATTTCCAATTTCAGGCAAATCGGATAGAAAATACACTTTCTAGACGCCCAAGAAGCAAAATCGGGAAATCGGTTCATATGGGGGCTATACCAAAACATGGACCGATAGGCACCATTTTAGGTACACTTTTGGATAGTCCTAAAATAACTCCAATTTCCAATATTTCCAATTTCAGGCAAATTGGATAAAAACTACAGTTTTTATACCCTCCACCATAGGATGGGGGTATATTAACTTTGTCACTCCGTTTGTAACACATCGAAATATTGCTCTAAGACCCCATAAAGTATATATATTCTGGGTCGTGGTGAAATTCTGAGTCGAACTAAGCATGTCCGTCCGTCCGTCTGTTGAAATCACGCTAACTTCCGAACGAAACAAGCTATCGACTCGAAACTTGGCACAAGTAGTTGTTATTGATGTAGGTCGGATAGTATTGCAAATGGGCCATATGGGTCCACTTTTACGTATAGCCCCCATATAAAGGGACCCTCAGATTTGGCTTGTGGAGCCTCTAACAGAAGCACATTTCATCCGATCCGGCTGAAATTTTGTACGTGGTGTTAGTATATGGTCTCTAACAACCATGCTAAAATTGGTCCACATCGGTCCATAATTATATGTAGCCCCCATATAAACCGATCCCCAGATTTGGCTTGTGGAGCGTCTAACAGAAGCATATTTCTTCCGATCCGGCTGAAATTTGGTACATGGTGTTGGTATATGGTCTCTAACAACCATGCAAAAATTGGTCCACATCGGTCCATAATTATATATAGCCCCCATATAAACCGATCCCCAGATTTGGCTTGCGAAGCCTCAAAGAGAAGCAAATTTCCTCCGATCTTGCTGAAATTTGGTACATGGTGTTGGTACATGGTCTCTAACAACCATGCAAAAATGGGTCCACATCGGTCCATAATTATATATAGCCCCCATATAAACTGATCCCCAGATTTGGCTTGCGAAGCCTCAAAGAGAAGCAAATTTCATCCGATCTTGCTGAAATTTGGTACATGGTGTTGGTATATGGTCTCTAACAACCATGCAAAAATTGGTCCACATCGGTCTATAATTATATATAGCCCCCATATAAACCGATACCCAGATTTGGCTTGTGGAGCCTCTAACAGAAGCATATTTCATCCAATCCGGCTGAAATTTGGTACATGGTGTTGGTATATTGTCTCTAACAACCATGCAAAAATTGGTCCACATCGGTCCATAATTATATATAGCCCCCATATAATCTGTTCTCCAGATTTGACCTCCGGAGCCTCTAGGAGGAGCAAAATTAATCCGATCCGGTTCAAATTTGGAACGTGGTGTTAGTATATGGCCGCTAACAAAAGAAAATTTTGTCAAAATTTTATTTCTATAAAATTTTTTGGAAAATTTTATTTCTATAGAAAATTTTGTCAACATTTTATGTCTATAGAAAATTTTGTCAAACTGAATTATATACGTATTTGATCGATCTTTTTTGATTTAATATATATGGACTTACATACAATTTAGAAGACAGTGTCAGGAGATTTTAAGATACCTTGCCATCGGCAAGCGTTACCGCAACTTAAGTAATTCGATTGTGGATGGCAGTGTGTACAAGGCCGTATTCAGGGGGGGGGGATGAGGGGGATCAAACCCCCCCGAAATGAATGAATATTTTTATATAAATAAATATATATTTTTAGCTGCATAGAAAAGATGTTGAAGAAAAGCTGGAGGTTTTATTTTGAAAAACGCTTACCTATAAAACTTGCACAAATCATAGAATACTAGTTGAAAAGTCCGTCAAACGACGGTCGAAAATAACAAATTGTTTTTGTTTTCGCACCACAAATTTCATTTTTGGAAAATGTATTTCTGCTTTTTATGTGTGTTTGTTGTTCTTTTTGTGAACATGACTCGCTTTGTTTGGCCATAGAACAACAACAAAACAGCCAAACACACATGTGTAAATGAAATGGCGCAAAACCTGCCAAAAGAACCTGCCTAATTTAGCGATGGAAGCAATAAAGAGATATTTCCAAACGTGCATATTTTTTTAAAAATTTTGGTCACTTTGCCAGTTACTCAGGGATGGAAAATACAATTTTTAGGAAAGTACAAAAAAGGTATTTTTTGATCGGAAAGGTACTTTTTACTAAATTTCAACAAAAATTGCACTGGAATATTATTGCCAAGAGACTGAATTTTAAAGAAAATAAAATTTTGACAAAATTTTTTATATAAATAAAATTTTGCAAAAATTTTCTAAAGAAATAAAATTTTGCAAAAAAATTCTATAGAAAAAAAATTTTGCAAAATTTTTTCTATAGAAATAAAATTTTGCAAAAATTTCCTATAGAAATAAATCTTTTACAAAATTTTCAATTGAAATAAATTTTTGACAAAATTTTCTATAAAAATAAAATTTTGCAAAAATTCTATTTAGAAATAAAATTTTGACAACATTTTCTACCGAAATAAAAAATCGATAATGTAGAATCGCATTCGTTTTTCGACTAAAACATTTTTGAAGTTCAATAAAATCCTGTTTTTGACTATGTCTTTTACGAAATAGATTTTTTTCCCACATGGTCTGTTTTGCCATATTTGTAATTTGTAATTTCTCAAAATATTAAAATATTTTGTCAAAGCTATTGTACCATAAATCTGATATCGACTCAAAAATGTCTACACAAAAGGTACTAAATAATTCGCGGGGGTACTATGGTACTGACCGGGGTGAAAAAGGTTTGAAAAAAGTACTATAGAACTGCATTTTCCATCCCTGCAGTTACTACGTGCTCATCCGAACGTTCATTTTCAACAATGAAGAGATTAAAGACGTATCTTAGAAATTCAACTAGCGAGAGTAGACTCAAAGGATTGGCATTAATGTCGGTTCATCGCCGAATAAATGTGCCGACTGAAGAAGTCATTCATTTATTTGCTGCCCAAAAAGCCCGTCGGCTCAATTTAATATTATAACAAGTATATACAGCAGTAAGTTCGGCAGGGCCGAATCTTAAATACCCACCACCATGAACCAAATATTAGGGTTTCCTTTGAAATTTCAGGAGGGCTTGAGGACTTGAGGACACTTCCCGAAGATAAATTTAAAGATTTCTATGAGGACTATATCAGATTCTGGATTTATAAGAACCATTTTTGTTTGAGTTTTAGAGGAATCATTAACATCTCTTGTAAGTGTGCAAGAAAATTATAAAATAACGTCTTGATTTGAAATCTTAAATCTGTAGAAGTAAAATCTGGAAATTTTACATTGAGTTTCAACCAATTTTCATGATCAGTGCGCCTTCTACACCCTGAAGAAGTGAAGTCTGTTTATATGGAGGCATTACCAAATCGACCGATAAAAACTTAATCCGATACACGTTTTTGTGAGCATAATATACCATAATATTTACAATTTCAGGCAAATCAGATAAAAACTACGGTTTCTAGAAACCCAAGGAGTAAAATCGGGAGATCGTTCTTATGGGGGCTATACTAAAATATGGATACTCACCGTTTTCGGCACACCTCTTTATGACCCGAAAATACCTCTAGATTTCCAATTTCAGACAAATTAGATAAAAACTACGGTTTGTATAAGCAAGACCACAAATCGGGAGGTCGTTTAATATGGGGACCATACCAAAACATGGACCGATACTCACAATTTTTGGCACACGTATTTGTGGTCTTACAATACCTCTAGATTTCCAATTTCCGGTAAATTTAATAAAAACTGCGGTTTCTATAAGCCCAAGAAGTAAAATCGGGAGATCGGTCTATATGGGGGCTATACCAAAATATGGACCGATACTCACAATTTTTGGCACAAGTATTTGTGGTCCTACAATACCTCTAGATTTCCAATTTCAGGTAAATTGAATAAAAACTGTGGTTTCTATAAGCCCAAGAAGTAAAATCGGGAGATCGGTCTATATGGGGGCTATACCAAATCATGGACCGATACTCACCATTTTTGCCACACCTCTTTATAGTCCTAAAATACCTCTAGATTTCCTACAATACCTCTAGATTTCAAATTTCAGGCAAATTGGATAAAAACTACGATTTCTATAAGCCCAAGACCCCAAATCGGGAGGTCGGTTTATATGGGGACTATATCAAAACCTGGCCCGATATAGCCCATCTTCGAACTTGACCTGCCTGCAGACAAAAGACTAGACAAAAGACGTGCTAAATTTCAGCACGATTGCTTCATTAGTGAATACTGTAGCGTGATTACAACAGACAGACAGACGGACATCGTTATATCGTCTTAGAATTTCTCCCTGATCAATAATATATATACTTTATATAGTCGGAAATCGATATTTCGATGTGTTTGTAACACATGACAAACTTATTATACCCCCGTCACCATTCTATGGTGGTGGGTATAAAAATATTGTATGCATACCTATGCATAAATAAAATTTTCTACACATGAGATTATATGAATATTTTTTTTTAAAGTTGAACCCCCCCGAATTAAAATCCTGGCTACGGCCTTGAGTGTGTAGAAGAAGTTCCTACGCAATCCATGGTGGAGGGTACATAAGCTTCGGCCTGTTATGAAAATTTCATCCAATCCCGAAGTTTGGTAGGCAATGTTAATATATCTAATAACCATGCAAAAATTGATTCACATCGGTCCATAATTGTATATACCCCCGGATGTAACTTTCGGAGCCTCTTGAAAGAGTAAATTGGATTTCATCCGGTTGAAATTTTGTATGCGATGTAATTTTTTCTCGCATCCAAATGCAACGGAATGTCTTTACTATTATTTGTAACAGTCAATATATATTTTTATGAAAAATATTGAAATAAATAAATAACAAGTATATACGGCCGTAAGATCGGCCAGGCCGAATCTTATGTACCCTCCACCATGGATTGCATAGAAACTTGTACAAAAGACTGTCATCCACAATCGAATTAATTGGGTTGCGGTAACACTTGTCGATGGCAAGGTATTTTAAAACTTCTTAACACCGTTTTCTCGATTGTAAGTTAATCCGTACGGTGTATATATTAAAAAAAGGCCGATTAAATACGTATATAATTCAGTTTGACAAAATTTTCTATAGAAATAAAATTTTGACAAAATTTTCTATAGAAATAAAATTTTGACAAAATTTTCTATAGAAATAAAATCTTGACAAAATTTTGTATAGTAATAAAATGTACCAAATTTCACCACGTACCAAATTTCAACCGGATCAGATGAATTCTGCTCCTCCAAGGGCTCCGGAGGTCAAATCTGGGGATCGGTTTAAATGGGGGTTATATATAATTAAGACCGGTATGGACCAATTTTTGCATGGTTGTTAGAGACCATATACTAACACCACATACCAAATTTCAACCGGATCGGGTGAATTTTGCTCTTCCAAGGGGCTCCGGAGGTCAAATCTAGGAATCGATTTATATTGGGGCTACATATAATTATAGACCGATATGGACCAATTCCTACATGGTTGTTGGAGACCATAGACTAACACCACGTACCAAATTTCAACCGAATCGGATGAATATTGCTCATCCATGAGGCTCCGGAGGTAAAATCTGGGGATCGGTTTATATGTGGGCTATATACAATTATGCACCGATATGGACCAATTTTGCATGGTTATTAAAGACCATATACTAACACCATGTACCAAATTTCAACCGGATCGGATGAATTTTGCTCCTCCAAGAGGCTCTGCAAACCAAATCTGAGCGTCGGTTTATATGGGGGCTATATGTAAAAGTGGTCCGATATGGCCCATTTGCAATACCATCCGACCTACATCAATAACAACTACTTGTGCCAAGTTTCAAGTCGGTAGCTTGTTTCGTTCGGAAGTTTGCGTGATTTCAACAGACGGACGGACATGCGTAGATCGACTCAGAATTTCACCACGACCCAGAATATGTATACTTTATGGGGTCTTAGAGCAATATTTCGATGTGTTACAAACGGAATGACATCCTATGGTGGAGGGTATAAAAAGACAAAAAACAAAAATTAAATAAAAACAAAAGAATGAGTAACGAAACTATGTTTTAAAAGTATAACTTGATTCCTTAAATTTATTTTACACTCAAAAAAGGGGACGCTATTGCCATGAAGATTAGTTGATTTTAGTTAAATTTTGCCCAATGTGAACAAATGTTCCAAGCAAACTTTTATGACCTGAACTAAAAATAAGAAAAAAAGTTGTATACAAATATAGTGCACAATTTTACTAAAAAACAAGTAAGTAAAGTCTAAAGTCGGGCGGGGCCTTCACCCCTATGTAGGCCAAAATTTGTGTTACCATCTCAACTACTTCACATTTGCTGGAAGCTATATAAAGGAGACAATTTTTTACTTCTACAAAATCTCTAGAATTAAAATTTAAATCGGCTAACGCTATCCAGTTAATTGTAGGAAACTTCCATTGAAAATGGGTCTAAAATGTGTAACAGTTTACCATATTTCCCCAACTCTGGTGAACGTATATATGGGAGCTATATATAATCTGAACCGATTTTGACTAAATTTGACATGTATAGTTAGAATAATAATTCTGCTATCTATGCGGAATTTCACGTAAATGGGAGTATAACTTTGGCCCCCTGGTCATATGAGTGCAAATCGGACGGAAGATATATATGGGAGCCATATCTAAATCTGAACCGATTTCAACCAAATTTGGCACAATTACCGATACTACTAAACGTACTTCTTATGCGAAATTTAAAGCAAATCACGGCAAATCCCTGGATATATGTTCAAATCGGACGAAAGATATATATGGGAGCTATATCTAAATTTGAACCGATTTCAACCAAATTTACCTCTGTGCAAAACTTCACGAAGATCGGTAGTAAACCTTGGCCTCTGTGGTCATATGAGTCTAAATCGGATGAAAGATATATATGGGAGCTATATCTAAATCTGAACCGATTTGGCTGATATTTTGCAAGATTCATAAAATATTTGGATGTACGGTATTTCAAGAAAATCGGTTGTGAAACACGCTAACTATGACAAAATCGGGGATAAATATATATGGCAGCTATATCTAAATCTGAACCGATTTTTTCCAAAACCAATAGCAATTGTCTCTGTCCCAAGAAACGGCCCTATGCCAAATTTGAGGACAATCGGACTTAAATTGCGAGCTGTACTTTGTGCATAAAATTACATATACAGACGGACAGACAGACTCAGAATTTAATTCTAAGCCGATCGGTATACTAAAAGATGGGTCTATGACCACTATTTCTTGGCGTTACATACAAATGCACAAACTTATTATACCCTGTACCACAGTAGTGGTGAAGGGTATAATAAAATAGTTCATATTTTCCTAAAATGGGAGAAGTTTGCTTAGATTAAGTTTATAAGTCTCTTAAATGAGTAAATTTTACTAAAATTGTACCTGTCTTGAGCCTCGTATAGCGCCAGACATTTTAATAAATTTTGCATCAAATTTTTACCTTCAACATATAACATTTTCTTAAACAACAGGAAAATAATTATTATTTTTAAAACATTTTCTTCAATTTGACAAAAAGTATTAACTTATTGTAACAAGTTGCAATTAGAAAACTAATTAAAATTTTCTAAAATAAACCTACATTTTCTTTCATCCTACCTAGAAGAAAGAATTATTTTATATCCATATGTATACTTAAAGTAAACTTTTTCTTCCAAACAATAATTTCCTATAAGCAAAAAAAATCTTTATAAGAAATAAATTAGTGTTATTATACCCTCCATCATAGGATGGGGGTATATTAACTTTGTCATTCCGTTTGTAACACATCGAAATATTGCTCTAAGACCCCATAAAGTATATATATTCTGGGTCGTGGTGAAATTCTGAGTCGATCTAAGCATGTCCGTCCGTCCGTCCGTCCGTCCGTCCGTCCGTCTGTTGAAATCACGCTAACTTCCGAACGAAACAAGCTATCGACTTGAAACTTGGCACAAGTAGTTGTTATCGATGTAGGTCGGATGGTATTGAAAATGGGCCATATCGGTCCACTTTTACGTATAGCCCCCATATAAAGGGGCCCTCAGATTTCGCTTGTGGAGCCTCTAACAGAAGCATATTTCATCCGATCCAGCTGAAATTTGGTACATGGTGTTGGTATATGGTCTCTAACAACCATGCAAAAATTGGTCCATATCGGTCCATAATTATATATAGCCCCCATATAAACCGATTCCCAGATTTGGCTTACGGAGCCTAAAACAGAAGCAAATTTCATCCGATCCGGCTGAAATTTGGTACATGGTGTTGGTATATGGTCTCTAACAACCATGCAAAAATTGATCCACATCGGTCCATAATTATATATAGCCCCCATATAAACCGATCCCCAGATTTGGCTTGCGGAGCCTAAAAGAGAAGCAAATTTCATCCGATCCGGCTGAAATTTGGTACATGGTGTTGGTATATGGTCTCTAACAACCATGCAAAAATTGGTCCACATCGGTCCATAATTATATATAGCCCCCATATAAACCGATCCCCAGATTTGGCTTGCGGAGCCTAAAAGAGAAGCAAATTTCAACTGATCCGGCTGAAATTTGGTACATGGTGTTGGTATATGGTCTCTAACAACCATGAAAAATTGGTCCACATCGGTCCATAATTATATATAGCCCCCATATAAACCGATCCCCAGATTTGGCTTGCGGAGCCTAAAAGAGAAGCAAATTTCATCCGATCCGGCTGAAATTTGGTACATGGTGTTGTGTATGTTCTCCAACAATCATGCAAAAATTGGTCCACATCGGTCCATAACTATATATAACCCCCATCTAAACCGATCCCCAGGTTTGGCTTGCGGAGCCTCAAAGAGAAGCAAATTTCATCCGATCCGGCTGAAATTTGGTACATGATGTTGGTATATGGTCTCTAACAACTATGCAAAAATTGGTCCACATCGGTTCATAATTATATATAGCCCCCATATAAACTGATCCCCAGATTTGGCTTGCTGAGTCTCCAAGAGAAGCAAATTTCATCCAAGCCGGTTGTAATTTGGTACATGGTGTTGGTATATGGTCTCTAACAACCATGAAAAAAGTGGTCCACATCGGTCCATAATTATATATAGCCCCCATATAAACCGATCCCCAGATTTGGCTTGCTGAGTCTCCAAGAGAAGCAAATTTCATCCAAGCCGGTTGTAATTTTGAACATGGTGTTGGTATATGATCATTAACAACCGTGCCAGAATTGGTCCATATCGGTCCATAATTATATATAGCCCCCATATAAAACATTCTCCAGATTTGACCTCCGGAGCCTCTTGGAGGAGCAAAATTCATCCGATCCGGTTCAAATTAGGAACGTGGTGTTAGTATATGGTCGCTAACAACCATACCAAAATTGGTCCAATCACACAAAAATTGGTCCATATCGGTTCATAATCATGGTTGCCACTAGAGCCAAACATAATCTACCAAAATTTTATTTCTATAGAAAATTTTGTCAAAATTTTATTTCTATAGAAAATTTTGTCAAAATTTTATTTCTAAAGAAAATTTTGTTAAAATTTTATTCAGTTTATAATAAAATTTTCATCATTTTCAAAATTGTATTTCTATAGAAAATTTTGTCAAAATTTTATTTCTATAGAAAATTTTGTTCAAATTTTATTCGGTTCATAATCATGGTTGCCACTCGAGCCACAAATAATCTACCAAGATTTTATTTCTATAGAAAATTTTGTCAAAAGTTTATTTCTATAGCAAATTTGTTAAAATTTTATTTCTGTAGAAATTTTTGTCACAATTTTCTTTCTATAGAAAATTTTGTCAAAATGTTTATTTCTAAAGAAAATTTTGTGAAAATTTTATTTCTATAGAAAATTTTGTTAAAATTTTATTTCTGTAGAAAATTTTCTCAAAATTTTATTTCTACTTTGTCAAACTGAATTATATACGTATTGGATCGATCTTTTTTGATATACCACGTATGGACTTACATACAATTTATAAGATGGTGTTAGGAGGTTTTAAGATACCTTACCATCGGCAAGCGTTACCGCAACTTAAGTAATTCGATTGTGGATGGCAGTGTTTAGAAGAAGTTTCTACGCAATCCATGATGGAGGGTACATAAGCTTCGGCCTGGCCGAACTTACGGCCGTATATACTTGTTTTTTTTTTTTTAATTTCTTAATCCTTTATCTACTGTATAGACAACATTTTAACTTCGCTCCCTCGATAAGGATATAATAGGGAAGTCCTTTGTATGGAATGATTTACCCATCGATATCAAAACAAATGTTCTTGTTGTGATCGTAATTATTTTCGAAATAAGATGCGTAAAATCTTGATTCTCAATACCCACATGCAAGTTAGTACGTGTATGCTTCTTGGCCCCATGTGAAGATGATTGTTTTTGGTAGCCGAAGTTAGTTTCTTGGCTTTGGCTGCAGATTGAATCTGTCACGACCGCCTACAGGGTAGTGAAAATGGTGTGCACAAAACAACGGTGTCGTGTATGACCACACGGTGTTATAAATACTCGTGCTTCCCGCTGTCTTTCTGAAATATTCATATTGATAATTTAATGTCAATTTGACACGAAATATGAAGCTATTATTTCTTACGTTTTTTTTCCTCAGTTTTGTTCGGTTGTCAAGAATGGACAAGAGTATCCAGTGCAATCGGAACGATATGTACCATATCGAATACAACAACATTGTTTTTGTTTTCTTTGTGATTCAAAAGCAATTATCCAATAATTATTAAGAAATTCGAATATTGGAATTGATATTGATTTTATGGGCTATACATATGTAAATGTCCGCATTTAACATATACATTTGTATATTATACATGTGTTTGTTACAAATTGTTTGACACTCTGAGATTAAACACACAAGATTGGTATTTTTATGGCGAACGAACGACTGCAATTCAATGGGTTAATCGTGATGTACTGCAGTAATAGCATCATAGACCAAGAATGGTAGAAACGTCTCGAGGCAGGTAACAGTGCTGATGTTTTTCTGTATATTGTAGATGGCGCCTATTCTTAAAATTTTGCATAGAAAGTAGTGTTGGCTTTCTTAGCTTTCTGTGGTCTAAATATTGTGCACAAAGATTATAATTTTCTTTTTTTTCGCAATGTGTCGATTTTGGTTCAAATCGGTTTCGGATATAACTCCTATATACAGTGAAACCTCTAAAACTTGGACACTCTGAAAAGCGGACACCTCTCAAAAGTGAGCAATTGTCGTGAGACGTTTGCTATTTTATCTCACTATAATTAACCTTTGATAAGTGAACTCATTCCAAATGTGGATAAAATTGAGGCGACGGTGGATGTCCACTTCTGAGATTTTTCACGGTATATGTTGTCCGATTTTTGTACCCACCACCATAGAATGGTGACGGGGGTATAATAAGTTTGTCATTCCGTTTGTAACACATCGAAATATCGATTTCCGACTATATAAAGTATATATATATTCTTGATCAGGGAGAAATTCTAAGACGATATAACCATGTCCGTCTGTCTGTCTGTTGTAATTACGCTACAGCCTTCAATAATGGCGCTATCGTCCTGAAATTTGGCACAGATTCGTGTTTTGTTTGCAGGCAGGTCAAGTTCGAAGATGGGCTATATCGGTCCAAGTTTTGATATAGTCCCCATATAAACCGATCTCCCGATTTGTGGTCTGGGGATTTTAAAACATAGTTTTTATCCAATTTGCCTGAAATTTGAAATCTAGAGGTATTTTATGACCATAAAGAGGTGTGCCAAAAATGGTGAGTATCGGTCCATGTTTTGGTATAGCCCCCATATAGACCGATTTCCGAATTTTGCTTCTTGGGCATCCAGAAACTGTATTTTTCATCCAATTTGCTTGAAATTGAAAATCTAGAGGTATTTTAGGACCAAAGATTTGTGTGTCGAAAATGGAGTGTATCGGTCTATGTTTTGGTATAGACCCCATATAGACCGATCTCCCGATTTTATTTCTTGGGCGTCTAGAAACTGTATTTACAACCCGATTTGCCTGAAATTGGAAATCTAGAGGTATTTTGGGACCATAAAGAGGTGTTTCGAAAATGGTTCGTATCGGTCCATGTTTTCGTACAGAAATTGAAAATCTAGAGGTATTTTAATATCACAAATAGGTGTGTCGAAAATAGGGAGTATCGGTCCAAGTTTTGATATATCTCCCATATAAACCGATTTCCCAATTTGGGGTCTTGAGCTTCTAGAAACCGTAGTTTTTATTCGATTTGCCTAAAATTGGAAATCGATATGTATTTTAGGACCACAAAGAGGCAGAAAATGGGGTGCATTGGTCCATGTTTCGTTGTAGCCCTCATATAGACCGATATCCCAAATTTACTTCTTGGACTTATAGAATCTTTAGTTTTATCTAATTTGTCAGAAATTAGAAATCTAGAGGTATT
Organism: Haematobia irritans; assembly: GCF_050003625.1. Lineage (NCBI taxonomy): Eukaryota > Metazoa > Arthropoda > Insecta > Diptera > Muscidae > Haematobia > Haematobia irritans. The sequence goes on from NC_134397.1 coordinate 133,312,419, forward strand.
TTAGGACCATAAAGAGGTGTGTCGAAAAGGGGTCCGTATCGCTCCATGTTTTGGTATAGCCCCCTTATAGACTAATCGCCCGATTTTAGATTTCGTAGTTTTTGCCCAATTTGTCTGAAATTGGAATTCTAGAGGTATTTCAGGAACAGTAAGATGTGTGTCGAAAATTTTGAGTATTGGTCCATGTTTTTGTATGGCCCCATATAGACCTATCTCCCGGATTTATTTCTTAGGCTGCAGATTTTCCTTTTTTTTTAAAGGAAACTATTATATTTGATTCATGGTGGTGGGTATTAAAGATTCGGCCCGGCCGAACTTACTACTTTATATACTTGTTTTAAATATGATTACAAATCCCAAGAGTATCCTTTTAGAGTCGTTACACCCAAATGGAAAAAACTTGTGAAAATGATCTTACTTATATCTACAATACTTACGCACCACCCGATAATCATAAATACATGGGGTCGAAATTGACCCTATGCTCCTTCATAAGAGGTTCCTTAGGCTGCTACAATCTAATTACAGGATTGACAACAGATGGCGTACACGCAAAAAAGGAATACGGTCTCTAACAATCATGCAAAAATTAGTCCATATCGGTTCATAATTATATATAGCTCCCATATAAACCTATCCCCAGATTTGACCTCCGGAGCCTTTTGAAAGAGCAAAATTCATCCGATTCGGTTGAAATTTGCTACATTACGCTAGTATATGGCCGATAACAACCACGCCAAAATTGGTTCGTATCAATATATAGTTATATATAGCCCCGAGATAAACCGATCCCCAATCAAAGAAAAATTGGCCCTTTACGGTTCATAATCACGATTGTAACGCGAGCCAAAAAAAATCTACCAAAATTTTATTGCCATAGAAAATTTTGTCAAAATTTTATATTTCTTTCGTTTTGTTTGTTATTGTTGGTTTCTCTTCAATCATTATTATTGTTTTTGATCTCAGCTTAAAACCATGCATTGACTAAACTACAAGTGTAGCTTAACCAACAGAGGAAAAGTATGCTTGTCAAATTTATTTGGGCAAAGCCCTATAGACTGCAAGATGGTTGGATGTACAGCTGTTTCGGAATTACCACATTCCTCATCAGCATCCTCTACTTGCAGCAAAACTATCAACCAATTATCAGAATAAAGTCGGGTAATTCACTCAACCCAAAGTGAACTACACTTGAACCTTCCGAAACAAGGTTTGATAGTCGGCTACTGCCTAAACAAATTCGCAAGCATATCTCTTTTCCTTTGCCAAACTCAAATCATCGATTTGAATGTAGCCAAATACAACACGCTCAAAAACAAACCCAGCCAACTACATTCAAATCGATGATTTGAGTTTGGCAAAGGAAAAGAGATATGCTTGCAAATTTGTTTAGGCAGTAGATGACTATCAAACCTTTTTTCGGAAGGTTCAAGTGTAGTTCACTTTGGGTTGAGTGAATTTTTTTTTATTTTCATCTATGGATTAAACCCTTACAGATTAACAGTAATATATTACATTATATACATATGGTTTGTTAATATATCAAGTATTTAATAATAATGTTATCTTTTTCTTTATATTGTATTTCTCTTCTGACAAATCAAGATAATGATAAAATTTATTCAATTCATTACAAAGACGGCGAAGTGGATCATTGTTTTCAAAGTTACCCGAATCTATTCTGATAATTGGTTGATAGTTTTGCTGCAAGTAGAGGATGCTGATGAGGAATGTGGTAATTCCGAAACAGCTGTACATCCAACCATCTTGCAGTCTATAGGGCTTTGCCCAAATAAATTTGACAAACATACTTTTCCTCTGTTGGTTAAGCTACACTTGTAGTTTAGTCAATGTATGGTTTTAAGCTGAGATCAAAAACAACAACTTTATATTTCTATTAAAAAATTGTCAAAATTTTGTCAACATTTTATTTATTTAGAAAATTTTGTCGAAACACAGTCTCTATAGAAAATTTTGTTAAAAATTTATTTATACAGAAAATTTTGTCAAAAATTTATTTCTATAGAAAAATTTTTCAGAATTTTATTTCTGTAGAAAATTTTGTTAAAATTTTATTTTTATAGAAAATGTATAAAGCACGTTTAGTTGGAGAGGAATATTTTGCAAAATATTCCAAAACATCAAGAATTCTACCAATCTAACAAACAGTAAAAAAATTGTTTATAATTGTATATAGCCCCCATATAAAGAAACCCCCATATTTCAATTCTGGCTTTATAGTTACCGCACAAAAGTTCATATCAGTTCGTAATTATATCTTCCCTATATATAACGGTCAGGAACTGAATATATACATATTTATTGGGCCTTTGTTTTGCCTAATATATATCCCACATGGACTAACACACAATTTAGAAGATAATGTTAAGAAGTTTTAAGATGCCTTGCCATCGGCCGCAACCCAAGTAATTCAATTGTATATGGCCGTCTTTAGTAGAAGTTTCTATGGATCCATGGAAGATTCGGCCTGGCCGAACTTACGGCGTATATATTTGTTTTCTGCTGGTTTCTTCAAGTGGTATCAAAGTTCATTAAAAACTTGTTACGACAACTTAAATTTCCTAATTCGGACTTGTTTTGAAAAACATCTCCTATTTTCGAATGCTTAATTGCTTCGTAGTCAAGATACAAAAATTCATCAAATTTAAAAACGATTTTATTAATTTTGTAGAAATTTTTAGAATTAATAAAGCCAACTTGACCTTACAAACAAAAACAAAATTTTCTTTTGTGTAAAGAGCCCGATTTTAAGTCGAATTGATCCAATTAAAAAATTTGTTAATACGATTAATTTTTGTGATTGATTTTTGTTTCAATTAAAAAATTTTTTGAATCAATTAATTTTTTTTAATTATAGTTTTATTTTCAGTGTTTTATGGTTATTTATTAGCATGTCAGTACATTTTGAAATATTCTTCAACTTTATCACATTTCTAATGAGATCGTTTGTAATTTTAAAACTTTTGCAACATTTATCTCACCTTATGACTCCGCATCTAATGTAAGAAAATGAATCAATACCAAAATCCTTAAGGATTAAGGATTGATTTCATGCCACTTTAACCTATCCTAACCTGTCACAATGGACTGAATAGTCTAAGTGAGCCTAAAACTTAATCGGGCTGCCACTTTAACCTAAGGCTTGATTCCAAGTCAAAATAAAATAAAGACATTTTTAGGGACGCTATAATATAGAGTCAATAAAATTAAAATTACGATACAGATCTCATTTATCGAATTTTATTCTCTTTTTGCACTATTTAAAAATCCAAATTATAGCAGAAGTAAAAAATGTTTTCTTAATTTATCTTTAATCCAAAAATTCTATATTTCAGTTAAATTATGGATGTTTTTATTATATTCGACCTGTATGTAGATTTTCCAATTCATAATTGTTGATAAAAACGAGCTCGAGGTTTCAGTTAATTTAAATTAAAGACTAGTTACTTAAATCAAAACTGTTATTCTATATTTTCGGTAATTTTTTTTTACATCTACTTCGTGTTCTATATTTAATGAAAAGAAAAAGAAACAAAGATCGTTTTCAAGTTTTCAACTTGTTCTAAATTTGTAAATATCTACTTCATGACTCTAACATTTTTGAGCTGAGTTAAAACCGGTATGCAATTGAGTGTTGATAATATTATCGTGATATAATTTTACACATTCATATTCACTGTATGTTTGTGCATATGTTTCACTTGGAAAGTAAATGATATCGTTTACACATACTCTTAGAATTATCATAGCTATATGCAATCCAGTCAATTTGAGTCGATTTTCAAAAAATCCAAAGGTCTATTGAACCAAAAAGTCAATAGGGATAAAATGGCGAAAATCGCATTTTCGAAAAGTCGAAGTCTATTTTTTATAATCGTCAAAATTCTACAATCGGCTGTTGAAGGTTTTGAAAATCGAGTCATACCGACTATTCCAATTTTCATTTTTATCAAAATCGAAAAATTGATTTTTTATACTGACCAAAATCGACCAATTGAACTTTAACAATTAAGTCGAGTCTTCAAATTTTAAAAAGGCGACTTTTTGATTCTTATTATAATTCGATTTTCGATTTTTTTTATCACTATTAGAATATGATATTTTTATACCCACCACCATAGAATGGTGATTATAATAAATTTGTCATTCCGTTTGTAATACATCGAAATATCGATTTCCGACTATATAAAGTATATATATTCTTGATCAGGGAGAAATTCTAAGACGATAAAGGGTGATACGGTAAAAATTTGGTCAAGGGAAAACGCGTGTAAATCGGTGAAATCGTTTATTTAAAAAATCAAATTAAATTTCTTTTTCAAGTTCAATTAGTATAAAATTCAGGAAAAATATTCAGTTAGGCTTTCGCTTTTCCAAATCCGAATTGCCGGGCCTCACGCTTGACACCTGCCATCAGATTTTGTACTTGTCCACCTTGTCCACCTTCTTCGCCGCAGAAAGCCAGTTTGCCTTGAACTGCTGCTCGTCCTTAGCAGTTTTTTTGGTCTTCTTTAGGTTCCGCTTGACAATAGTCCAGTATTTCTCAATTGGGCGGAGCTCTGGCGTTTTGGGAGGGTTCTTGTCCTTGGGAACCACCTGCACGTTGTTGGCGGCGTACCACTCCATGACCTTTTTACCGTAATGGCAAGATGCCAAATCCGGCCAAAACAGTACGGAACAACCGTGTTTCTTCAGGAAAGGCAGCAGACGTTTATTCAAACACTCTTTCACGTAAATTTCTTGGTTGACAGTCCCGGAAGCTATGAAAATGCTGCTTTTCAAGCCACAGGTACAGATGGCTTGCCAAACCAGATATTTCTTTGCGAACTTTGACAGTTTTATGTGCTTGAAAATATCTGCTACCTTTCCCCTTCCTTTTGCCGTATAAAACTCCTGTCCCGGAAGCTGCTTGTAGTCGGCTTTGACGTAGGTTTCGTCGTCCATTACCACGCAGTCAAAATTCGTCAGCATCGTCGTGTACAGCCTCCGGGATCGCGCTTTGGCCGTCGTATTTTGTTTATCATCGCGATTTGGAGTCACTACCTTCTTGTAAGTCGATAGTCCGGCTCGTTTTTTGGCTCGATGCACGGTTGTAGACGATACACCCAGCTTATTTGCGGCATCTCGGAGAGAGAGGTTAGGGCTTCGCTTGAAACTACCGGCAACTCTCTTTGTCGTCTCAGCGGTTTCCGGTTTTCGATTTCCCCCCGGCTGTCGACAAACGTTCCCCAAACACTTTAATTACATTTGTAACGGTTGATTTGGCAACTTTTAGCGATTTTGCTTTGCGTGCGAGTAGCTCGGATTTTCGCGAAGCGCGAACAAAATTTTGATACGTTGCTCTTCTTGCTTGGACGGCATTTTGACAACTGAAGAGTGAATTCCAAAATCAAAATAGGAGCAACATTCTACACACACACCTTCAAAATGGGGGGTGTTCAGGTTTTTTAAATGCAAAATTGAAAGAAATACGTCAAGTTTATATTGACCAAATTTTGACCGTACCACCCTTTATAACCACGTCCGTCTGTCTGTCCGTCTGTCTGTCCGTCTTTCTGTTGTAATCACGCTACAGTCCTCAATAATGAAGCAATCGTGCTTAAATTTTGAACAAACTCGTCCTGTGTCTGCAGGCAGGTCAGGTTCGAAGATGGGCTATATCGGTCCAGGTTTTGATTAGTCCCCATATAAACCAACCTCCCGATTTGGGGTCTTGGTCTTATAGAAATCGTAGTTTTTATCCAATTTGCCTGAAATTAGAAATCTAGAGGTATTTTAGGATCATAAAGAGGTGTGCTAAAAATGGTGATTATCGGACCATGTTTTGGTATAGCCCCTATATAGACCGATCTCCCGATTTTACTTGTTGGGCTTATAGAAACCATAGTTTTTATCCAATTTGCTTGAAATTGTAAATCTAGAGGTATTTTCGGACCATATAGAAGTGTGCCAAAAATGGTGAGTATCGGTCCATGTTTTGGTATAGCCCCCATATAGACTGATTTCCCGATTTTACATCTTGTGCTTATAGAAACCGTAGTTTTCATCCAATTTGCCTGAAATTTGAAATCTAGAGGTATTTTCGGACCATAAAGAGGTGTGCCGAATTCCGAGAGTATCGGTCCATGTTTTAGTATAGCCCCCATAAGAAATCCTTTAAATCCTTCGGTTTTTAGAAATCGTAGTGTTTATCCGATTTGCCTGAAATTGTAAATATTCTGGTATTTTAGGCTCGGTCCATTTGGTAAGGCCTCCATATAGACCGATTTCACTTCTTGGAGGTATAGAAGACGCACTGATCATGAAAATTGCTTGAAACTCAATGTAAAATGTTCACTCAATGTAAAATGGTTCTTATAAATCCAGAATGTGATATAGTCTTTAAATTTATCTTCGGGAAGTGTACTGGTTGAACTGCTCTGCTTGATCTGTCATCAAACCCCCCTGAAATTTCAAAGGAAACCCTAATATTTGATTCATGGTGGTGGGTATTTAAGATTCGGCCCGGACGAACTTACTGCGGTATATACATGTTTTAATATCTTCTGGACAGATAAAGAATAAAGATATGGGCTCTCAGGCTATTCTTTAGTGTGAGAATTCACAATTGACTTTCTGAGTGTACCAAAATTGGTCTAAATATTTTTTTTTAGAAAAGTCGCATTCAATTTTTTGTAATATTTAAAATCGACCAATCGACTTTTGATAATGATCAAAATCAATTTTTTGGATTTTCGATTTTTGTATCCATATTAGCATATAATATTATTTTTTTCATATTTTCTGGACAGATAAACAAATTGGAGCAAGATTCTCAGTCTAATTCTTTAGGGTGTTATATCAAATGAATGAACATACACACACACACATACATACAGAAATTGCTACCCTATGTGCGTACACAAGTAAGGTGGCAAATGGGGCGCATGCGCATTATGATCCATTATTGTTTTAAGTGATCGATTTAAGTGTTTACACTGAAATTGAGCACGTAAGAGCGATCGATCGATCGATCTCAAATCCTCTCTGAACAATATGATCTAGTAAGTATGCCCCGGAGGGGTACCAACAAAGCTAAATGAGCGTAAATGTGAATGTTTAGCTGATTTTGTTTTAATGTTAATGGAGCTGTTTGGTGCTTGGTCTTTTGCAGAGGGGGTCTTTTAGTCCAGCCGGGCGGCATGCTAAGTTAGTTGAGTGGTATTAAGGCTATTTGTTGTTGTGTTTTACGAGAGTCTAAGCCAACTTTGTTTGGTACGGCTGATACTGTTACCTTTGCTTTGTTGTTTTGTTATTGCTATATTTTTTTTTCTTCTCTACAGGTTTTTGTTTTGTTTTCGCTTTCGTCCGAACTTGTTGTGAGTGGATTTTTTTCTTCTTACATTTGTTTTTGTTTTGATCGAAGGCATGAAAAGAAGGGAGCCCAAGGGGACAACTTCTTAGAGTAATTACTCTTTTTTGACCAAAGAGTAAGGGGAGGAGAGTCTCTCTAGATTCTGGCCAAAAAGACTTTTTGTGGGCTTGTTTTGTATTCTACGACTGCAGAGACCAGAGATTTCTTGCGCTCTTTCATAGACCAGAGCGCATGGGCAAAGCCTTACCACCAGTTTTGTGTTAAGTTGGTAATTCAGTTAAGTGGAAACACTGAAGCGCTTCGCACGCCAAACGAACAGATCACACAATTCTTCTTTGTTTCTTTTTCTGATGCTTCTCTCTTAGTCGGTCGCTCGTTGGGAGGCTGCTGGAAAAGTGATTTTCACAACAGAAAACAGCCCATTCTTGTTCTTGGGCAACAAGTGAATCACAGACAATGAAGAATAGTGACTGCATCAACGACATGTGAAAAACATTTGCGGAATTCCACAAAGACGCGCCTCAAAATTTTTTCATTTAATTGAATAAATTACAAAAAAAAACTAAAATCGAAAACATTTAATAGTCTTTTTTTGTGAACCGACAACACAGCTGAAAACATATTTAAGGACCGTGGAAATTTTTAATTTTCGTTAAAAATGAATATGTGACACAAAAAAAAGTCATCGATAAACTTAAATAGACTTTCTTGCAAATCGGTTGTAAGGCAAAGGACGAGAAAAAAAAAAAAAAACAAAATAAAAACTATAAAATTTTACGGTTTCGAAATTTAGTCAGTTAAATAAAAGTTTTCAGAGTGTGTGTTAGTCCGTGAGTGTTCATTCCCTTCTTGTTTGTTTGTTGGATCGTTTACATTCTTAAGATATGTTTGAAATCGAGTTTTCCCAAGAGTGTTTTATTCTCCGATTTTTTTCCTGAGCGTTAAATAATCGAGAGTTAAAGAAGAAACAAAAAAAAACGAAAATGTAAATGTAAAACTATGGGCATTTTCCAATAAAATTTTACCAAGTTATTATTATAAAAATAATAAAAACAACAACCCGAAAAAATACTGCAATAAGAACCGAGCCCCAGCAACAGCAGTGCCAACAAACAGAAAAAAATATTCCAATCGTTCATCACCTTGGCTTAATGTTATTAACTTGGCTTACAATTACTTAGATCCCCTTCTAAATCTGAGTTAAGAAAATAAAGACACATACAGAAGGCAGTTAGCCCAGCTAGACGGAGCCACCTAGCCTGACCAAGCCACATTTAGAGAGCCAGTATGTGAGTCAAAAGAAAAAGTGGCCACAACGAACTTTACCAACAACAGCAGCAAAAACATATATCGCCTATATTTGGCTAAAACATATTTCTATGAAACACAAAAAAGTAATAATAATCAATGCATTAATATATATAGATGGAAGATCGGTTAAGACGAATTTTCAATACCCTCTACCATAGATAGCTTATAAGAAATACTCCCAAAAACACAAGCTAATAGCGAATATTGGTTTAGTAGATTAGGGTGGATAAATACCATATTTACTTAATAATAAAGATAAATACCATATTTACTTAATAATAAAGATTTCAGGACTTAAATATTACACAGAAAAAATATTTTTGTCTTCAATCATGAAATTAATTGATCCAATTGATGTTTGATTGAAATTTTTACAGAAATAGTATCAATAAACAAAGTCAAAAAAAAAATTAATTGTTCCAATTAAAAAAAGTAATTGATATAATTAATTGTTACGATTAATTTTTGTTTCAACTAAAACATTTGTTGAACCAATTACATTTTTAATTGAATATTTTTTAAAATTCAATTAAAATTTTAATTAGAAAATTTTTTGGTGATATCTTCTTCTGTGTAGGACATAACAATTAATTTATAATAAAAATTTTATGACTTAAATATTAGGACATATTATTCATATAAAATAAGAAAAATATTGATTGAACCTGAAAACTTAGTATTTATATCTTTCTCTCGATATGAACTTATAAGGGCCCCAGAAGCTAGAAGTTTGCCCTGATTTACTTTAAATTTTGTATGTTACAGGGAGTAGAATTAATGTTCTCGATATACATGCCAGTTTTGGTTGAAATCGGTTCAGATTTAGATATAGTTCCCATATATATCTTTCGCCCGATTTACACTCATATGATCCCAGAGGTCAAATTTGTAATCCGATTTAATTGAAATTTTGCGCAGAGAGCTGAATTAATATTACAGTTATGCATGCTAAATTTTGGTTGAAATCGGTTCAGATTTAGATATATCTCCCATATATGTCTTTCGCCCGATATGCACTTATATGGCCCTAGAAGCTTGTGTTTTGACCTAATTTGCTTTAAATTTTGCACAGGGAGTAGAATTAATATTCTAGCTACGCATGCCAAATTTGGTTGAAATCGGTTAAGATTTAGATATAGCTCCCATATATATCTATCGTCCGAAATGCACTCATATGACAACAGAGGTCAACGTTGTAATCTGATTTACGTGAAATTTTGCACAGGGAGTAGAAATACATACCAAAATTTAGCATACAAAAAATCGGTTGAGATTTAGATATAGCTCCCATATATATGTTTTTTCTGATTTCGGTAAAATTGGCCAAAATACCCACATTTTCCTTGTAAAAACCTCACTGATAAGTCGATAACTTGTAAAAATTACTCCAATTTTTCTATACTTCTAATACATATCTATCGGCCGATAAATCATAAATACACTTTTGCAAAATTGCCTAAATATTGCTTCAGATTTAAATGTTTCTCATATTTTTTTACTAACATTTTGTTCCACCCCAGGGCATTAGCCGACTTAAATTTTAAGTCTACAGAAGTCTAACAAATTTTGTCCAGATCGAGTCAGATTTAAACATTTGATGGATTTGATATGGTATCGAAAATGTGGATCTACAAATTGGAGCAGGGTATAATATAGTCAGCCCCGCCCGACGTTAGACTTTCCTTACTTGTTTTAAATAAAGAAATTTCAATTGAAATAAAGTTTATAATTTTTGGTTTAAATTAAATTTACGACAACCATCTTTGAAATTTCCCACCTCAGTAATGCTGGTTACATTTCTGAGGGTTTCAAAGCTTCTCTAAGTGGTTTCACTGCAATGGGGAACGCCGTTTGGACTCGGCTATAAAAAGGAGGTCCCTTGTCATAGAGCTTAACATGGAATCGGGCAGCACTCAGTGATAAGAGAGAAGTTCACCAATGTGGTATCACAATGGACTGAATAGTCTAAGTGAGCCTGATACATCGGGCTGCCACCTAACCTAACCTAACCTAAGGCTATGTTTCTTTAATTTAAGAAAACCCACCTTTTTAAATTATTGAATAATTGGCTTAAATATAACTAAGATTAAAATATAAAGGGTGATACGGTCAAAATTTGGTCAAGGGAAAACGTGTGTAAATCGGTGAAATCGTTTATTAAAAATCAAATTAAATTTCTTTTTCAAGTTCAATTAGTATAAAATTCAGGAAAAATATTCAGTTAGGCTTTCGCTTTTCCAAATCCGAATTGCCGGGCCTCACGCTTGACACCTGCCATCATATTTTGTACAGCCACCTTCTTCGCCGCAGAAAGCCAGTTTGCCTTGAACTGCTGCTCGTCCTTAGCAGTTTTTTTGGTCTTCTTTAGGTTCAGCTTGACAATAGCCCTCAATTGGGCGGAGCTCTGGCGTGTTGTTGTCCTTGGGAACCACCTGCATGTTGTTGGCGGCGTACCACTCCATGGCCTTTTTACCGTAATGGCAAGATGCCAAATCCGGCCAAAACAGTACGGAACAACCGTGTTTCTTCAGGAAAGGCAGCAGAGGTTTATTCAAACACTCTTTCACGTAAATTTCTTGGTTGACAGTCCCGGAAGCTATGAAAATGCTGCTTTTCAAGCCACAGGTACAGATGGCTTGCCAAACCAGATATTTCTTTGCGAACTTTGACAGTTTTATGTGCTTGAAAATATCTGCTACCTTTCCCCTTCCTTTTGCCGTATAAAACTCCTGTCCCGGAAGCTGCTTGCAGTCGGCTTTGACGTAGGTTTCGTCGTCCATTACCACGCAGTCAAACTTCGTCAGCATCGTCGTGTACAGCCTCCGGGATCGCGCTTTGGCCGTCGTATATTGGTTTATCATCGCGATTTGGAGTCACTACCTTCTTGTAAGTCGATAGTCCGGCTCGTTTTTTGGCTCGATGCACGGTTGTAGACGATACACCCAGCTTATTTGCGGCATCTCGGAGAGAGAGAGGGTTAGGGTTTCGCTTGAAACTACCGGCAACTCTCTTTGTCGTCTCAGCGGCTTCCGGTTTTCGATTTCCCCCCGATCCAGACTTCCTGGCTGTCGACAAACGTTCCCCAAACACTTTAATTACATTTGTAACGGTTGATTTGGCAACTTTTAGCGATTTTGCCAGCTTTGCGTGCGAGTAGTTCGGATTTTCGCGATGCGCGAGCAAAATTTTGATACGCTGCTCTTCTTGCTTGGACGGCATTTTGACAATTGAAGAGTGAATTCCAAAATCAAAATAGGAGCAACATTCTACACACACACACCTTCAAAATGAGTGGTGTTCAGGTTTTTTAAATGCAAAATTGAAAGAAATACGTCAAGTTTATATTGACCAAATTTTGACCGTATCACCCTTTACGCTTTAATTTATTTTGAGGCTTCTGCATCCTGTTCTTAATGTTTTTTCTTGAAATTAAGAAAACATTTAAGTGTTAATTTTAACTTGGATTTTTAAAGTTATATTTGTTGTTAATATAATTCATATTCATAAATGTATACTAATGTTAATTTTATAGAACATAGAACAAGTTAAATATATTTTAAAGAAGTTGATTCTTTGGCCCGGAATCATTACCAAAATCCTTAAGTGAATGTCAAACATCTATAGATACAAGTAAACTTTGTTTTGAGTGAGCATCGCTTGATATTCTAAATTACGAACATATTATATGATATCGATTCATATTCGATAAATATTATTTTAATTTACAATTAATCATTATTCGAGCTTTTTGGATAAAGTAGATTAAGGAACTTGATCAACAGAGTCATTGAAAAGAAAACGCACAAATACAAATCTGTACACGCAGTTCGTACATGTTGTAGTTTGGGCGAATGAACCTTTCCACAGCCTTTAGTATAAATCTGGCTGGGATAGATAACTCAATTTTGGATCCTTCATGCTAATTTCTAATGGAGAAAACATGTAGGAATTGTCCTCTTACAAATTGAATCATCTTTACTCCCACGGTGCATCATCCCTTCACATGGCTCCAAATCTCTTAATCTTATATTTATTTCGTTTTTGTTACAGCAGTAATGCAATAAAGCTCGAATAATGATTAATAGTAAATTAAAATCATGTATTTGGACGTTGATCGTCTATTTCGGTATCAGGCTAACATGAAAAGTAATTAGTAAATATATATTTTGAGATACAACACCCTTAACCATATTTTTTTCTGCCTGTCCCAAACTGGGATTGAACCCAAAATCTTATGAAGTCACAATTCATACAACTACTGAACTACATTGTGGTTCTATATGTCCAGTCTTTCTTCATTTGGAAAATTTTTCGTGATTTCAAAAGCTTGGAAGCGCACAGTATGATGGCAAATTTCTATTATTTTAGAATGGATAGAGGCCGTAGATGGTCCTGAGACTTTTGGAAGTCCTCTGTATCTATTCGTTTTGATTTTGGCTAAGTTGGCCACTTTAAGCTAAACCAACCTATCCTAAGGTGTCGCAAATAGACTTTCTAATGTGGAGATATTTTATTCTAAGGTGGAGGGTATACCATTAACAAAAAATGCATATATGCAATTGAGATCGATAGCAAATACACAAATATATTTATACATAAACATAAAAATAACACATTTATTTTTTTGACCATTCAGTACAATTCATTGAGCCGTCTTGTTAGTCAAAAATCAACAAAAGGAAAAATAAAAACAAATTTATGCGAAATATTGAGTTCGCAATTGGCGTAATCTATTTCGGCGGCCCGTAGACATTCAAAAAGCCAGGCAAGTAGACTTTTCAAAACGATGTCGTTTTTTGTTGGTTTTGTGAATGTGTGTGTGTATCTTATAAAGCCCCTCCAAAAAAGTAAATAAATAAATAATTGTAACGGCTCTCGGTTTGTTTAAATAATAAAGCCGCAACAACAAAACAATCAAAACACCACGCTTGTAACCAAATAGCCACGATCGGAAAGATATCACACCACAACAACGACAATAACAATTGGGATTAAGACAAAAGCTTCAATTAACCACTAGAAAAGACCCACCAGCCAGTCAGTTCCAGCGCCATCAAGCACTGCACCATATAATCACTATCAATCGAATGTGGGTGAAGAGTGTTTCTGGGTAAGTCTGAAATTGAACCAATTCAATTTTTTTTTTCTTTGATTTTTTTTCTTCCACCACAACAACAATCGGATCCAATCACATCGAAAGTGACCACAAATTGGTGGTTGTTAGTGATTGCCATCGATATGGAAAAAAAATCATCCATGTACTATCATTACTACTACTATAACTACCACCCTTCGATTAATTATGACACTGGGTCCCTGATCCAATTCTTGACAAACAAGAGCAAAAAAAAAAAAAATATTAGAGAGGGCAATGCCAATTAATGCAGCATTGTTTATGTGTGTGTGTGGTTAAAAAAAAAATATATTAATAATAATTTATAATTTTAATCAGTTGCAAATTAAGACTCATAATTGCAAAAGGTCGCTATTAAATAGAGCTATCATTTTTTGGATCAGATTGCGGGAGCGTAGAAGTGCCATTAAATTGGCTTATGGTGAAGTGAGTATTAATAATTGAGTTTGTGTCTTAAGTCTTTCGTTAGGTTTAAAGACAATTGTATGAAATTCGATATAATAAATTCACAATTTTTTTACTTTGTCTTCACAATATAGACACATTGCTTTATTTAAGAAGTCCTTTGATTATTCAGAATTGTTTATTATTATCCATGATATGCCATTTTCAATGCTACAAAAACTAGTCTTAATTCTTTATTAAATACTCGGAGGTGTAATTTCTGTATGGTTAGGTTAGGTTAAAGTGGTAGTCCGATTAAGATTTAGTTTCACTTAGACTATTCAGTCCATTGTGATACCACATTAACTAAAAGTACCTATTACATATGGGCACTTCTAGTTGTAACCGCTGAACCTTCTTGATTTTTTTTTGTTGAACCAACCAGATTGTTCCAAAAACTTTAACAGACTGCTTAAGTTAACGTTTTCCAGATCCGCCAGTAATCTGAAGCTATATGCTCCTAAAAGTTGCTGCGCTTTACATAAAAAGCAGGACACTCACACAAGAAGTGTTTAATTGATTCCTTTTCCTCCGCATCATGACAGCTCATACAATAGTCATTATACTTCGCGCCTATAGTTTTTGCAAAATCGCCTATCAGGCAGCGACCCGTTATAGCAGATATCAGGAGTAATATCTGACGATTAAGGGAATTTTTTCCTGTCTTGCTGAATGCGCCTGAGATACACAAACACGCCATACGCTGAACTTTGTATAAACTTGTTGGGTGGTGAAGTGCCGGCCACCAGACTACAACACCATATAGCATTATAGATCTAACCACTGCCGTGTATAGCCAATGCACAATTTTTGGTTTTAAAGGGTGATACGGTCAAAATTTGGTCAGTGGCTTCCAGTTTTCGATTTCCCCCCGATCCAGACTTCCTGGCTGTCGACAAACGTTCCCCAAACACTTTAATTACATTTGTAACGGTTGATTTGGTAACTTTTAGCGATTTTGCCAGCTTTGCGTGGATTTTCGCGATGCGCGAGCAAAATTTTGATATGCTGCTCTTCTTGCTTGGACGGCATTTTGACAACTGAAGAGTGAATTCCAAAATCAAAATAGGAGCAACATTCTACACACACACACCTTCAAAATGAGGGGTGTTCAGGTTTTTTAAATGCAAAATTGAAAGAAATACGTCAAGTTTATATTGACCAAATTTTGACCGTATCACCCTTTAGTCCCCACTTTTTTCCTATTGCCTTTTTGCACGAGTACAAAGCTACCGTTGCTTTTCTTGCCCTTTCTTCAATATTAAGCTTAAAGTTCAGCTTCCTGTCCAAAATAACGCCAAGGTATTTTGCACACTCACCAAAGGGAATTTCAATGCCCTCTAAGGAAATGGGCCTAACCGTGGGAGTTTTGCGATCTTTGCAGTACATGACTAGTTCTGTCTTTGCAGGATTTACCCCAAGACCATTATCTTTCGCCCATTTCTCAGTCATCCGAAGGGCCCTCTGAATAGTATCTCTGATTGTGGATGGGAATTTTCCCCTGACTGTTAGAGCCCCATCATTTGCATATGCCACCACTTTTATCCTTTCTTTTTCTAGGGTAACCAGAAGGTTATTTATAGCAACATTCCAAAGAAGAGGTGATAGAACGCCTCCTTGGGGAGTGCCTCTGTTCACATACCTTTGTATGTTTGCTTGTCCTAGTGTGGCTGAAATACGTCTCTTCATTAGAAGTTCGTCTAACAGCCTAAGTATACATGGATCAACATTCAGAGTTGTCAGTCCATTTAATATCGAGCTCGGATGGACATTATTGAACGCCCCTTCGTTGTCTAGAAACGCCACGATTGTGTATTCTTTGACAGATAGTGAGCTTTCAATAAAGCTGACTAGTTCATGTAATGCTGTCTCAGTAGACCTGCCCTTCGAGTATGCATGCTGTCGTTTCGAGAACAAACTTGAATCGATGCTAGTTCTAAGATAAATATCTATCATCCTCTCCAGAGTCTTAAGTAGGAATGGGGATAAGCTGATTGGTCGGAAATCCTTCGCCCTCGAGTGAGAGGCTTTTCCCGCTTTAGGTATGAAAACGACTTTTGTTTCCCTCCACTTTCCTGGGATATATGATAAGTTGATACATCCTTTATATATCGCCGACAACCAGGGGATAATTTAGTCAGTCACTGCTTGTAACTCCGCCGGAGTAATTCCATCAGGTCCGGGGGAGTCCAAAGCAATTTAAAGCCCATCTTATTCTAGATTCCGATACAATTTCCTCGATAGGAAACGACCGCTGAGCCACTGTGGCACCGCCAGAACCTGGTTCAACCGTCTGATTTCCAGGAAAATGTGTGTCCAATAGTACCTCCAGCGTCTCCTCACTGGACGTTGTCCAATTGCCCTCCGATGTTTTAATGAAACCTGGAGCGGAGTTGGTGGATGCTAGAACCTTCCGTAGCCTGGAAGCCTCGGACGTATTCTCAATACTGCTGCAGTAATCATTCCAAGAGTTATGCTGAGCATTTCTCAGTTCTCGCTTGTATCCTCTCAGTTTCTTCTTGTAAGCGTTGCAATTCTCAGGGGACTTTGCCATGTTAAAGAGCTTCCTGCAAGATGTCCTCATATTACTTAATTCAGTATATTTCATATTTCTGTAATAACTGCACAGAAAAAATTTCCGTAGTTAAACTTACGCTAAATTTAACTTATTTTTATTGTAAAAAAATTAAATTTATTACTTTTTCCGAAAATTTCCCAAATTTGCCCAATGAATTTTTTTTTTTTTTAAGTACGTCTCAAATATTTTATGAACTAAACGTGAGTATAAAGTTCGATGACCCTACATATAAGTTCAATATGAAGTAAAGCAAATGAAAATTTTCGTACGATTCCCAAAAATAGTAAGAATGAACTACTGAATGGTTAAAATGATCATGATTTGGCGCCAATGATTTTCTTCTTTAGTTAATATTTTCTTCGATAAGAGGGTGTAATTTCGTGAACTGTAGTTAAAAAGTACAACAGGCTATTAAATTTTCCTGGTTTTAATAACGCTTTCGGGAAATCTCAAAATGTGTAGCAAAATTTAGTTCAATTTTCGTACGATTTAGTTTATTCTTCCTATAAAACAGTTTACTTTTTTTCGGTGTGCCACAACCCTCAATATTAAGTAGAGCTATAATTTTAGCATCAGATTGCATTAGCGTGGAAATAATTATCATTACAATTGTAATTTGAATTGACCCTTAATAACTGTGTTTGCCTCTTAAGTCTTTCGTTTTGTTCCATACACATTTGGAAGAGACATGAAATTAAATTTAATAAATTATTTTTGTTTTTTCGAATTTTCTTCAATTTATCAAGAGGCCTTTATTAAAAATTCCATTTTCAACATTACTAATATACTCAATAATATATAAAGTGCTAAGAATATTCATTTTAGATATCTGCAATAGGTAAACCTTTAAAATTATCATGGAAACCACACTGAAAAAAAGATTTTGTCTTTACTTTAACAATTTTGGTATTGATTCTGAGCCAAAGAAGCGGAGAATACATGTAAGGATACTTTTAAGACACAATTCTCTTTTAAATTTGGGTTTTGTGTACTTACTTCCAGGATGCAAATTTTGATATTTAGTTTTTTTCAGATTTTTTCCTTCACATGCTATCAAAGTCTTTTAAAAACGAGTCACCGACAACTTTATTTTCCAAATTCAGGCTCGACTTCCAGTAGAAATTATGATATGTTTCAAGTAAAAAAAGACAACAAATTTAAAGACAATTTCATTAATTTTAAAGAATTTTTCTGAATTGTTAAAGTCAGGTTGACCTTACCTTAAAAAAATGTTTCTTTCATGTTATGATACCCATTTTTAAGAAAAATCACTTTATTATAAGGACAATACGACTTCATTGAAAAGTTTATCGACTTTTGGACAAGGAAAAAAAAACTTTATATTAGAGAATTGCGTCTTCTATGCTAAGCATTTTAATGTATTTTAAGGACATGAAATCATTGGCCTAACGACAATATTTTTTCAGTGCAGTTGCAAAATAAGAATTGCAAAAGATTGATATTAAATATGGTTATCATTAAATTACGGAAGCGAAGTGGTGAAGAGAACATTAATAACTGTTTATAGGGAGCCACCATGGTGCAATGGTTAGCATGCCCGCCTTGCATACACAGGGTCGTGGGTTTG